>NC_050590.1:23179385-23502057 GCF_013368585.1 Megalops cyprinoides | reverse complement strand
GCGTTATTAAGCTTCTCCTAGTTTTAAGTTAGCATTTGCTACATTTTTTAATGTTAAATCACTGTTTAACCACCATACAGATCAGACATAAATGTCACTGCACCATGTGGGGCTATGCCAACCAAGGCTTTCATGATGCAGTGGGATCTGTATGCAGAGTACATCTCACTTTGGAGGAGGTGTGAGGACGGTGTTTGACACCTCAGCTCTGTACAATCTAGGATCACCTGGGTGTCTGGGAAATCTCTGAATTCCTCAGGGAGGTAAGCTTGCATTTCTGCAGGTGTAAGCCAAATGCATTGAGACCCCAGTGCAGTGGCTAGAAAACTTGTCCATGTTGCAATAATGCAGCTCACTGTGGACTGGTGTATGTTGAATTGATGCGCAGGTTCCTCGCCTTCAAACCCACTGACAGGATGATGAGGAATAGAAAGAACTCATCGATTGGCTGGAGCAGCTCTCTCTGGGAAGTTAAAAAATGTTACTCCTTAAGCTATGAACTAATAAGGCTGTGCTCTTGTTTGGCTAAATGTTTTATAATGGTTATGTGTACCATACCATGGGAAAAACAGTGAGTTGCTGTAGTGCACTGATGTATTTAAAGTGGGCTGAGTCCTTTAGTTTAGCCTTTAGGCCTACACAAATGCAATGACATCCCACCCCTGGCTCTGTAACTATCAACAAAGCACACTCAGACCATACCCTACCGTTGATGGACGTGCAGGTGTAACCACGTCTTCATTTCTCTTTGCAGCTGATTTGGCTCTTGAGACCCGGACCATTTTATGAATGCAAGGCTCAATCAAAAACCAAAACGCCATTATGTGGTCATAGCTTGGAAATCTATTCACAAAAGACACATACATGATGTCAGTTGTTAATTAACATAGTAAATAAAATCATACACTGTCACCAAAATAATGTTAACTGTAACAATTAAGCTAATGTTTCATCTCGTATGCTACTTAACATTCAGATAAACTGATTAAGAAGTTATTTGGTGCTGTATTTTATCTGTAACGTTAGGCTATTTTGTAACCAACAATGCATCTGCATGAAACATACAGCAGTCATGCAGTAGGCAAATAAACTTTTTTTTTATTAAGACTGATGACAGGATTGAATATAATTTAACTGATGTTGACTTTGGTTGATGTCAAACAGTTAGCGGAATATATACAACTTAGGTCTACCTGGTATAGAATTGGATATTGGCGTTGGAGCCAGCAAACCGCTGTAACCCAAACTCTCGCTGGACTCGTAACTCCTGTATTTCCTTTCTCAGATCCTCAACTTCATTGGACAGGTTTTCTGCAGCTAATGCGGACATGTCCAGTGCAGATGGTTCAGGGACTGAGCAGTAGTCGTGATCCTTTATGACATCGATGTGTTCTTGCTCCTCAGGAGGGACTGGTACAATGGGCCGCTCTGTTCTCTCCGACTCACTATGCTGTGGTATTTCAACGGTATAGCCATTCCATTCAAAAATCTTTGGTACAGTACCTTTAAAAAGCCTTCTTCGACCATCAAGGGTTGTTGGTTGTTGTTATGAGCTGATCAGTGGCAAAGTGTCTGCTGCAGACGTTAGTGTGAGAAGAGATGGTGAAATTATCCCATGTTTACCAGCCATTGTCTTCTCAGGTTGGGATGGATCGGAAAGCCATGGAAACTTAGTATGTCGTTAAATTTGGATGATGCCGAACAAAGTGGGACACAGCAACGCTTGGAGTATTTCTTCTCCTGTTTTTGAAAATGTTCCATCTTGAACATTTTCCAGCGTACACTCATGGTGAAATAGCCTAAACATTAACGCTATCAAGAGCTCTCTAGCTAGCTAGCAGTATTATTTGGAATAGGAAGTACCTCACAAAGCCTAGTGCATGTAGCGAATTGGCATAAAATGGCTACACCAATACCAGAAAAAAAAAGCATGTGATTGTGCCCCGCACCATGCAATGGTGGCCTACAGTCACATGCACAAAACATTTTAACAATTAGCAAAGGTACAGTTTAGTGTACTAGTGTAGTAACGATCTCTAATTTCAGCAGTCAAAAGATATCTCACCAATGCGGGTATTTCTTGACAACCAGCGACGACAGGACCCTCTGGTCATACTCACATAGGGTAGTTATGTTTAGGATGTCATTAGAACTGCTTTAGCTAGCTTTAATCAACTGTTATAGCCTTTTTATCCAAGGTTAATGGCTATTGCTCATCACAGCGGCTACTCTCTTTCCCGCTGTGGCTCCAAAGGAAGTGAAACACTACGCATAGGTTTTGTAAGCTCATTAGATGGAAACTGATACCTGTTTTGGCTGGCTAGGCCAACCTCTTAAATTCACATGTAAAAATGTTTAAACCAACTGGAAATTAACACTAATAAAGGAAAACAAATGATTATCTTTTCAGATTACGTTTGTCTGTTTATTTTTCCACAATGTGCATCTATCACATTTTTTTTATGCTGACAGGTTATTTTCTGTACATTTTCTTAATATGATTGAACAGATTCCTATTGTAACACCTTTTCCTTTTCAGGTTAAATTTTATATGCATAGATTATTTAACTCGGGTTACAATAGTTTACTTAATTGTAGCTGTCAGGTGTGTCCATGGATGTTTCCTACATAATCTGATGTCACTCCCTCCAGTGCAACACACCACTATAGCATGAGAACCCAAACGTCTGCACATCATCATGATTTCCTTTTGCACCGGGATTCGCACTTCGCACTGAGGTTAATCAAAAAAAAAAAAAAAAAAAAAGTCCTCTTGCCAGCTTCCTTAGGTTTTTCCTTACTCCTTAGTTTATTCTGTAATGGAATGCTCCATGGAAATTTGAATGTCTATATTATGACTAAAATGAAATCTTTGTTTAAACATAAGTAGCCTCCATAATGCATAAAGATGACATGATGGATGTTGCAAATTTCTCATGAACCTGAAGCTTCTTCAAACTAATAGATTGTAAGCATATTATAATTGTATTTCCAATGAGAGTTCAAAAAGTACAATGATCTTAGGCTAAGATCATGCAACAGTAAATTGTGTTTTCACTCCACTGAATTATAGCATGTACTGTAAAATGTGACTAAATCTAATATTGATGGAGACTTTGGGCCCATGCCAGACAATATTCACCTCTGGTGACAGAGGTCTAGTGAAAACTCTGATCCCTTTTCTGACTGACCTCATCAGTTATCCATTGACATTGACAAATATCTCCACACCTAATGGAGACCTGTCACTTTGCCAAACCCCTTTGAGTTTTTCTTGTTTGTACAAATTGATCAAAACTGACTACAAAACATACTGGTACAGTCTGTGTTGTGCCCAAAATGATTTATCTGCAAAGCCTGGCTCTTATTTATGTTTTGTTTTGAGTTGTACTTGGCAGTTTCCTTACATTGGCATAAAACAAGCTTTCACAGTGTTGGGGCTGCCCAAAGGCAATCATGAAAACTTCAGCAATCAGAAAAAAGATCAGGGAACTTTGTGTTAGCAGTCCTCTTTTTGTATGTCAGTTTGCACAATAACACTTTATAAAACTTTTAAACAAGTGTAGATTTTCAACAAATGTTCATAAATGTTGCAGCTACTCATCTGTGAACATTAAAGTATCAACATATTACAAGCAGTAATATATATTTTTTTATTTACTATCTTAAAAATATAATGAACAAGGAATCAATTATTTTCATTACTTTTTATCTTTGCAGATTTGTGTGTTCAAGAACAATATGCAGTTATCAGTTTGAAACTTCCAAAGATTTGGCCATTAATCACACTCAGAGCCAGCCCGTGGCATAGGCGGTATAGGCGAATGCTAGGGGTGCCGTCCATCCATAGGGGCGAAGAAAAAAAAAATCAAAATTTTTAACTTTTACTATTTTATACTAATACTATTTTAATACTGTTATTTCAAAATATTACAAAAAAGCCCACAACAACATAACTACATAGCCTATTTTCTGGGCGCATCATTCGCCACCCGCCCTTCATTAGACTTACCTGATTGTGAGGGATGAGTGAGTTATATGAACTAGTGAGTGACACTGACCATGAAACGTGATATGACTAACATCAGTAGCCTAATTCAAATTTATATATCATGACAAAAAGACCAAAGCCCTCTGGTACCCAGGGAAGAAAAAGAAGAAGAGGAGGAAAAAATGGGAAGCAGACAGAGGTAATGTGATGAATGAATAGTTTATCTATTGCATAGTAGTTATCGTTGGAGCAGAATGTTACTAGCTTACTTTGGACGATGGTAATGTACGCTAATGTCAGTTACTCCCGCCTTAAATTCATTAGGGAAAGTTGGAAAGACTATTCAGGTGTTTGGAGAATAACCTAAAACAATTTTAAGAAATACACTTTTCCTTTTAAGCGTGCTGCAGGAACCATTCACTGTCTGCTTCAAGAAACCAGGCATACATTTTATTGACATCTTAGTCTAGTTAGCCAACGTTAGCCCTGCTTGTAATATTCAATTAAAATGCTTTTCCTTTTCCATCCTGTTTTGTAATTAACCCTCTACTGCACAGTGTTGCCATATGGCAACATACCCTTTCTTTTGCAAGTTCCTAAAATTTGAAAATAAACTTGAACATTGATTGGCCTTAAATAAAAGCTAGAACATTGTTTTAACCAATTATGGGCTTGGTTGGGCATCACATGGCTTTATACCCCTTGCAAGTCTTACTCTTTTCCCACACTGTTGATGACTTGAGTCACTGGAGATGTGCTCCTGATTGTGCAAAGATTTCTTCTATTTTTTCACATATCTGCATCATTTGAAAATTACTGGAAGTATATGTGGTAAGTTGCAACCTGTTTTTATCATTTAAATATTGCTTTAATTCAATTATTGCCTTTTTATTCAATAAATTAGGTATGTTGCCAAATGGCAACATTGTGCAATAATGGAACAATATTGTCAGTGGATACTTAGATACTAATAGGGAATAGTTTTGTATGAGTTAGACAAACAGATAGATGGATGTATGGATGCACAGATTTATAGAATGGATGTATGGACAGAAGGATTTGCTTACACTTTTTTAATATAAAAATTTATTAAATATATACTTATTTTGTTTAGAAAATGAATCCGTCAATGTTCTATGGCAAGGCTCAGAGGAGGGCTGAAATGAGGATACAGGTGACTATTCCTCCTGAGGAAAGTGAGGATGAGTTAGGGCTCAGCGACGAGGAGTATGAGGGAGAGGCAGATTTAGGCCTAGCTGACACAGAGGAAGAAGAGACAGGTATGTACCTCTTATATTTAGGTATGTACTGTGTTACATTTGGGTTACATTGTGTTCTTCAAGCAGTTTTGAGTTGGTGACGGAATAGAAGTGACTTAGAAGAAATAGAGTGACTTGCTCTGATGTGCAAGGTCCACCTCTGCTTTAACAGTGAGAGTAACTGCTTCAAGGCCTTTCACACTGAGTAACATACACATATGAGCATTTTCATTGTTCCATTAAATTGTTGATTTATGGTATATTTTCAATAAGGACGATCAGTTCATTTTCATGGTATTCTACATTTAAAATGGAAATGCTACAGCTTTAAAAGCTATACAGTGGAGAAATTACCTGTTGAGTAATTGTTACTTTTTCAAAAACATGAATATGAATTTACTAATATGTTTTGTGAAGGTTTTTGCTTAAAATATGTTAATTGCTTAAGATTTAGTAAAAAAAAAAAAAAAGTCCCTAAATGCAATGTTGGCCAGATTCCAATACTTTACAGTCAATAAAAATAATTTCATTCTTATAAGAAAGTTCTGTAATCCTTTATGAATTTCATGTTGTATTTGGAAAAAAACAGATTGGGCCGTTCCGTTGTCGCACAGTGTTGCCATATTGCAACGCACCCCAAAGTACCACCCAAAGATTGTTAATTTCAATCCATTATACATAAAGACATAGACATAAAACACTGTAACATTTTTTCTATGATGGCATAATAATCCGTGCAGTAGAGGATTAAATAGGCGGGTGTCCGAGACACCGTGAGGCCGGCGGCTGCATGAAACCGTGAGATGTAGAACGTAGCCTGTTTGAAAGGTAAACTGACAGTGAAACGGTAAGGTAATTGAAAGGTGAACTGACGGTTAACGACCCAAATGCAAATATTCATGTAGGCTAGGGGCGTGTACACACTGGTCGCTTTTTTCGAATTTAAGCGGTGGATGCAATTGAAATCACCGTGCCAACACTTATCAGGTACTGGAGATCCGTCGCCATGTTTAATTGGAATGACTATCGTGGGAGGAGAAAACCCAGCTTTAATCGTGTAACATCACTCAATGGAAACACAGACCATTCGCAATTGTATTTTGTCGACTTTTTTTTTTTAAATCACTTCTATTTTGTGCCAAACTGCAATGGAAACCCGTCTACTGACTGGACACAGTTGTGTGTTTAGTTATAGTTGATCTTTGATGATCAAGGGCACCACGTTTTCTTTTAAAGAAGTCAATGAGTTTGTCTTTTATTTCGGGTGCTTGGTGTCGCTTAATTTACAGCGTTTCATGCTGTCATTAGCAAGTACCTCCGCACAAATGACACACTGTGGACGTGGTTCTGAAGTGGCAGTTACCGAAAAATCAAACTGGAAGTAACTCATCGTATTTGCGGAGTTTTTTTTTTTTTTTTTTTTTTTGGAACTGGTAAGCCATCAGTGGGAGCAGTTCTTTTCTCGCAAGTTAAAAAAATTGTGTATGTGTCGGTGTTGTGCTTGTAATATGAAAAAATATATAAGAAAGACAAGAGGCTATTGCTCAGTAGGCTATTTGAAGGGCGATTGCAATGCTAGCACCTTAGAGATGGCGATGCTAAGACCACAAACCAGAGCAGATGGGAAACAACGAATAGCTCAGAAACCAGAGAGTAAATTTTTATGTTTATCCCTTACAAAAATATCCTTTAGTACTTATACCACACAAAGTTGGTGTTCTTGTGTTATTTTTCCTGTAGTATCTTGGTTGTGTGTGGTATTTTGGGACATTTTACCACAGGATTTCTGAAGTAGTTTTGTGGTAGGTGTGTGGTACTTCTGTGATAATGGTGTGGTCGTCTTGTGCTGTTCCCGCTGTTTTCTATTTGAAATTTTGTATTATTCTTGTGGTAGTTGTCATATTCCTGTGGTATTTTGTATTTTTCCTTAAACATTTATATGAAATTTCTGTAGTATCCCTGTGGCAGCTTTATGGTATTCCATAAAGGTGCTTTTTCTGAAGTATTTCTGTGGCAGTTTTATGGTATTCTTATGGTAATTCCGTGGTAGCTTTGTGCATTTCCTGTAGTATTCTGTAGCAATGCTGTGGTGATTTTGCCATATTCCTGTAGTAGTTTTGTGATATTGTGGTATAAAATATTCATTTACCATTGATTTTGTGTGGATTTTATGTGGTAATTTAACGATACCACATCCTAAGGTAATTACAACACAGTTTAGTACTTGCAGTTACCCAGCAAACATGCCTCTTTGGGGCCATGTGGGGCCACTGCGGGTAGAAACATGGGGCCCACTGTGGGCCCCATTACCGGTGTGAAATGCGGGGCACGTGTGGGCCCCACACTAAGGGGCCCTGGTGGGGCCCCAGTGGGATAGCCCAGAGTGTGGGCTGCCCACACTAAGCAGAGTGGGCCCCCAGTTGGTCCCATTGTGGGCCCACAGCATGCCCATAGTATGCCCACACTTTGGGCTGGGAGCAGTGGTGGCTCTGCACATGCCCCATAGCGCTCCATGTGGGCTCGGTATGCTAGTGAGTATACTGTGGGCTCACATATGTTCAGTGTACCTGTGTACTTTGTGGTACTTAACAATAACACAAGATTACTTAATTATGCTTAGAATAATTGCACTCGTTGAACGTAGTAGTAATCAACTAAAAAATAAACTAAAAATCATATTTGTTTCAAATACATTTATTTACAGCCAGCTTAAACAAAAAAATGAAGAAAATATATATTATATGAAAAAATTACATATTTAAAATTGGAAACAATTGGAATTTAAAACAAAACAATACACTGAACAAATTGCTTTTAGAAAACAGAACAACAAACATAGAAACACATTTGAGCACAATAAACATTAAATCTGAAGAAACAAACATTAAATTGGTTCTGCTATTTATCTATTTGCTCCCTCTGCTCCTTCCTCCATCTCTGTCTCTGGCATTGTGGAGCCATGTTTTGATGGCAGCTTCTACCTCAGATGCTGTGGCCCGGCTGCTTTTTGTCACAGCATCTAAAGAAAACAATTGAAATGTAAGTGCAAAGTATGAGTTAGCCACAGGTGGAACTTTTAAACTAGCCTGGGAGCAAAGTTAAGTTCGAGTTAGAAGTTAGATTACAAATAATAAATTCACAAGGTATGTACTTTGACATCCCTGAAAGTTTTTCTGAGATGGCATTGATCTTACGGGAGCCCAGTCTGTATTTTAGGTCCCCTTTGATCCAAAATCTCAGCATCTTCCTTGTGACACCAAGGCAAACAACATGCATGTAGTCAAGCACAAATTGTGTGACCATGCCCAAACTTAATATGCTTAGTTTTGAATGACCTCTGTGATGATTTTCATCAATCAGTTCTACAAATGACTCATCTGTTCTCTGTGTAGCACATGTATCAGGAAAAGTCATTTTCTTCCCCACATAGGATCCCTCCTGAATGCAACGGTCACATCCACTGTAGCCTCCGTGCCCCCGCACCTATCGCAAACGGATCCCTTTCAAAAGGGAATTTACCCAAAATTGGCCAAAGCTGCTTTGGAGAACTTCTGAATAATGGCAGTCCGTCAGTGTTCACCTGCATCGTGACTGTGTCAGTTTGGGACAGCAGTCTTTCCTTATTTCGAAGCAAATGTTCCAATATGCCAAAATGGACATACTCCCCAACATCAATTGTTTTTACCTCATGTGAATGTGATGTTTTCATTAAAGTTCTTGAACATTTTGGAAGTGTGGGGATGTATTTATGTAAAATTTTAAGTAGGCTATCAGCTGCATTTTGTGTCACTCCAGACTGTACCACCCACTGACGCAGGTCATCGGGCAAGTCATCAAAGTTGTTGTCATGAGCGTCACAGAAAAAATCTTCCTCCTCACTAAAGTTGCTGATACAGTCACTGAATTTGTCACTGTCAATGTCATTGTCGCTGTCAATGTCATTGATGTGTACAGTTACTGAGATTGTATCACAATTCATGTCTTCATCATGTATGTCTTCATAATTTGCACCACAAGATTCATTGGGACCAGCCACGTTGGGGTCAGGGTCGCTTTTTTGTGGGGTTTGGAGCTCTTGAAGAATATTCTGGACACGCCTCCATTTGGTAACTGATCTCGCTCCTGCAAATTGTGCCATGTTTTCTACAAGAATTGAAGCAAAAAAACTAGAAAGCACAAAGCCATTTTTTGCAGAAACTCAAAATCCCAAATCTAGTTTCTATGTGCTTAAAGTCATAGCTGTTGTGTTGCCATCTTTCATTGTAAGAGGACATGTTTTGCATCACTTATAAAATATGGACAGAGTAATATTAAACAATATTTACTCTTCAGGCAATGGAAGATACCAGAAAAAGATCTGAAAAAAAAGAGAAACATATAACATGGTTACTTGTAACTCAAGCAGTGTAATAGGAAAATGATTCAAATCAGCAAAATAAAACTATAGATACTAAAACCTGTGACAGCTGATCATAACGTACTTGTCACTTTCTGGAATGGAAAATGTTTAAAAATAATCTATGATCAGTTTGATACCACTCAATGTGCCAAAGAGGTGAGTAGAAATGCAAAATAGATCTCTATCATTATTACTATTTTTATTATTTCAATGTACTTTATTATGCTTTAATAAATTTATGCATAATTGTTAATACATACATGAAATACATTTGAAGATTAATGAGGGGTGAATATTTTGCATATTTATCAACTGATAATCAATTTTCATTGAATGTGTCATACACAACAATAAGCTAATGCGTGCATTTTTGTTTAAAAAACATTAGGTAACTTATCTTGCAATATAATGTGGTAAGACCCACATTCAGTTCACACTCTAATTCAGAAGGTGGCGGTAATCCACCAAAAAGCTATTTTAAAATCGAAGGGAAAAAAAACGAGAAGAAGAAGGCTTCTACCGTTACAGCTATGCCACGTGTGAAAACTGATGTGGGAGTAGCTCAACCCTGACGCACTATTAACCTTATTAAGGATTATTTTTCAAAATATATGAAGGTGAGCTATGCTATACTTAATCTCATGTTTGATTATAATTAGCCAACAGGCGCAATCGTTAACTCAACTGTACATTTGCACAACAGATGCAAGCTGAGTTTTCATGTGTAGCTGAGTAAGCTTATCCTGTTAGGAGCTAACGGCTGGTCGAAATGTCCAGTAAAAATGCTCATACGAAACATAGCCACATGGCAGTGATGACAGCGCTCCATGATTATCAGGGTTTAACTTTTGCAACAGCTTGCAAAGTGCTTATTTATGAGTTCAGCGAGCTGTACCCCAACTGGGCTAAACTGCCTAAAATTGCCTGTTCTCTGCTACCTAGCTTGTTATTCCAGTCTCCACACGTTATCTCATCCCTCATGCACACCTTACACAACAGATTCCCATGATATCACACTCCACACATTGTTAATGTTCAATTAAGCATTTAATTAATTTGCTTTTGTTAAATAAATCACTTTTGTTATACCGTTAACATGGTGTCTCCCACATTTGTCACATGGCACAAGAACCAGGATGTGACATTTGATAAATTGTTCAGTTTCCTTTACTTTCTTTCTAGAAAAAGCCAGAAAGATTACAGCAGCAACAACCAGCCCTTGCTGTTTCCACCTACCTTAGCAGCACGGCTGTCATAATGCTAACATTGGAAAAACTGGAGGGCAGCCACTCACTGTCTCAAAGTACATTTGATGCCTTGTGTACTGCTAGCGTGATGGAGTGTGTCACATTTATTAATGTCAGATGTATTACAGAGTATATGAGGCTACAATAAGCTGCTGTGTGTGTGTGTTCACTAAATTTCTGATGGTTCAAAATTATTAAAATAGTAAAGTTATCAGTAATAGTTAATCTGTAATTAAGTTGGTTAAAAAAACTTCAGTTGTGAGCATGACGCTCATGTATGGGCAGATGGTATAAACTGCTCTATGGGAACATTTAAGGGACAAACAATTTACAAAAAAACTATAGTGTTTTCTCTTAACTATAATATGAAACAGCTGCTACAAACCGAAAGGTAGGAGAGTTTTAGTTAAGTATGGGATGGACCAGTCATGCCTTGGACAACTTGATTACATTTTACTGTCACTGTTGCAGACCTCTGATTATATGCAACATTTGGCATGTGGCTGCCCTAGAGCATTTGTAATCTTAAAACGTATTAACTATCCTGTACTGTCAACACAAGGGGTTGACAAAACTGCTGTTGGCCCCGCATGGGCTAACCCACAGGGGGGCCATGCTGGCTTACTGTGGGCAAGACCGCAGCTGGGCATGCCCACAGTAAGCCCGCACAGGGGCCTCAAAGGGCAAAACTGCTGTAGGCCCCACATGGGCTAACCCACAGGGGCCCCTATGTGGGGTTTATGTGGGCAAGTCCACAGTGGGTTGCCCACAGAAAACCCTCATGGGGGCCCCAAAGGGCAAATGTGGGGCCCATGTGGGATTAGTGTGGGTTTGCCCTGCCCACGTTGCCCCACAGTAAACCCACACCTACCCACAGTGGGCCCACACAGTTCAGAGCATGGAAAAAAACTAATTTTGAGAAAATGGCCATTAAAGATGTATATTGTGAATTTATATATTCAATAAGTAGTATTTAATGATTATAGCAACATCAACCCATTCAATGATACCCCCCAACTGCCGATCAAACAACTAAATATATGTAAATTGTATATATACTTGTATTATTATATTAACTACAACTAAAGATCATAGGCACTGGACCTTCAAATTACTTCGCAGCCCTTTTGTGCTGTACCTGTCTATCACATGTTCTCATGCTGAACTGCGTTATCTTTGCTCTATCCCCCCAATTAATTTGCCATGCCTGCCCCATATGTAAGACCCTCTTTTAATTCCTGCTGGTGTCTTTTGAGCTATTTAATTGTACCAGAGTACTTTCTCTTACGCTTGGCATTCGCGGCAGTGACAGCATCGGCAATTCTCTGATCATCCTCGTCTGTAATTGCATCAACTGTGATGGCAGTGTTCTCAAGCCACAACTTCTCCATCAGTGCTGCCATTGCACCCTCAATGGCACCCTCATTGAAAGTGGCAATAGCCATACTGGCTGCAACCTCAACCCTGCTTTTGCCTACAAACACAGTTTTTGGACATCTAGATCATATAACTGAATTCAGACATTCATGTGCATTTTGGGTGCCCCCATGTTGCATTTTCTGCAACAGGCTGTCACTTGACATTCTGTGGTAGATGGGCAAAAGTTTTTTGCCAACATCACGAGATAAAAAGGTCCCTGAATGTTCTTTGTGACTACCTGGATTTTCACCATTTTCTACAGCTCTCAGGTACCAACACCAGCAGGATTTGCACCTCGTATGGAGTGGATTTTCCATTTCCCATATTCCCATATTCGTCTAGCTGCCTCCTGCACCATTGCTTTACTTGAACCAAGGAAGTTCTTGGCACAATCATCATGAGATTGGTTCCAGTTGTTGTACTCTTCCTGTGTGATCCTATTCTCTCTCCTTGCACTGTCTTTCAATACACACGAGTGACAATATGAAGATAAAACTTCAAAGTCAATTACCAGACCTGTAAGGATGTCAATACACACACCAATTCCATAATTTGATGTGAAGCCCCTTTTCTGCCATGTTCCATCAAAAGAAACACTGATGTTTATGACTGCATCTTTATCTTCTCTCAGAATTTCTGCTACCTCGGGATCGATGTCAGCATATGCCTTTCTGATCTGCTCCCTGGTCCTTTCCAGTGACTCCAATCCTCTCTCTATCTCTGCCACTAAGACAAATTGTGTACTGTGTCAAAATGTATCAATATCAATATCACCAATATTGGCTCTGTCTATGCTACTAAAAGGAAAAGTAGGCTATATGGTATCAATACAACAAACAGGTATCGACATTAATTAAGGAGAATTCACTGAATTCATGAAATTATTATTCTGTCACGGAACTTCAGTTCATTATACAGCACAAATATACATGCAGCAAAAAGATCGTATTGCATTGCCTGACACTTTCTTAAAGCTGTTCATTTCTCAGATCTCTGTACTATACCTGTCACTTTCCTGTCATGACTCTGATATGTCTTTAGGTGGGGTGATGGAATGCCTAAAACTTTACTGATCTTCCTTAGGGCGGCATATCCCAGTCCTAACTCATGTGCCAACAGGACCATTCTGACATTAACATCAAAAGCTACATCGCCCCTGTTTGACTTCTGAAGACGTGTGGATGAGAACACGCTTTTTCTGTACACATTTTCTTGCTGTTTGCATTCACTACATTCTAACAGAAGACTGCTACAAAACCCTTGGTTTTGCGGATCTATATTTATATGTAGACCGTCTGCCATGCAATTTGGACAGATCAATCCATCCAACAGCTCATTTAAACGGGACATATGCATTATAAACCACTGTTGTGTGGCTGGTCTGTCATTGTCATCCTCCTGAGCTTTCCCCATTTATTGAATTTTGCGCCTTGATGCACTAACCCCTCGTGACTCTCTGGCAGACTCGTCATCAATTTTAGGATCAGGCTTACTCAGCCTGGCAGTTACGCTTTTTCTGGCAATTGATAATTGATCACGTCTCTTTTGAGAAGGTTTAACACGAATTCTGCGTGTTTTGCCCATTCTGCTCCCCGGTTTCAAATTTGGTGCCGAACGCGAAGGAGAAAGTTCTGAGCATGTCACGTGAGGGATTTCAGCGAATCACGTAGCCAGAAATGATCTTCAAACTTCATTAGCCAATGATATTTCGAGAAGCAGTCATTTCATCACTCAGTTTGTTCACTGTTTGTCGTCACTAAAAGGAAAATGACCATATATGGAGCAGCCAGCATTGTGCTACAGGACATGGGCTTTACAACGAGGTATTACACTATATGGTTTTATGAAAGATCGCGGAGCTATATTGCGCTCAAAAATGCTAACATTGGCTAAAGTTACGAAAAATTAGAGGACTCAAGTAGACAAAATGTATTAAAATAAACATATTTGTGTGCAGTTTGGACATGTCTAATACAATAGTGTTGCAGAAGACATGTTATAGAAGCAAAATAACCAAAAATCTGAAAATCGATGAGTGGAAGCAAAAACGTAATTTTTGCCTACCGTGTCTCACCTTAACTAGTGACAAACACTGTAGTTAATAAATATTAAGATAGTTAATAAGATTAAGATAAAGAAAAAAAAAACATTAATGACAACATTTGTTTGGTCAGGTTTAGACACATGAAAAGCAAAACTAAATCTTTCATCATCTTAATATGAACTAAAATGAACTACTAATACAAAATGAGAAGAAACAAAGCTTTTGAACAAAAGAATAAAGATTTATTTTCTTAAACTAGACAAATGAACATTTATTTTACATTCTATTTGTATTACATTCTCCTTGGAGAGGAGCTTACGCTCATTGGAGAGCTTGTTTTTTGCAGCCTCTCGCAGTGTTTTCGGTAAACTCCAGGACATTCTTGCCTCACTTTTTCTGAAAAATAAAGAGAACAAGGATTTCACGTTAGACTGTATGACACCCCATGTTGCAGAGACCATTTAAATTGGACTGTATGATGCTCCCCGGAGTAAATTATTTCATTTAACTGTAAAATTACACATTTTTAAAAAGAGAATGATGATTACTGAGAATGATGGTTAAGACCTGGAGACAGTCATTTACCTCTTGGGTCATTCCATGTGAAATTGAGGTTGTAAAGTTTGCACACATTTTTGAGAAGAATACCATGGGTTTTAAAAAATGTCAATAAAATTACATTAGTTTACCACAATGTGAACACATTTATTTGTATGTTTTTTTTTCTTCCAAATGCAGTTTGTAAATGCAAAAATATGTTCTAGTCATTTCCTTCCATCTAAGACAGGAAATTAGATAGACCTATTAGAAATAACTTCATCTTTTGATTAAGGTTAAACAAAAAAGTTTTTGTGGCATAAGAACATATGATGACGAGAACAGGCCATTCAGCCCAACTAAGCTCGCCATTTCTTAATTAAAGAGTATCCAAAACTGCATCAAGTCTAGACTTAAACACAACAAGGGTCTCTGCCTCAGCTACATGACCTGGCAACCTATTCCATGTATTGATAACTCTTTGTGTAAAATAATATTTCCTTATATCAGTGCGGAACTTACTCTTAACTAGTTTCCATTTATGTCCTCTTGTTTTACAGACTGAACTCACCCTAAAGAATATATTATAGTTAACCTTATTGATTCCTTTCATAAATTTAAATACCTCAATTAAATCACCCCTAAGCCTCCTCTCGCTTAGTCTAAATAGGTTAAGTAACTTGAGTCTTTCCTCATAGCTTTTATATTTCATGCCAGGAACTAATTTAGTTGCCCTTCTTTGAACCTTTTCTAGAGCTTCGATATCTTTTTTATAGTGCAGTGCCCAGAACTGCACACAGTATTCCAGGTCTGCGGTCTGACTAAGGCATTGTATAATTTCAATATAACCTCTTTAGATTTATACTCAATACTTTTGGCTATATATCCCAGCATTCTGTTGGCCTTTTTTACTGCTACAGCACACTGCCTAGATCCTGTTAAGCTTGGGTCAACCATTACTCTCAAGTCTTTTTCAAATTGAGCACATTCTAGTTTTTTTCCACTCATGAAGTAGTCTTGTTATTATCACACCCAGTATTTTCTCTGCAGTCAGCCTACATGTAGCCTATTATGTCTCCTTCCCAGAAAACCATGTCAGTTCAAAGACATCGATTAGTTTGAGGTTCACCTTTTTAATCTACATAACCATTCCTTTCATTATTTACTGTAGCCTAAGTATGAGCAAGCACAACATTTACATATATAAAACACCTACCGGTTCTGTGGAAGAAGCAATGTCATCTTCAGCATCCCTTAAAAACGCTGAGGTTTCACGAATGGCCTTTTCCCTTTGGTAGCAGCCGTCTGCTTCCCTGTTAGGCGATCTCACTCCCTCAGTAGCCGTTCATCTAATCGTGATTATAAAATGGGGAAACGGTTAACGTTAATAGAAAAAAAGGCAACAAGCGATAATAAGAGAAACTGAGAACCTGTTGCAATGTAATTTTATTCTTCTTCTATGTTATTGTAATCTCAACCAAGCTAATGTAGCCTAAATCAAAATATCTGAACCAGCTAACTAGCTATAGTTACAGAAGCTAGCGCTAACTTCATATAATTCAAACACGTCAAAACTACTCCCGCTACATACACAGAACCTCATCATGCTGAAAATTATAAAAGTACCTAGCTACACTTAACTGTTAACTAGCTATTCTATACAGGAGTGATGAGTTGAGTAAGGCTTAAATGTTGTAATTACTAAATTACACACCACATAGAAACATTATCCTTTGTGTTCCGTTCCGCTCCCAGATGCTGATTGATTAAGGAACATTCCAGCTGTTATGATAATATGCATTTAGTGCAGCATTTCATTGAAATGAGAGCATCCCCCATTAAACCAGATATGAGGTGTTTTTACCTTGTTTTTAGGATGATCACCCAGAAACAGCCATTTTCCCAGGATCCAGTATAAGCGTAGAGCAGGCAACATTTGTGCTCCGACACAGCCTTACAGGGACAGATGTAGAAGACTTACTAGAGCCTGCTAAATGAGCTGCTACCTGGAGTAACACCAGCCACAAAGTTTCTTTTTGAGCAGAAGTTTGCCAATATCAGAGGTAAAGGAGAGGTACGTTATTACAGCCATGAATGCATTGCTTACATTGGGGAAACTGAACATGATGTAGTGATATGCCAAAATGATCAGTGCCAAGCAGAGTGTGACATCAACAAATGTCAGAAAAATGTCAATTTTTTTCTGTATTTAGCTCTTGAATCACAGCTAAAACACCTCTTAGAAAATCATGGTGTTTCTGCTTCACTGGTGAATAAATGCAATAGAAACAATTCAGACATCTATGAAGACATCTTTGATGGTAGTGAAATGAAAACGGTAATCAGGGAAAACAACCTGACTAATCATGACCTAACTTTACTCTGGAATTGTGATGGGGTTCCAGTTTTTTAATCATCAAGGTGCTCAATTTGGCCTATTCAGGGTATAGTGAATGAGCTTCCTCCCAAGGACAGGAAAAAAGCATGTCCTTTTAAACACATGGAAAGATGAAAGATTAGGATGTACTGCAGTGGAGACTGCAAGACCCAAACAAGAGAGGAGATGAAAATAGCTTTTAAAAAGGCTGTTTAAAGTGTACTGCAATAGCAGTGTTGTAAGGCTAAGGTTACGTCTTGAAACCGAAGAGAGGAGATAGGAATAGCCTTTAAAAAGGCTGTTGTTAACACTATTGAAAGGCTGCAAAACTGATCAAAGTATGAAACTACTGATATGCAAGTGGTATGTTTCCGATGTCTGAACTGTCTTATGTACTTGTGGATGTCTGCTAAAGTTCATTGTTGAGATTTCAAATGATAACTTTCAGTTTTTTTTGGCCAGGCTGAAGACAAAGGTGTGATTTATTGGTGCAACTGTAATCCACACCCCTTGCATTTTGCAAGTGAGAGGTCCGTGATCACATGCCCCACTTGCGAGGTTGTCACGTCCCCCAGTTTGAGAACCACTGCTTAAACCATACCTTGTTTAGTTTTACATACTCGTTTTTGTGTCACAGGGTATATTGGGTGAGGGCAGCAAAGCCTTCAGGATCTCAGCACTATCTGCAAGGAATATCTTGCTTCAAGTTCAAAGCTGTTGTTACGGCTATGGAAGATGAGTGTAGTGGAGACTGCAGATGTAACTCAGCTAGCAAGAAGACTAGGGCCGAGTGTGTGAACTGTTCAGCGCCTTTGGTTAAGACTCGGCATATGTCAACCGTCATCTAGCCAAGTGTGGCTTGCCACTTGACAGACCAGGGTGTCAGCAAAATGCAGCAGCACCGTGTGTTTACTCTGCCCATATGCACATTAACCTATATGTGAACTTTACAGTTGAGCACAGTGCATACTAAAGAGGTTACTACACACCTTAATATTATCTCTTACATACTCCAAACTATGTCGCCGGCTAAATGTGTGTTGAGCAGCAGAGAACAGTTAAAAATGAAGTCAGGCTTGCTAACGTTATTTCCACATGGCAAACCGTAGCTAGCTACCTTTTCCGCAAGCTAGCTAATATGAAGCGCCAAGAGTTTCGAGCTGACCAAGCAGTTACCAGTAATCAATTAGCTATTACTGGTCAAGTCACTGACATAAAAGATTCTTTGTCATGCGATAATGATAAGGTTAGCTAGTTGAACATATTTATGAAATCAGTCCACTTTATGCATATTAGCCTGTGTCCCTACTAGTAAAGATAGCTCGCAGCCTACTTCCTTAGGCTATAATGTTGTCAGGACTGCGGCTTCTTAGCCTGGTTTGTTTTTGTTTTCCCCATCCATGTGCTTTTGTTTTTTCCCTGTGTTCCAGCCCTGCCCTGCTCTCCGCCCACCCGATTACCTGACAGGCTTCACCTGCCTGCCGGCACACCTGCATCCCATCTCCTTATTAGCCTTGCCCTATTTATTCTCCGTTTGTTTCTTATCTCGTCGTGAGTTTGTCTCAGTTATTATGTTACGCTACGAGCCAGTTTCCCTGCTTCGCTGAATTTTTGCCTGTTTACTTGACTTCGACTTTGGATCTGTTTTTGGTTTTGTTTGCTGTGCTTTTCTGGATTGTGACTTTGCCTGTGTTTTGAACCTGGTTCCTGGATTGGCTTTATTAAACTTGTTTGTGCATCCTGTATTCCTGTCTGCACCTGAGTCCCTGCCTGAGCTGTGACAAATGTCTGAAGCTAGCTACCTTCTGTCAGGCTAACCTGTTGTTTGTGATGGATGGGTGTCAGATTTAAGTCATATGTCGCAAGCGCGATAAAACATGCTCACAAGCAAATTATATTATTTCACACGTGCAGATATTAACTGCCACTCACAAAATATAAGTCCTTGCACACAAATTCAACAACCAAGCACACAAAGCAGCCACCACGCGTGAGAAAGTTTCTGCTTGGCGAGCACTGGAGGGTATACATGCTCTCACAGGTTAACTCTATTCTCAGAGCTGAGTTCTGCTCTTGCGAATCGACCTGACTTTTGACAATTTGGGGTCAGAAACTTGTCTGATAATAACATAACTAAGCAGGTCATCAAATTAACCATAAAGCAAGTTATTAAAATGAATGTCTGCAAGTTTAAGGATTATGCAACGTAACAGTGTAAATTCGCGAGCAAGCTGTTAGCTAGGTAGTATCACCGGGGTGTAGGTCTGGAGCTACATTCAGGGTGGTCAGGGAAAAAACTAGGTAACATTAGTTAAGTAATTGCTAATGGGAACCAACAACAAATTCGAGCTGAGACTGTGATGCTTTAACCACTTTCTGTTTTTTGGATAATGTTAGGTAGATAAGCTTTTGTTTAAATGCCTAATCATGCAGAATACTAGCGATATAATTGTAAAGTACTTAGTAGGACCTACCTAGCTAAGTTGGCTAACTACTCAACTGAAGCTAGCTACTTATAAAAAACAACAGTCTCTGCCATCCAAACCGTTTAGTCAGCGTTACTTACTGAATCTGAGTTGGACAGGCCTCATTCCAGGGAGGACTGAGAAAGAGAAGTTGTGCAAATTTCTTCACCGCAAGTTTACCCTCATTCATTTGATAAGCGCCACCACGAGCAGTCATGAAGTAGTGACTCTGGTAAGTCAAATTGGCGGGGGAATCCGTTTAGAGTGTCTGCATGTTTTAATAAAAATATCGATATTTGGTGCCAGTGTATCGATAACATATTGCAAGAGGAAGTAATATGATATATTGTAGTATCAATATTTTGTCCCACCCCAGTTGAAAGTGACCAATCATTGGAGTGCCAGAGCCTCCCTTGGTTTCCGCCCCCAAATTGTCAAAAGTCAGGTCAATTAGCACAAGCAGAACTCAACTTCGAGAGCAGAGTTAACCTGTGAGAGCTTGCATGTCCTCCAGTACTCGCCAAGTAGAAACTCTCTCGTGCATGGTGGCTGCTTTGTGTGCGAGGACTTATATCATGCAAGTGGCAGTTAATATCTGCGCGTATGAAATAATATAATTTGCATGCGTGAGCATGTTTTATCGCGCTCGCGACATATGACATAAATCAATGCCATAGCAGAAGATTTGACTTCATCCAGTCAAGCGTTGTGAGACCATATTTATGTGAAGCAGCACGCATCAGTCTTGACAAGTTGGAATCAGTAACGTTATCATAAATCATGCAGTGGTATTAAGTTTTGGGATAAGTAAAGTTAATGTTACCAAAACATTGTTGCACACTTGACTGGAGTTAGAGCATGTAGTAGTCTGTTCCACTGTTTAGCCTACTCTTGTGTTAAATGTCACTTCTGGAGTTATACATTGATGTAAAAATGAAGGTCTTAACTTTTCTGGCGATATCCGAATTGTCTGTCTCCGTCAAACAGTTATTCAGGTATGGTCATTTGAATGTTGATTGTCAGAAACCTTCTCAAGGTAACGTGAACGTGAGAAGCTGCAACAGCAAACAACTGACGTTGGTTCATCTCATATTTAAAACCATCAAAACGGTCAAAGCTGAGACTTTGTGAGAAATCTGTTATATGTCAAAGATGGAAATAAATCAGAAAAAATACAGTCATGAGTTTTTAAGGTTTTTTACTAATTCTCTAAACAAATTATTTATTTTCGACCACATAAGTACTAGTGACCAAACCATTTTTCAAATGTACATCATCGTAAATCCTTAAATATAAAGCAACATTTATGGCCATCGGTTGAGTAAGAGTGCTTTTTAGCCTGAAACAACTGCAGCTCCCCATTGACTTGCATTGGTTCACTGGTCAGTTTTGTCCTGACCAATATGCGTTAACGTATCCAACCCATTGACTTTAGCAGCGTTTACATTTATATGTCTATGTACACACCTGCACTATTAAAATTTCAGCCTCAAACACCTGCAGCCTACATCAGATGGCTCTCCACGAGCAGGGTTCCTTACCACTTCTAGACCTGTTTAATCAGTGTTGTAACAGTGGCAGACCGGTTAGGTCACCACTAATCATCTCTGTGATGCTTGAACCCACAAAAGGTTATGACATAAATGAGCCAAACCCTATGAAAATTCATAATCTGTTAATGTAATCTGTTTTAATGCATACAGATAAGTGCACCTCCAGTCTTAGAAATACTGAATGTATTTTTTTATAGTCATTACTGTATTTGTTTCGTTCATTTTTGTTGGACATATTGTGTTGACCTGCATTTCTCAGGTAGCCAGGGCATTACCTTACTTCCTTTACTCTTGTCTTCATAGAATGTTTCACATTGTGGAATTCGTTGAATCTGCGGAGGTGGAGGTTGTTCCTTTGATCTGGTTAAAAGAAGACCAATGTGTTTGGCCTTCTTTTAAATCGGATGGAAAAATTCCCCTGTGGACTCGATTCAAAGTCTGCATGCTTTATACACATGGTATAGTAATGCTTAATTCTATCATTCACACTTAAATGATTGTTTTCTTCCCTAAATCACAACCCTTGAGATTATTTTCACCTGACCTAAACTGCATCATAAAATCAAGACACTCTGTTCTGTTTATGTTGACAGAGACATTTGATGGTGCCTGGTTGAAAAACAGCTAACTTGTTCTTTACACACGTAGATGTAAATATCAGCCAATACTGGTAAAAAGCTGAAATTCTGATCTTGTGTTCATATTTAGTCTCAAGCTACAATTTCTACAATATGTAGCAAAAATAAGCATAGTGGCTTTGCTATTCCAATACTTTTTGAGGGGTGGGTGTCTGATTTTTTAAATAATGCTATTAAAACCTGTCTCGACTTTCTCGTGTGGAGCGAATGGCAACAATGATGTTTTTTCCTGTTGGCATTGACATGCGAAATGTGAGTTTTGGTATTAATGACAATTTAACCAATGTCAGAGCCTGTAGAAGACTGAGCAGTAGTGACGAGGAGGCTGCAGCACTACCTGCTCCATCTCCAGCCAGGGCAAACAAAGGCAAAGGCCCAGGACAGTTACTCGCAGCACCCCTCATCTCACCACACCACCTAGAGGGAGTCTGTGGTCCCCAGCCCCTGCTGGCCTCGCTACCGACCAAGTAAGAAAAGTAGGAAAGTCTGTGAATATTCACAAAAACAGTTCAAAGGAAATATGTTCACTTTGAACTAGGGTTGAGCCGATGGATGATGCCATCGTCCATTGCCGAGAGCACCCTTTATAGGCTAAAACTCGGGATTTCCGTTTTACATTCAAAAGAGTTCAATTAACACAATTTAAATAGTCAAGATTTTACTGTGCAAAAAATGCAAAACAAATTATGTAATTATCTTAAACGAATTATACTAGATCTTACACGAATGAAACAAATTATACAAAAACAACAAAATACTGTATTAAAAGAAACCATTTCTTTTGCTAGGTAGCGAGTTACAGCACCAGTACTGCTTCTATCTTTCACTGTCATGCTTGTACTTTTTGCAAAAGCCCCAGATATGGTTGGTTGGTTGTAGCTAGCTGTTTTGCTAGGGCCAGTTGCACATGATGGCAATTCGTTGTCTGTCCATCTTTTGTGTGGATTACATAAGAACAAATCCTGCACACCACTTCAGAAGTGTCTCTTGGCTGTCCTCTTTTTTCCTCTTCTCTACCTTTTTTAGCGACCAAGTTTGTCGACACCATTATTACTTCATTATGACTAGTAAGCATAGTGAAAAAATAGAAATAATAATTCATCAGCAGTAATTCATTAATTAATGTTTGAATAGTCATTAAAAAAGTATAAAAGAAAGTATATAAAAACTTATAGTACCTTTCTAAGACGACTGCTAAACCCCCCCCGATGTCACCGTAGACTTCGTCCCATGCCAATTTGGTAGACATCGCCCAACCATACTTTGACCGTCTCCATTTGGTGAACTGAAACACACTTTAGTTGGTATCTACAATGTCTGATGCTGTGTAACTGTTTGAGAGTGTATCTGGAAAAGATTGTAAAACTTCTTTTCTTTTATAAGAACACCTCACAAGTGCAGCAAAACACTATCCCATCCAGAGAGATTATGCATACATGTATGTATTCTACAAAGTGTGGACTATGTTGGTTAATTCCAATGTAATTATAAATAATGTTTTATTAATAATGTCTGCTTTATCCTGTGTTTTGAAGATCCTCATTCAGTTGGACACCATCAGAGAACAGCAGCTGCTCATTCTGATGCAGCTTCAGACGCTGTCCAGCTGTCAAACTGATGGCGTACCTGATGCAGCCAACTTCAGACTCCCCCTCTCCACCATTGATGATCTGCAGAGGGTGGAGGGTATCTTGAGGAACCCAGTGGAGAGGAATTAGTGAGTAAAATGATGCCTAAATAATAAACAAACTATATACAATCCAAATACAATCCAAAATGATTATTGAGAAATGTGCTTTTTGTTTCAGACTGTACACCTGGGGATTGTTAGGGCCATGACAACTAAGGAGACTGTGCGGCGGGTCATGAAAAGGGCCATGACGACCTCCTTGGCTAGGGCCATCAATTGGAGTGGGGCAAACCAAAAGGAGGGCTTCAAAGGCCTGGCTTTGAAAGATGTTGTAGGTGAGTTTCTGTTGTAATGTAGCCAGGGCTTTTGTCTTTTGTTCAGATTCTGTCTGCAGGAATGCATTAAAAGGTGCCAATGACAAGGAGATAGAGCGCTTGATTACACACTGGTTCCAACTGGCATCGTATCGCAATGGTGGGAGGAGTCAGAGGGCTAACCTGAACCAGAATTCATAAAACACTCGTTTTGCTTTTTTGAACACAGACACACACACACACAAACACAAAGACGAAGATCCAGGACAGTTGCTTGCAGCACCCCTCATCTCACCACCTAGAGGGAGTCCATGGTCCCCAGCCCCTGCTACACAGAACATCACATTTACATTTACATTTATTCATTTAGCAGACGCTTTTATCCAAAGCGACTTACATAGGTTACAGATCTTTAGAATGTTATCTATTTATACAGCTGGATATTTACTGAGGCAATCCAGCTGTATTAAGTACCTTGCCCAAGGGTACAGCAGCAGTGTCCCAGCGGGGATCGAACCGACAACCTTTCAATTACAAGTCCTGCTCCTTAACCACTATGGTACACAGCACCTGGATTGAGTCCATGGTCCCCAGCCCCTGCTACACAGAACATCACAGCACCTGGATTGAGTCCATGGTCCCCAGCCCCTGCTACACAGAACATCACAGCACCTGGATTGAGTCCATGGTCCCCAGCCCCTGCTACACAGAACATCACAGCACCTGAATTGAGTCCATGGTCCCCAGCCCCTACTATACAGAACATCACAGCACCTGCATTGAGTCTGTGGTCTCCAGCCTCTGCAAACAGAACATCACAGCACCGCTGTGATGAGAGGTGCTTCAAGCAACTGTCCTGGGCCTTTGCCTTTATGTTAAACATTTTGTTCCTTTTTTGTGCGCGCGCGCACACACATGGAAGTAGCCTGACTCGTAAACATGCGGTATACCGCACTCGGGCCACATTCAAGCTGAGTGTTCCGGCCAGACCTGGACCTAGATTCAAGCCAGAGTTCGGCCACGTTGGGTGGCCGTAATCTAGCTGCATTCGGTCTGCTTATTTTTTGCTGCTTGGGAAGTTGTTGTCTGCTCCCTCTCTCTCTCTCTCTATCTCTCCCTCTCCCTCACTCTCTGTCCCTCTTTCTCTCTCTCCATCCATTTCTTGTGTTTTCTTATGAATCTCTCTCTCACTCTCTTGTGTGCTCTTTCTCTTGAAGGCTTTTACTGGCATATTGTGATGGCCTTTTGATATTTTGTATTGAATGGTTTTTGTTTTTTCTGTAACTATAAGGTGCTTCCTTCTTGGCCAGGAAAGAGATTTCTATCTCAACAGGACCTGATTAAATAAAGGTTAAATGAAAAAAATATATACAGTACATGCTGAGAGTGATACATCTACTGTACACTTGACTGCATGGAGGTTCTAACTATGACTTAGGTAATAAAGATGCATGTTATTCTGTCCCCACTGTGCGTTTTCTTAGCACAATTCGACAAATAGCGAACAAGGCGATTCAAAGAATTTCAGACGCAGAAGTAAAGTTGAACTGATTTACCGTTTTCTTTAGTGCCACTGAGTCTTTTCTTTTTTGTAAAAAAGCAAAGGCTCTTTAAGGCAAAACATGGTTGAATAGAGGGGAACATATGAGAACTGCCACATGTAGAAAAGGCAAAACCGTTGAACTTCCTGGTTCACCTATGACCCTGAGTCATGTGATCATTGATGCTAACAAAACAGCAGCTAGGCTAAAGTGCAACCTCACAGAAACTTAAGTCCATTACATAAAGTAATAAATGATACCATGACACATGTAGAATGAGTCCTTGGTGAAATAGATAAGACAGAGAAGTAAAAGTAGTGGTATATGACATTTAAGCACAGGCTTAAAGAGAGAACAAAACAGGCACTGTTACTACCACAGAGCTTATTTTATAAATGTTTCCATTATCATCAATCCTTGGCTGCAAGGTAGATCCAAGTGGAGCAGAGTACACTGAATCAGTTGAAGTTTGATTAAATGTACATGCTTTACCCCTGTAGCAGCACATTATGTATATAGGGCCAATTGCCTCCCTATTTCCCTTACAACCTTGAAGGCAGAAGAATTCTTTTACAGTAGAAAACATTTTTGAATGTTCACTTCATTCATGTAATATTCTACTACATTTGTAGCTCTGTGGGTCTCTGACCAAATTTACTCAAATGTATGTACTACTTGGAAGCAATGTGGGAGTGAAGTTCTTCTCAGTAGCTGTTTGGATACATCAATTGTGGGACATTGGCATACAGTTATGGGCTCTGTGGGGTTGCAGATAGTTCAGGCAGGAAATGATGATATATCATCATTGGTGACATCACATCTTCTGAGATTATGTCAGGAGCCACCAACGCTAGCCCCTGCTACCCCAGCACAGGTTCCCCCTATGGATCCGCCTGCCACAGCCAACCAGGACACCAGAGGTACAGGTATGAAAACTTTAATTTAAGTGCCACAATTCAGACGGAATTGGCTCAACGCTCTACGGACCTCCCCCCCCAACCTTCCTCCACCCCTTCACCACGGTAGCCCTTCTCTTGTCCTGTCCTCTCACCATGGGAGCCTGGCACCAGGAGTGAGACTTCCCTCCCCCACACAGCACCACAAGCCTAGGCACACTATAAGTAAATACCCCCGTGCACACAAACACACCATAAAGTGACCACTCTCCGACTTGTCTCCTGCACCCTCCCGGGATTTCCCCAAAATTAAACCAAAAGGAAACAAAAAAAAATGAAACAAAACTTAACAAAATATTCGCAAAAGAATAAAGAATCCCAGCCGGAAACGTCAAACAAAACCGAAACCAAAAACAACCAAAAAGAAACAACGAAAAATAATCAAACAAAATAAAAATAATTTCCCCCAGTAAGACCAGCTGTGCAGAGCATTCCTTTTCCCAAACCGTCTGCCCCCCGACTGTCTAAATTGTAGCCTTTTTATACCTGCACCCCCATTAATGACAATTCAGAACAGCCGCAGACTCCACCAGTTCGGCGGTGGCAATCATTCAATAACCCCAGCCCAACAATGCACCCACTGTTCCCAATTAATATCCCTGAATGAGAGGCTTAACGCGGGGGCAACTGTCAGCTTACCTCCTGACAATTACATTGCAGTGCATTATTGGCATTTAGCAGACGCTTTTATCCAGAGCGACTTACATCAAATATTGGTTTTTACAATGTTATCCATTTATTCAGCTGGATATTTACTGAGGCAATTGTGGGCTAAGTACCTTGCCCAAGGGTACAGCAGCAGTGCCCCAGTGCCCCTAGCTACTGTAATTTGGGGTAAAGGAATCAGCAGGCATAGATGTAAAGCTGACAAGCCCACCACTCCCCAAACGGATACAAAGCGAACTTTCACTGCTCACTGCAGATCCTTGGCATCTGCTAAACGGGACTCAGTCGAGATTCTGGAAAGAATCTTCGCCTGCACAGAGGTAGTGCCTTCAGCACACAAAGTCATGAAGAACACTGC
Organism: Megalops cyprinoides; assembly: GCF_013368585.1. Taxonomy (NCBI): domain Eukaryota; kingdom Metazoa; phylum Chordata; class Actinopteri; order Elopiformes; family Megalopidae; genus Megalops; species Megalops cyprinoides. Next base: position 23,474,663 of record NC_050590.1, on the reverse strand, counting down.
TTTGTACCCAGCGGAGGTTTTCTGTAAAGGGTGATGCACTGAAACCATTTTGTCAATTTATTTTATTTAGAAAATTGTCAGTACAAAGTTTGCTCTCTTCATGACACTGAAGTTGAATCTGAGACCACAAAGGTTCAACATAAAAATATATTGTATTTTTTTTCTTTCCATCACATAAATGTATTTATTGCCGTGTGGCTTCAGTGTCCCCACAACCTTCAAAGAAAGTAATCTTATTAATATGGGTTTTCAGGAACTGAAATGGTTAAAAAAAAAAAAAAAAACATTTTTGTCATTCCTTAGAAAATAAAGAAATTTATCCACTCAATTATGTAGAAATGTTTTATTAATGAAAAAACAAAAGAAGCTATCAGCATTTGTTGGACATTAATGACGTTCAAGTTTCAATTAAGTTATTTGCTACGAAAGGTGTGAGAATTGAGAATACAATAACAGTCATACCTGCTTTTACAGTGTTTTTGCAGTTTCATTTAATCCATTGTAAACATTTTTCCTCACCGTATAGATTCATTTATACACTGAAAAAAAGATTAGGGAAAATACAAGAAATAAACACTGAATTTGAGGAGAAAATGACTGAATACTAGTGAAATTATCTGTCCATGCAGCAAGATGGGGCGGCAGTGTACCATAGTGGTTAAGGAGCAGGACTCGTACCCGAAAGGTTGCCAGTTCAATCCCCGCTGGGACACTGCTGCTGTACCCTTGGGCAAGGTACTTAACCCACAGTTGCCTCAGTAAATATCCAGCTGTATAAATGGATAACATTGTAAAGAACTGTAACCTATGTAAGTCGCTTTGGATAAAAGCGTCTGCCAAATGAATAAATGTAAGATAATTTTACTTGACACGAAATCTTAAAATAAGTTGGTTCAAGTCTAGAAATTAGTAGCCTCTGATAAGTGTTCAAAGGTTTGAAATAAGTAGAAAATGCTGGTTTTTAAATCAAATTACTTGAGATCAGTAATGAAGACCAAGGAACAAGAAAACAAATCACTAATTTAAGTGGAAAGTACTTAATACCAGTGCTGTATGATTACGCTGTTACTTGAAACAAGCTGGCTCATCTTGAAATAGGTAGGCCTAAACCTATATTTAATTTAAAACTACTCCTTAATCTCAGAGCATACATCTTAAAACAGCACTGCAAAAAATCCAAATCTCACCAAGCATATTTGTCTCTTTTCAAGTCAAAATATCTCTTTACACTTAATATAAGACACAGTCACCAAACAAGCAAAATTTCCTTGAGATACAAGGACTTGTTTTTAGACGGTGCATCTTGAATATCTTGTTTGGTGAAACTGTCCTGAAAACATCTTACTTTGAGTGGTATATCAAATTAAACAAGCCTTTTTGACAAGTCAGAAGGTTTTTAAACTGCATGACACAAAAACACTTCGTAATACCAGTTAAAAATGGATCAAAATTATTTTTTTCCACCTAATTTTAAGATCCCTTTCAAGAAATCTTAACAAGTATATTTCCACTAGCTCCACTGGCAGATTTTTTCACTTATTACTAGCAAAAAACACCTTGTATTAATTATTTTATTTATTATTTTTGAAGGGCTATTTTTTGCAGTGAGGAAACTGATTTTACTGAAATCACAACCAGGACTGCAAGTGAAATTTCCATCAACATTTATTGACAACTGAATATAGTCTGGAAAGAGCTTTCACACAGTAACAGTCTTATTGTGCAAACCGCCTGGGGAGAAAAAAAAAAACAAAAACAAAAAACAGGGGGTTCAATAACCTACTGCACTGCATTGTTAGACTGTGGCCAACCTACAGTCCACTCTCAGACACCCTTTTCAGAAAAGGCATTTCACAACATACACTTTTTTCTAAAAGGGAGAAGAGACAGAGAGAGAGAGCAAGAGACAGTGAGAGAGAGCGAGAGACAACAAGAGAGAGAGCTAGAGACAGAGGTTGAGAGAGAGATGACATTGGACCATTGAAGAACAAAAAAAGGTTATACTGTTTGAATATCAGAGAGAAAAATATTTCTGAATGAAATAAAACTATACCCAATAACAGGGAATGAGGAAATTGAAGAAAAACTGGATGTCCTAGCTAGCCAAGTCAGGTACAAGTGCACGACAACAAATGACTGTAAGAGTGCAAACAGTACGATAAACACACTAATAACAGACCTGACATTCTATATGCATTTGTACTCGTATGCATCTATTTCTCAGTGAATGATTTCCACTCAGTGATTGCTTTCTTATATGCGCTTGTGGCATCTCGATCGTGGATGATATCGCCTAGTTCTTCTGTTTGGATGACTGAGAGGAGGTTTGGGTATGTCAGGTGCAAAGTGTGGTAGTACGCCATTAACATTAACAGTGTGTCAAAGAAATCCTCCTTTGGTAAGGTGCTCACAGGTATGTTTCCCACGGCGATGAAGCAGGCCATTCCGTCGAAGAATAACACTGGGCTGGAAGGAGGCCGCTTCTCCAAGTAAAGCGATGGATCCTCCCTTGGCTAGAATTGAATGACAAGGACAAACAGTTCAATGTGGATTAGAAGAGTTTCAAGAGAACAGCAGTAAAGTAGTAAGTGTAAGGACAAATCACAGTGGCTCCATTGATAAAAGACCAACCTTATGTGCCGTGTAACAATGTGTGGCGCCATGACGACCATTCCGGTTTCCCATTTCCGGTCACCGCTGTAGCGACCACTGAACTGGACGTCATTGGTAGCGACATACTAGGCAACATGAGTTCAGGCTCTACTTGTTCGGTTGTTGGTTGCAGTAACAACAGCAGAAAGATCAGAGATTTTATGGAAGCAGAGTGTTACTCACACAGAGTAACCAGGAGAGAGTGCCCTTGTCCACCACCGTACTCTCTACATTCCATGCCAGCCAGTAGGCGCCTGGAATGGCTTGCGGCGCTAAGGCTAAAATATCCTCCAAAGAAGGTGTACGTTTGCTCGCACCACTCCGTGAACAAGCGACCCACTGATGAACATCCAAATCCCGAACTCTTTCTTGGCTACGAGAGACCTGTACATAAGAAGAGGTGGCCAATTGTTCATGGGGAAACATCAGGTAAGTGAATATCAGTATAGGAGCTAAACCGGTTAGCGACTGTTTTCTGCTAACGCAGCTCCAGTTGTTTACCAGTATTGCCTAGCTGTCAGCCTCCCTGGCTTCTCTCAAACGTAAATGTGCGATGCCAGCAGCAATGTAATCTACATTTTTGCGAACAATATAGTAGTTTTAAAGCGGTAATATATTAAGCATGGCTACACTTGGCTTGGCAGGCATACGGTCTTGGCTACAAAACTGTGTTGTTTTATCGCTATAAACCCAACTACAGAGTAGCCATCCTAAGATTTTGCTGCTTACTGGCTGTTCATTACATTTGGAGCCTCGCTCACTTGTTACAAACATATTATTGTAGCAGTCAAACCTATGGTGTAGTTGAGAATAATATACTGCTGTAGTAGTAATACTAGTAGTGATACAACAACGCATGGTTATTGGCTTTGAAGTACAATTGCCATCAGCAATTTGTTGCATTGTTATCAACTATTTACTCACCTCTTAAATGTCAGAAATGTGCACCGAACCATTAAACACTGTTATGGATTAACCATTTTTAAATGTCTTTTTGTTAACATCTAATGCAGCTTAATGTAATACAACATGGGTGACATGGTGTAGAAGTTTGTGAACTAATCTGAGTGTGCAATGTTTTACAGCAGTAGCAGAGGAGGCGAGTCAGAAGGATGAAGTTCCTGAGGTGCCAGAGTCCTCACACAAGACTGTTGTCACACAATGGGAAGACCCTTCACTCTGGGACCACAGTTATGCGAGAAGCCAGGGAGTGGACGCACCAATACAGAATCATGTGGTTACGGATGCAGCAACACAATCTGGAGACTTCAGCCATTTCATGCTCCAGAGTGATGCTGATTCATACCTATACACTGGCCTCCCACTTGACACATTTAACACTCTTGTGTCAACATTAGACAGGTTTGGAAATGGGACTCTAGCTCTATCAGTGCGTGATCAAATTCTTATGACAATCATGAAACTGAAATTAAACCGTGTGCTGGGAGACCTCAGTAGACAGTTCCATGTGTCACAGAGTGTTGCCAGTAGAATCATCACACACTGGATTGATAAAATGGAGGAAGGCTTGCGACCCCTTATTGTCTGGCTACCAAGAGAAACCATCAAGGCAACAATGCCGGCTTCATTTCAGAAATTTTTCCCAAATACCACCTGTGTCATTGACTGTAGTGAAAGCATTTTGCAGAAGCCCAAAAATCTTGACTCTAGAGAGGAGTCCTATAGTCATTATTATTCCCATAACACAATCAAGTACCTTGTTGCTGTTGCCCCATGTGGATTAATCATGTTTATATCATCTGCCTATGGAGGACGCGCCAGTGACAAGTACATTACCATGAACTCTGGTATCCTGGACTACTTAAGGCCTGGAGATGAAGTCATGGCAGATCGAGGCTTTGTAATTCGGGACATTCTCTTTGAAAGAAGAGTGAACTTGGTTCTGCCTGCTTTCACCAAAGGTGGTGGTCAGTTGACAGAGGAACAGGTTACCAGCACACGAAGAATCGCAATTGTTCGAATTCACGTTGAACGAGCAATTAGGCGATTAAAAGTTTACAAGATCTTGTCTCAGGTAGTACCCATAAATATGTCACCGAAAATGGACAAAATCCTCCGCATCTGTGCTGCCTTAGCCAACTTAAGAGATGACCTCATTGGTGAATAACCATTGTGATTGCCTTGACAAATCGTTACAAACACATTTGTACTGACTGCAGGGTTTACAGCCTCCCTCCTTATTTCATCCCTGTTGTTTTCCCTTTCCCTGTCAGCTGGGCCTAGTTGGCCCATGTCATTGCAGCAGCAGCAGTAGTGATTACCCCTGTTATTTTGCAAAAAAATTGTTTTGCAATGTATATTCATAACATTTAGGTAATTATTAATATCTTGTTACATAAATATGTTAAATCAATAGCATCTTTAATATACATCATATGTTCATATTTCAACATGTTTAAAGTAAGTTTGATTGCAGTTGTGTAATGCATATTCATTCAATGTATATTCATAACATTTAGGTAATTATTAATATCTTGTTACATAAATATTTTAAATCAATGAAATCTTTAATATACGTCATATGTTCATATTTCAACATGTTTAAAGTATGTTTGATTGCAGTTGTGTAAATATTAGTGAAGCATAGTGTTTTTTTTAATAATTTCATATTTTTAACATTTCATTTTTTAAAACAATTAAACTGATTGAGAGGGTGCTCTTGTTATGAGATTTTAGTGTCTGAGCAGTCCTTAGGAATTCATTATGTTTGCATATGTGCTATGCAGATTCAGTCGCTGACCAACAAACTCATTGACAAGCTGAGGCAACATTGTTGAAAAGTAAAATCTTTTCAGATGTGCTACCCTCTCCATAATATAGAGCTCATCAAATGGTACAGAGAATGAAATGGTGTCATTTGGGCTCCAGATAAACAATTTAGCCATCCTAAGGCCGGTACAAAACATGCCCAGTTGAACCTGCATGTAGTATCTGCGAATGCCTGTTTTTTGTAGTTGTGGTATTCCATCTATTACCTTCACATCACTGCCATTTTGGGTAAGTTGATCCAAGAGGGAGGAATAGAGCTTGTTGGGGACTGAGCATTTTATTTCCAGAAGAACAGAGGAGTCGATCACCCCATCTGGACTTGCGGACAGCCATGGCTCTTTCTCACTAACAACAATCCCTCTGTGTGTAATGTTCATGCCCTGCTCTTTAAGAATGTTGCAGGCAACCACCTCATTCTCCTTTCCATAGTTTGTGGCGTAGTTACCACGAAATGAGGGGTACAGGTGCTCTGCCAGAAATTTATCAGGGTTGGTGGATGCTTTTGATGGAACCTTTTTAGCAGAGCTTGCTGTTAATCTCAATTTTCTCGCAGTGTGCCAGGGTTCTGAAGCACTCTGCTGTCTTGTCTCCAACCTAGATGCCTGTGTGTTGTTCACCTGCACAAACAACTCATAGAAGGCTTTGCATGGTTTACAGAGAATGTCAGAACAGTCGTGAGTTTGATGCGGTCCTAGTAACCGGGCATCAATTGCAATGTTTGCAAGGTTGGGCTGGGCAACAGGATTAATGTTGTAGCACTTGCCCAACAGACAGTTCTTTAGTAGGAAAAGTGGTTGTGCTGGATCACGATCAACATGCTGTTTAAACTCAGAATGAGACAGATACCGTGGGGTGGGGGGTAGAGGGTGTGCTTGCAAAACACTGTTGTCAAATTCGCTCCCTGCCCTGTGGTGGCTGAATCTGATGTCTCGGAGTGGTTTTGGCTCAAGATTTCTGACTGTCCCTTCATTCCACCTGTGCTGCGTATCGGTACAAGCAAGCCCTGTTTTTCCAGTGATCACTGCATTCTCAATCTGTAACAATACAGCAAGGGAACCTATTTTGATGGCCAATGTATCATCTTACTCAGCACCTCAGAGCATACTCAGGAAAACACCATGCAGAAAAATGTCTCAGTTATGTACATTTTATTTATAATTCATACAGGGAAATATATAAAGCTACAATATTATATCCATACCTTCCACAGAACAGCTGCTGCATGACTGCACGACCTCCCTAAACTGGCAATACAGGAGCATCCGTCTGTCTCCACTACTCCGCTTTGTTGTACCATAGCCCAAGCGTTATGTTTAGCCTGGCTAATGCTTTGGCTCCTCTCTACCTCCGCTTTCAAAAAGACGTAGTTACAATGTGTGTGTACTAAAACGCGTCCCACTTTATTGCTGTGAAAATAATTGTATGCCTCAGTACTTTTGTAGTTCTTCACCATCGACTCCCTCAGACAGGACAAAGTAGTTGATGATATCAATGTAGCTGACTGCTGGCCATAGCCTCATATCATCGACCCATCTCGCTAGATTAGAAGGGTGCGGAACACTAATGAGCTGACCTCCGATATCACGTCTATCGCTAATTAATTCATTGGTGGTGTGTAACCACAGTTTATGTGCCATCTTCAAGGCTTAATGAAGTTGAAAGTGCCTCTCACCACAGGCGCTAACCGCTAACCTTCATACAGGTTCGATGTAAACAACACATCGACCGGAAATACGAAATCATACGTGTCCGTTGAGCCACAATGTATCATGGGAGATAGAACATTCAATACATAAGGTGGATACATCAGTTTTATCTTTCCTTTTATCAAAGAAACTGGTTTTACTTTCAAACACATATGTTTCAAACATACACTCACAGAGATATTAGATCTATAGGCTTATGTGGGCACATGGGGAAGAAAAGTGAACAAACGGCAACCTGATGCCCATCTAATAAAGTGAATAAACAAATCAATAGTTACTCACCTTCTAAGTACTGAAGGAAAAAAACTTTAAAATAGGCCACATGATGTGGTTCACTTTGTCACCCAGTGGCTAGTTAAGACAAAATTGAAAAGTGAAAAATAAAATTAAGAGCTGACAGTAAAGGACACATCTTAATGACCACACGCCTGCATCACATGAACCTAATGTTTCAATTGAGATTGGAATAATTGACTAAAACACCTCAACCTCAAAAGCTGAAAGTAATCCGAAGGTGATTATCATTTATGTGCACAGCCATTTTTGTTTTCCTGCATCCAAGAAAAGATAAAATGAAGAGAAGATGGGTCACTCCCACCGCTCACTTTTCAAGTCTTCCATCAAGATTTCCTCATAGTATTACATATGTTATCACAAAAGATGAGTGAAATATCTCCTCTCATTATATCTTCACCCTGACAGATGTTTCATCATAATTCAGTATCAAGTCATGAATATTTCTCTTAGGGAAAACCCCCACAGGATTAACAGCCTGAAAGGCAACTTTGCAAATTACCACAGTGAAATAAGATGTGGATTTGCAAAAAACATATAAAAACAATTTGAAAATACTAAGATAGGTGCAGCATGGGCACTTGCAGGAGACTGGAACTCTATTATTGCATAACAAACCAATTCATAATATTGAGTGTAGTGCAATATGCACAAAAACTCACTCTTATGTGGGCCGTTATATGTTGGTGTTTTGACAACTTACACGTGAAAGGTTAAAGTAGTTAGATCATGCTGATGACCCTTTATTTCTGCTAATGGAGTGTTAATATGCTGCTTTTCTTGTTTGCTTGGCTACTGCGTTGGGGCTTAATATTTCTGAAAACATATACATTTTTTATCATAACTACATTATAACTACATTACAGAGGTACAAAGCTAGTGTAATTACATATGTAATTTCAATGGACGTGTTAAATAATTGTACCTTCCCACACAGTATTTGCAGTGAAGAAAACCCTCAACATATATGTGCATACTGTATCACTACAAGTTTTAAGTGTTAAGTGAAGGGTTTCTTAATATAGTAAACATTATATAACACGTACAATTCACTGCTGTTGAGTTCATATAGATGGTGTTACCATTTTGATCCCATAGCAGTCAAAGTAGAAACCATCTTAAAAGATGAGTCTTGGGAACCCCGTTTAAGGAATCCCTAATTTTCCATACAACTGATATCTCAATCACAGAGCGTAATAAACTATTGATTAATAGTTTGCCTGTAGTACACGTTCAGACATCATGTAAGTCTAAATAATCAAGGTAATTCATAGTACAGTATGAGAGCTGAATACATTTTCATTGTTAACATAAGGATCTGCTAATCAGTCTAGTTCTCAGACAACTACAGTTGTGCATTAATTTTCCATAATTTGCTGTGAAATTACCTTTTTGAAAAGAGAGCAAGAGTAAGTAACATTCAATAATAACATTCAATGCTGAAGTCCCTCCTTCTGAAAGTGTAGATTGATGAGATCTGGTAACTAAAACATAGCACCTGCCAGTGGAAAAGGAGGTTTTTAGCAAAGCAAATAAACTAACCTTGAATTTAGTATAGTCTGAGGACAAAATCATGGAAGCACTTAAATGCATATTCCCAATAAGTCTATGTAATAGATTAAGAGATAAAAGCATAGCTATTGGCAAAGTGCCTTTCATTATAGCCAGCAGTGTGGCACAGAGGTAAGGAGCTGGTCTTGTAACTAAAAAGTTGTCAGTTGGATTTCCTGTTGGGGCACTGCTGGTGTACCCTTGGGCCAAGCCTAATGTAATGTAAAAGGTTTGAGTTAGCAGTAATCAGGCTCAGGTTTTTATGTGGTTAATTAGGACTTTATTCATGAAAGTAGCCTTTAAAATATCAGAATGAATTACGTCTATCTTTGTGATTCCTGTTGGATTCTGTTGGATACTGCTTCTCTGCTACTTTTGTACAATAGTACAGCAGACTATTGAGCAGAGGACTGTATATTTTCATCCAGACAGTTCCCTTCATAATTCCATAGGCAGTTACAATATATTCTGATTTTTGGCACATACACTTTCCTTTATGTATAATAACCACTGTGATTCAAATTGCATAACCAGTCTTAACCAGGGTTGGGAGGGTTACTTTAAAAATGTATTATGATACAATTACTAATTACCTGTTAAAAAATGTAATTAGTAACCTAATCCAAGTATCACAATATTAAAGTAACGTAACTTGATTACTTTCCATTACTTTTGGATTTGATTGGATGTGCTAGTGGAATTGTTTAACCTAATATAATGTTTTATGTTGTATGTGCAAACTTTATTATGATTAATCATCATACATGGATCCATAAGTTTTGCATGTTTGTCTGATGTTACCCAAGTTGCCAGATTGTCTATGAAACACAATCTATACACTACAAACAATTATTTACTATCCAATGCCTCCCACCGAAAAAACCTCCCGTATTTTGAAACCTAAATGTTGGCAGGTATGGGTAGGGGACCCCCCAATTGCCACTGGGTATTTTGCACACATTTTGCGGTAACTATGCAAATTTACTAACTATAATGTTAATTTGGTAGCTAGCTAGCCAGCTAACAGTACTAAAGTTGTCAGAACAGGTTGCTTGCAGTGTCTGTGGTAAAATTAACTATTTGGTCAGAAGAGATGTGATGAGGCTGTATCAGTTTGATAGCTAGCAAGATAGCTATTAGTAATATGACAGTTGAGGAAATTGCGTGAAAGCCAAATTAGCTGGCAAGCTATCTAGCTTTCTACGTAGTTTTTTTATTGTAGCTAGCTGAGATAGCTATGCGTTTGTTTGCAAGGTGATATTTGTATTTGTCAGCGGAATGTGATAGTAGCTAGCTAGTTACGTTTATTGTTTTGTTTGTATTGTAGCTAGCTAGCTAGATTTGTGTTTGTAAGGTGGTATTTGTACTTTTCAGTTGAATGTGCAAGTAGCTAGCTAGCTAATTTAGCTTTCAAGTACTTTACTATCAAACGTTAACGTTAACTTTAGCTAACTGGATTTCTGTGTAGTTATTAGTGGTGGTCTTACCTATATTTGTTCCTTAAAATTATATGTCGAGTCCTTGGATGATGACAGCATTTTCACAGCTGTAAGGCATAACTTGCACTGTACTGTGATGTTGTTCCCCTTTTCTGCTTTAAAGACAAACTAATGGTGAAATTTCCACCCAGTGAGAGCATTTTTTTCACTACAGGCCCTGATAATGAATTGACAACTGTAAGCCTATGCCTATGGTTTCACTCGAGACCAGAGTGGTGTTGTGAGACTCAAGTGTTGTAATGTGTGTGCATGTGCATGGTAGTATAACGTTCTTTATTTTAAAATTGTAATCCTGCTAATAATCTCCATTTTTACTAAATGTATCGGTAATCTGATTACATCTTTTTTTTCTGTAACCATAATGGAATACAGTTACCTTTTTTTGTTTCCTAATTAGATAACGCCGTTACATGTATTCCGTTACTCCCCAAGCCTGGTCTTAACAATGTCAAAAAAAAAAAAAAAAAAAAAACAATCTGACATTTTACAAGCATGCTGTTTTCACCAAGTTAATGTTGATTAAAAATGACCAAAATTAACATGCTGTGAAAAAATATCATTCATTAAAAGATGTCTACAGTGAAAGCATTTTCTTATGACAAAAAATATTTGAGGACATTACAGAAATGGGAAGTGTTGTAAGAATTCAAATATTCTGTGCTCTAAGGGAAAATTGTTGAATCAGTTCAAATTTTAATTACATCAAGACTGAAGTGAAAAATGATGGCACTGAAGTCTGCTTTACTGTTTATAGTATCAGCACAATACTGAAAAAAATCACCATCATTTTTCTGAACAAGAGTATCATAGTCACATTATGGACATGAGAAATTCATTATCAGTATGACATTGCAATGAAAGACTGAGATTTAAACAAGATCATGAGATATAAATGGCCTGGCATCACAAATCTAAATTTCTCAGGTTTAGTATAGAATGCTACAGTTATACAGCTTATGAACATTGTTATAAAACTATGATGCTGCATGTTTCCTGAGGAAACCGATACTATACATTTGATTAATGATCACACTTTGTGAATTTTTGAAAAAGATTTTGTGTGATGAGAGGATGGTCATGTCAGGGCACAGGCAAGGACTCAGGCACGGACCACGAGAACTCCAGATTCCAAGTGCCTTTATTAAGGACGCCGGGCAGAAATCGTGACCAAAAACCAGGCAGGGTAGTGACCAGGCAGGCAGTCCGAACGCAGTCAGGAATCAAAGCCGGGGAGAGGCAGGGTTAAACCAGGTAGTCAGGAAGATCAGGTGAACAAGGCAGGGCAGCAGGCAGGAGCAAGGTCGAAGAGCAGGCAGGGTCAATTCAGGGAACAGCGATCAGGCAGGAAACACGGCGGGAACGAGACAGGTACAAACACACTGCGACAAACTGGCAACAAGACAGAGACAAGCAGGGCAGATATAGGGCTGGGCTGATGAGAAGATGGGAAGCAGGTGTGTAGGCAGGCAGGTGGAGACAATCAGGTGGCCGGAGACAGGGCGGAGAGTGGGGCAGGGCTAGAACACAAGGAAAACAAAAGCACATGGACAGGGAAAAACAAAAACACAACAGCTAGTGGCCGGGAGCACTGACAGGTCATGCCTTCAGATAATGGGGGACTTGGGATAGCAGGTTTAGTTTATTTTACCAGGCAACATTTCATACACATTTTGTGGGATTTGTCCCAAATGCACCCCATTTTTAAGTGCTTACAGCAATGTTTTTATAATTTCATAATTAGGTTACACTTGCGTAACTGCAAGTTAATCTCAGCAGTAACTTCAAATGAACTACGGTTCCATTAAAATAGTTTGCTTGCTTGTCCCTCACAAGTGCCCTTAACCTGAGGATAAGAGATGGTGAGTACTCTTTACAAAAGCTCTTTTGTATCTAATGGGACAATTTCTTTAGAGGAAAAAAATAATTGTGAGGCTTGCAGCATTCTGTTCTTCTGCCCCTATTATTCTGCTGTGTTTCTGGGTTGTGTACCTTCAGCTCAACCTGAGGCTGACCCAAATGAACAGCACCATCCAAGACTAAAAGAGGAGAAGAGAAAGTTGAGGATGTGATTCTCCACCAGGTCTGTGATAAAGTGGAAGTGGAGAGGGTTTCTCCTGGGATGATATAAGATGTAAGATGATTGGAACTTTACTGCAAAATGAAGTCCATACTGTTTTGATAACACATTGTTACTATTATAATACACATTGCTTACTCAGCTGCAATACATGTACCATTACTCTAAATCACTTTTCCCAAAATCTACATATCAGTCATTAGAATAAAACCTCACTTCACAAAAGCTGTAATATACAGTAGTTCTTTTGTTATGCCAGAAGGTGGTGAATCACCTATGTCAAGAACTTAATTACTTTATTGTTGTAGATCTTTTATTGTGTGTAGAAACTTTTATTTTTGTGGATGCAACCCGGGTCATCAAGTCATGTTCAGAAGCATGACAGTCAATCTATCATTGAAATCATTAATATTGTTAGGTAAGGTAAAAAAAAGGTACATTTGTTTTAATAAAACTCAAAATGAATCTGGTAAAGTTTGTTATTTTCAGGTACTTCCCCCTATGATAACTATATTTAATTGAATCTAGGAAGTGGCAAAGCATGTCATGGACATTTACAACTGAAAATCAATACTTCAAATAACTGTTGCTGGAAGTGTGAATAATATGATGCTGATAAGTTGAACTGAGCTTTCTTTGAAACCTTTTGCAGTGATTCTTCTGGAAAAGTCAGCCGATGTGCAGGAGGGGACAAAATACATATGCTGCAATTCATATTACATTTCAAAATGAATTCACTTTTTTAGCTGACTCAGAAGCTGTCTCTTTTGGTGAAGTTGACATTATTACATTATTCTTCATGCAACTCAACATGAAGATGGAGATCAGAAGACAGTGTGTAATACAGGGAACTTAAACCTAAGAGAGGAAAAAGCCATAGGGATGGGTACATTTCAAAAGGAATATGTCAGGAGTTTCTCCTGATAGCGGTAAATGGTCGTGCTGCACTCCCTGGAAGAGCAAGAGGGCTCGGGCGTGCAGCAGGGATAATTCAGTAATTGAATTATGAGTTTTGTACGGGATTCGCTGCCTGGTGCGTGCTCCGCACCTGCTGCCTATCTGGTTAAGGAGGACGCCAGGACTATTTAGGCAGGTGAGTGGGAGTAGCACGAGAGAGACGCTGGAGAGCCGAGTGCACGGTGGTTTTACTGAGGGGATCTTTCGTTGGTTTATTTTTCGTTGGTTTATTTTTCGTTGAACATGCCAGCACGGCTGCATTTATGTTGGTTATTTTCAGTTTGGGTTGTTTCTTTGGGCTTTTGTTTTGTACTGCGGCGAGTCCCTGAGGGAGAAGGGAAACAACTACAGTTCCAGTGGCTGGAACAACTACAGTTCCAGCCAGTACCGAGGAGAGCCCCCACCCTGCGAAAGTGCGTGCTCAGGGGGTGGATCCCCCGATTGAGAGGGAAGTGACACCGTGAATCGGCGACTGTGTGCATGAGTCCCTGGCACGAGATGGAAGAGGACGGACCGGCTGCAGAACTGTTTCCCTCAGTGAGACCCCGCGGAGCCAGCACAAGCAGCTAGCGAGAAGACGACGTGGGTTGCCGCCGGAGCCGCCAGCCCGTCCACAGGAGCAACTCGGAGTTCTTGTCTTTTACGCCTTTTCCACCAACACAAACTATGTGCTAGTTCTGAGCTGGTGTTAGTGCCAGTTAAGAGTTGGTTCAACTTATGAAACTTCAAAGAACCGGTTTACTTTTCCACGGGCAGAAAGCCACCAGAGCCATGTCATTGTCACTGTTTACATCTGAATACGTCTGTATACATATCCGCTTTCCCGGTAGCGCCAAGCACAACAGCACTGGCGGACTACATTGTGTCTTTTCAAGTGTTGCTCCTGGCTTTGAGCTTACTTTGGCATTTGTGCTGCTTGTTGTTATTACTATGGAGGGCGATTACATTCGAGAAGAAAGGTAATTACCTAGCACGTTTTGATTCCTAAAACACTGAACGTAAGCTGTTAAAGTTAGCCTTTGTTAGAGTTTGTTAGCCTTAGCTTTTAGCTAGCTATCTAGCATGGACTACGGTGGTATCGATCACATTGCAGTTAAACAAATCTATTAAATGAATGATACACCGATATTTATCTTTACAGGCAGTCTTGCGGCTGATGGCAAGGCGGAGGTCACCTGTTGTCTGGGCTCACCCACGATCTCACTACTGGTGGGACACAATTGCGGATTTCAGCCTTCTAAAATTCGTGAAGAATTTCCGTGTGTCCCGGGAGTCGTTTGACTACATCTGCGGTCAGGTCAGGCATGCCATGGGGAGAAGGAACACAAATTACCGTTTGTGTGTCCCAATCTGAAAGCAGGTCGCAATTGCCATCTGGAGGCTGGCCACCGGCAGTGAATACAGGACCATCAGCCATCTGTTTGGGGTAGGCGTGTTACACTGTTTAATTGTATTCAGGAATTCTGCAACACACTCATCGTGGTGCTGCTTCCAGCCCACATTACATGTCCTGATGCGGACAAGTTGGTAGAAATGGCCACTTTCTTCCAGAATCGTTGGAGAGTACCACAGTGTGTTGGTGCAATAGATGGAAGCCACATTCCAATAATGGCACCAGAGGAGTATCCTCAAGACTATTTCAATAGGAAAGGATGGCATTCAGTTCTGCAGGCGGTTGTGGATGGCAGAGGTCTGTTCTGGGATGTCTGTGTTGGTTATCCAGGGAGTGTGCATGATGCAAGAGTTACGACGGTCACATTTGTGGGAGGCCCTAAGTGACGGGCAATTACTAGGGCAAAACAAAGCGACCATCTCTGGCTGTGATGTTGGACATTACCTGATTGGTGACCCAGCTTACCCCATGCTGAATTGGCTCATGAAGCCCTTTTTGGACACTGGCAGGCTGACCCCTGAACAACACTCCTACAATTACAGGCTGAGCAGTCCACGATCGGTTGTGGATGATTGCAAGCTGGAGCTGACCAAGAAAAGGCACTGACCTGTTGTGTGCTTCATAATATCTGTGAGGAACATGGCGACAATTTCACCGAGGAGCACACGGACAGGCACGTAAACATTCAGCCTCCTGTTCAGGCATTACCTGACCATGTTAATCCAGAAGGGGCTGACATTAGAGCTGCATTAATGGACTACTTTAGCCGAGGGGATGGGTGATCTTTTTTCCAGCACCACTGCCAGTTTTGTAACCCTGTAAAAGCCTGTTCTGTTTTTGTGTTGTGTTATACGTTTTTCTGTAGATTAACCACACTGAAGCAGACATATACATTCAGAAACGCAAAGAACTGGTTAGGCACTGGCTCCGAACCAGCCCTCGAAATGCATTGGTGGAAAAGGGGCAGGAGTGTATTGTAGTGGGGTACGTGTGCGGGAGGATATTGTGTGGTGTGTGGGGGTTGCACTCCTGCTTATCTGGGTCCGGGAAGGCGAGAACAAAAGTGGGTAGCAGGGCGGGGGAAGGAGAACAGCTGCGGGTGAGAAAGCGTAGTAGCGTCTCTGTGTTATGAATTTATGTAAATTTTTTTCTTTCTCTTTAATTCATAAAATAAAGATCGTGCTATCCTACTCACCTTGTCATGGTGTCCTTGTGGTGGGTGGATCCCTTGGAGGGAACGAACCGGTTGGGGCGGGGCTGGGCATTCTGTCCACTCCCAACAAATACACTGAATGAAAGAGAAGAGTAGAAATCAAAAAAGAGTGATGGAGGAGTGACAAGTGTAATTCAGACAAAGTGTGGGTAGGTATCTGAGAAAATATTACTTATGTGAGGCATCAAATAACATTTAATTACATACGTGAATTCTTTCACGTTATTTAAATTAGGCCGATCAGGCATTTTAAGCTCTGCACTGCAATGACCGTTAAACAAAACCTAGCCATAAATGTAAAACAATGCTTTACTTTACATTGCTTTGGTGACTTAACACTTTGAAGTATCATACATCTGAAGTCCACTTAATTTCAGATGTGTATTGGTAAACTCTGTCACAAGATGAATCAGAAAGTGAAGCAACATAACATGCGGCAACATAGATGTGAAAAGAAATGGCATTTCATTGTCAGATGAAGCATCAGTATTGATTGACCCACACTCTTGTGCTTTGCTCTTTCTTGTAGTGAGCGGATCACCACATAAACCACATCCCAGGCTAAAAAACTCCTAGAAAGAACAATTTAATCAGCAGTCATGCACCTGCAATATATGCCTATTACAGAAACTGATACCCACGTTTGTGCCTGCGCATATGCCTACCACTTCATATTTTCAATTACCATATCCAGCTCTCTGTATCCATAACTTCACGCCTAATTATTTAGCAGAATTAAAAAGCCAAACTAGACACAAGCCTGTTTTCTTATTCTAATGTAACATGATATTCTTTGTTTCTCTTTCGCAATTTGCCACTTAATGTGTTCTTATGTTTTTCTTCATGATAATTTGGCCTCCATGTGCACCTTTGTCATTTGTCAACTTCAGTCTTAACTTGTTTTCGAAGACTCATATTTGAGAGGGGAAAAGAACATGTATTTTAAGCCACACGGCTTGTTTCTCCAGGATTGACTCCATTACATGTATTGAACACAGAGCTGACTGTTCAATTTTATTCATAAAGGACACTGTGTATAATTTTGGAATATAGGCTCCCATGCATGCACGCACGGACACACACACACACACACACACACACACACACACACTTTTGCTTGTGCCATCCAGAATTTCCTCCTATTGTTTAACATTTTGGTCTGACAAAGGAGTTGCATTTTTGGGAGAAAAAAAGACAGCATTTAAAAGGCTGAAAAGATTTTTTGGAGTAACAAATTGAGTGGAAGGGTATTTATAAATTTTCCTTATAAATGGTTCCATTATCAGCATTATGTTTTGAAGAGCACAGTCTGTCCTCCAAAGGATTATACAGGGATATACAGTGAAGAATGTACCATACAATGTTTAAACCTTGGTGAAAAAACTGCATCACATAACACTTTTTGGTGGGTTAAAATTATATTAGATCATAGATGCTGGACATATTGATGTCTTTTGTTCAGTGGTGAATCTGTAAGGATTTGCTCTGTGGAAGCAGTCACATCTCACTTTGGTGAACTTCAATAATTAAGAATGTTTCCATAGCATGTGAACTGGGATTAGGAGAGAATAAACACTTGAATATATGTATCAAATTGATATTATTGTCCTTCAAAATGTTCCCATGTTTACATTAGCAAAAAAATGAAATGTCATTTGATGACCCATTTGAAAAATCTCAAGATCTCATTTGTTTTGAATTATTATCTACTTCTAATTCAATGATGGAATAATGTGTGAGGTCTTGGGGATAGGATCAGAATCAACGTGATCATAAACAGCTGTAATGGAGGCTTGGGGCACACCCTACCTTAGAAACCAAAAATGCAAGACAGCAAATACCTGCCCCTGATGAATAGCAGTTCTCTTTGTCACCTATCAACAATAAACCTCTGACCTTTTCTCCTGCTTTCACAAGCAGGCAGAGGTGTCAGATCCAGATAGCAAAGCATAAATTGTACACCTAAAAATGGAAAATTTTGATATATGCAACGGGAATAAACAAAGATGTGTGACAAAAATGCTATTCAGGCTACTCCCTATTCACTAATCAGCCCCCCACATTATGCAGGATGTGACAGTTATCTGTGGGCGTGGAGTGCCTTCAACACAGCAATAGACTGTTGAATAGGTGTTATCAAGTACAGTAATATCTACACCAAAAAAAGGAAGTCACCCAACTGAACACAAATCAATCATGCAAATGAATTACAACACAAATTGTTCCTCTGTATAGATAACCAGTAGTGTTTAGATGGGCTGAAATCACATTCTTTTGCATGCTGTCAATATTTATAACGGTCTCCAGGGCTTTGTGGATAAGGTCCAAGGTAACTGTGCTACTGGTATGAAATTAATTCTAAAATGCTTATTGAGTTATTCCCATGTTTCTCTTTGGGCAGTATTCCTTTTACACATATTTCATTGTCTGCATTGCCTTGCTATTACAACAGCTTCCGCAGTGTGTATTCCCAACAATCACACTACTCTGTTGGTTCTCCTGCCTGATGGTTGCCATAATATCTGCCTAAGCGGACAACGCTTAGGCGCACAGAGAAATAACTATAATCATCAGAAAGGGTAAGTTCTGCTGTTTATTTTGATATGCGGTTTGGAAGCGATAGGGAAGCAATTATTCAACCAAGAAGCAGGAGTGTGGAAATGGGTGAAGAAATTAGTAAAGATATTACTTTGCAGAAGTTTGATCTGTCTTCATAACGTGATTACTTCGGTATGTACAAATATGTGACTAGCATATTAGAAAGCTCCGGTTCCGCTCTTTCTTGTGATATGTGTTCCATATCTATGCAATGACGGTTTCACGAGTAATTCAAACAAGAGTAATGGGTGTGGAGATGGATGCAGAACTGTATGCAGATTGTAACTATGATTAAATTTGATGTAAATTCAAAATTATTTTTCTTGCCAACACATAAACAAGTGTGGCAAGCGGTTGTATTATAGGGCACTAACCCGTGTAAAGGATCCGACTACACCACCCTGGGAATTTCACCCAAGGAAATATTTGCCTAAATCAGTCCCATTAACCCAAAAGGCACTCAGGTCCGTATACTAATAAGCAAGAGACGTGGTTCCATCTATGAATGATCTTTTATTAACAAAAGAAATTAAACAATAATAATAAAAAAGGGCCTTCAGTGACACAATCCACCATAGATCACAGAGGGACAGGGTTAATCCTGAGAGCTGAGGCTTACCGGTGGAGGGGCAGGCTAGCTAGGGGAAGGGAGGTATCCCAAAGAGAAGCCACCCCAAATCACACGTGCCCACACATCCACACACAATGGTGAAGGGTCAAACCAACGATGTACAGGTGAAGACGGCACACAGGAAAGGGGGATACCGCCACCAGAGAAACCAGCCCGCCCCCCACTTTAGGCTCTCAGCTTCTGCAAAACAGGGAAAAGAATGCATACAATGAATGGGGCAACACGTAACAACCAGCGCACCAAAACTGCAGTTGGCCAAATGCTGAAACAATAAACACTGGTTATCAGCAGCTATAAAAAAAGGCCTCCTTTGTGTCGCCAGTGGTGCAACACAAAATAAAAGAAAAGAAAACCAGAAAGACTGGCGTAGGCCAAGGGCTGAAACAGTGACACTGGCTCTCAGCAACTGTAGTAAAATGGCCTCCCGCCAGAGATGAAATTAAATACAAAAAAAGAGATAACAAAAAAAACAAAGGCACACTACACAGAATAATATCAATTGCCAAGATGGTCAAACAAGCAATTTACAAATTAGCGAGGGGAGGAGATAATTAAAAGGAATAAACCCCACTCGCAATGCACCCTCACATGCATGCAACTGCAACAGACCCACAGGGGTAGCAAGCAACTAACACCACGAAGGAAAAAGGGTTTCAAACCAACGGTCTGAAACACAAGCAGCTAAAAGCGAAGCCAGCTATATGGACGTTAGCTGTAGGCAAAGCAGCAGCGTTCTTGCAGCGGGAGCCACAGTAGCACCCGTAATTCCCCAGTCGTTACGAGACACCAACCCCGGCCTATAGTCCCTGTAATACATGATAAAACGTCAGGCTTAAAAACAAGGATGATAAAGATTAAAACTAGCGCCATAATACGCTACATACCGATCAGGCGGCGTCTACTTGCTCAGGGAAGGGGAGAGCCTATTGCGCTTACTCGGCTACTAACCGCGGTTACCTATAACAAAACACTCGGTTTACTACGTGCAACATAAGGGAACATCACAAGGGAAATAGGTGCACATACCAGCAATGATCTGTAAAAAGGTAGCTTCCAGGGGAGAACCACCATAAAAGGACCTGCGAAATCATAAGCAGCCAATATAACAAGAGTAAACGATAAACAAAAGCAAGCAGAGAAACGCGGATAAAACTCCAATACCTGTGACCAAGGCGGAAATCAGGTAAACAGGAAACGGGGCGTGCACTTGACGTCGAGTGTGAACTTAGACAAGTTACCTTTCCTTATCCACGTATAATGATTGGCTGGTAATTGCGGAGTGGTTAAGGAAGCAGAGCAGTGCACCTAAATAGACCGAACAGGAATACAACACATCCATCCTGCTACACAAGCAACTGGCATCGTTAGCGATAAATACTTCGTTAGCAATTCAACAGAGAAGAATGGATGTGAATTTGGACGCAGGCTGTGTCTGTGAGGTTTTAAGGGTTAAAAGACATTTTTAGTGACAACTGCAAGTGACAAATAATTTTTTAAAGATTTTTCCAGAGATCCCCCCCAAAATTTTGCTGTTGAGGCTTTCAGTGGGTCTCAAGTGTCAATCAAGGGGCCTTGCACCCCCCGAGACCCCCCATATTTCGCACCCTGGTTGCCAAACTAGTGGAGATGCTATCTTATGGATGACACATTAAACTGACTCTATAAATAAAGTAAGCTGTTAACAAACAACAAAAACTGTGTGGAAATAAATTTTTCAAATGGCTTTACAACAGCTAACTGTCCAAATAGTGGCAGAGTAATCAATATGTGGTCATATTTTAGGCCAGGTGTCTCATGAAACTGTAAAAAGAATTGATGCACAGCTACTTAAATGTGTAACTTTTAATGATAGTAAATATGTTGTAAACCTGATGACAACAAGCAGATTGCTTTCAAAATGTTCTATAATCAATATGTATATTAAAAATGTGAAAAAAAAAATTGAATTGCATAATGAAAAAATCTAGGTATCTGTGTGAAATGAATGAATTAAATGAGAATGCACAATAATAGACCATGGTATAATAATAGCATTTAAAATATTGAGACTAAAGACTGTTGTTTCACATATAATCCAATTTGTAAAAGCTGATGATTGTTTAGGCCTATTTGATACATTACTTCAATCTGCCACCTATGAATTAGGGAGAAGGCTCCATATAATTGGTTATAAAAAAAAAACATACAAATTAAACCTGAAGAGCAGTACTTGATGACTTCTGTTCTGAGAGGGAAAATGTGAACATCAGTCTGTGTGGCTTTAGAAAACTGAAAGAAACTCTCTCTACCTCCTGGCTTTCTGTATACCTTTTTTGTTGTTTCTAAGAGCCTTGAGCCTTTAACCTACTGTTCTTTCAGCTAGGATAGTAGAAGGGTATAAATTGATACTTTTTCTAATGGCCCTGTATTCCACATTCTTTATCCCAGCCTCATATGAGCTCTGACGTCTTCCCAGTCACTGATCTCTTTAACCCCATCGCATGTGACTTATTTTATGCTATGTAGTGTGCATGTTTGACCGTACATGCAAAAGGGCTAATCACACTGGTGTGACCATACACATGAAAGGGTTAATAACCCTCGTTGCACAGTTACCCTGAGACCAGTTTGTTTGCTTCCTATGGAGATAAATACCATGAGTCATTCTGACTGTATTATTGACCAAGGTAAATAACATCTGGAATGGATAAACCTTGCAGCACCACTGCCAGCTGTCTGATCACTAACTGATACTACAATAATTTGACTTTTGTCCTGGTTCCCTGTCCCACTAACAATATCTAACCCCAAATCCACAAACTAACCACCTCTCATGCCACCCCGTTAGATGTAGATGGGATACATTGTGAAACTGACACTGATAAAACTACCAAAAATTGCCCTCAAATAGATGTCAGACAGCATCAATTGGAAGGTTAACACATCTTGATAAAGGTTTGCAGGTTTCTCTGTTACTAAAAGACATTTTGATGATTTGGGAACAAATGAAGTTACAAAGGTGTATGCTGTGGCAGGAGGATTATGGGCCTGGTATGAAACAAAGTCACAACCTTTACTGCCATAAATATCCAGGAAGAAGTATGGTTGTAGAAACAACAATTTAGACAAAGTCTTGATTCATGTGGGTTTCTGATTTCACCTTTTTATGGTTCCCTATAGCTTTGCTGTGATACAAATAACTAAATTCCTGTTCAAAGATAAACACATTATTGATCTTGGGAGATAAAGGACTGTGACTCTAATGTTAATGCATGCATGCAACATCAAACATGACAGCTCATCTGTGTGATGGCATTCAGAGTAAATTTAATCCAGTAGTAGAAAAAATTATCAGATATTATGGCAACAAGCTGTTCTTCTACCAATTTGGGTGATTTCCATGATTCCATGAAAAGCTTTTTTCTAATGTCCTCCTCCCTTACATAACTTAATTTTTCAGCTATGTATTGACAAGAAAGGAGACTTCACTGAGTATGTGACCATAAAACTTGCTCTTCCATGAGTAATGGATCCCCTAAGAGAATGACGTGCGCTCCTGATTAATTTACTTTTAATACTTTTAATGTACATATATTTACTATTTTATTGATTCTTGACTTCTTATATATATATTTCTTTGTATTTTCTCTTGTATTTTTGTATTTTTAAACTTTATTGCACATTGCCACTTTGCCTTTCTACCTCTGTATTAATGCTGCTGTGACATGATGTGGGATCAATAAAGTTCTATCTTATCTTATCTTATGATTCCAATTTTCATTTTCTTGAGATAATAAACACATCAATGAGGAGACTCTACTTCTCACTGTTTCATCAAAGCCGGCATCAGCTTTTTATCACCTATTTTTTATTTAATTGGGGAGTTAGTAGAATCGAGCAAATATGCAACAATGTGCTTGTAATAGATTGAATGGCCTTCTTTTTAACATAATAGCTATGAAATTACTGAGTTAGATATATTTTGACATCCATCTCTTATTCCTTATTTTAAAGCAGGAAATCTGAATAAAATAAATTTACTTTGTTAACGTTACTGTTTAGGAAATTGAGAGATCGAATAGACCTCAGCTCATTGCCATCCCTAACTCTAACAGATGTATCTGTGTAGTAATCATGAAACTACCAAGCTCCCTCCTCCCTCCTCTCTCTCTAGAAGAAATCCTTTGAAGTTTGTTCAATTAAAAAACAATAATCTATACTTACTAACTATTCTCTCAGACCACACCAATCTACCTCTATTTCCCCAAATCTCAGACAAAAATAGTCCATAAAGTACACACCCTAAAGAAGAAAACAGGTTATACAATGGATATAAAAAGTCTATATACCCATTCAAAATTTCTTTTTGGTGTTTGGTGTCTTCAAGGCTGAAATGAAATGAAGTCAAGGCTTACTTTTTTAGCTTTATTTACACACTGTAACCAACAATACCTAAGAGTAAACCAAATGCCCAATCTTTTGATTGCATAAGTCTGCACACCCTTAAATTAAGCACCTTTGAAAACACCTTTGAAAACTGCAGTGAGTCTGCCTGGATAAGTCTCTACCAACGTCCTACATCTAGATTTTGCAATTTCCTCCCATTATTCTTTGCAGCAGAGTTTGAGTTCTCTTAAATTGAAAGGGGACCACTTATACAGCTCTCTTCGGGGCAGTCCAAAGGTTTTCAAAGGGGTTGAGGTCAGGTCTCTAACTGGGCCATTCCCGGACACTGATCTTCCTTTTTCAGCCATTCCACTGTGGATTTGGTGTCTTTTTTATAATTCAGATGAGATTGGACATTCTTTTTTGTGAGAAGTGGCCTCCATCTTGCCACCCAGCCCCACAGCTGCACCACCATGTGGAGAACATATGAAATTGTTGCTTTGTGCATATGGTGGAAATTCCTTGCCATGAAGTCCTGCAGCTATTGCCCTCTTGGTGGCCTCCCTGATGAGTTTCTTGCTTGCACTGTCATCCATCTTGGATGGATGGCATGATCGAAGCAAGGTCCTGGTGGTACATTTTATGAATTTCTTAATTAATAGTTTTTGCTGTGTTCCATGATATATTTAAGGGTTTTGATATGTTTTATAACATTCTCTTAATCGATACCAGTTGGATCCCAGGGAGATTTTGGAAACTCCTTGTTTCCTGCAGTTGTCTCCTTACACTGGCATGCACTAAAGAACTAGGAAACCTGCTGAGAACACCTACAGTAGCATCTTATTGTATCCTGAATTACTCAGAATCACTTCAATTGGTCAGACGTGAAGTCAGTTAGCTATGGATATGATTCAGATGGTCAATGGTGAGACCTGAGCACCAGGGGCATGTCTACGGGTGGGCTCGGGTGGGCATTGCCCACCCAAAAGGGTCGTTTGCCCACCCTATGAAAAGTTGGTTAAATTAAAGGTTTAGCTTAATTTATATAGTCTATGGCTTAGCTTCATTTTTACATTTCTCTAATGAACCATTGGTTATTTCAAATGTGTGACATAATGGAAGAGGAGTGGTCGAGAACTTTCAACAGTCATCAGCATAACCGAGTGTTAGAGCGCTTTCATTCAAACGAGAAAACGCTACAGGCCGGTTCTTGTGCGAGTCACCAACGTTTTGCATACTTTTGCCGAAAGAAAACTTGTTCATAAATTGTTCATAAAACTTTTGTTTTCTTATCCATTTTGTTTTTTTTTCCTCATTCGTAGTGTTGACTAGTGTTTAGTGTCATTTCTTAGGTTATAGCCTATAGCTGCAGCTAACGCTTTCTTCACCAGTGTTAACGTTAGCTGGTTAGTTGCTAGTTCCTTGCTGGTTTGTTCTAAAGTAACCTAGCAAACTCACTTGGGAAATTAAATTTCTTGAGTTTTAAGAATGCATAGATGGCTTAAACAGTCTACCAAGACCACAGACAATACCATTTCTGTTTCTGCAGATCGAGCCCTGCTTCAGTGTCGGCGGCACCTGACATTAAAAATACACAACCTGCCGACAGTGAATGCTTCCACTGTCAAAGACTTGAATAATGTTAAACCTTCCCAGCCAACTTTGGCAAGTTACCCTAAACGTATGTTTGGCCAGAATACGAGATGTTTTAGCACAAGCTGGTACCAGTCTCAACCGTGGCTGGATTATTCAGCACAGCGCGATACAGTTTTCTGTTTTCCGTGTTGCATGGTGCCGTTGATAAGGAGGACATATTCACCCAGCGTGGCTTCACAAAATGTGAAATGGGCCTACAGCTTTTATCGGAGTATTTTTGAATGAAAAGTAACCTGCATTGTACAGGCAGAAACACAGATTTTTGAGTTGTGGCTCTTTTCATATTGGATATAGTTGCCCACCTCACATATCCAAATGCCCACCCCAGAATGACATGCTAGTAACGCCACTGCTGAGCACAATTACAAATCCCATTATAAAGGATGTATAAACTTATGCTACCAAAGTGTTTTAGTTTTTCTATTTTAAAATGATATTCAAAACTGTGTTGTCTTTTTTTTTTTTTTTTACTTGATCTGGCATCCTAAGTTCCTTACCAGCTCTGATGTGTCTTCCAATATGTAGCCTACTTTTTTTGTATTTCCTAAAACATGTGGCACCACCAGCCAGCTATGAACCGTTCTAAAATTATTCATAGGCTTAGCATACTGCAAATTTACCATTGTGCTCTATTCAGACAGACGACAATTTCATTTGCTGAACTGTGTTAAATGGGTGTCCTCTACTGTTCAGGTTATTGTAAGTGTGAATATTTACAGGACAAGAAATATTTGAAAATAAATTAGCTCACTGCAAATGAACAACTGATTTAAGACCCATGTACACTATGGGCAAACCAAGTATTAAATTTCTTAAGGACGAACTGTGAAATATGACACACTAGCAGAATTATCAGAATAACCAAACCTCAGCAAATCACACAATCTCAGGATGATTCCCTGCTTCAGCACATTACAAAATCAGCACATGATGATCATCATGGGATTTATCTTCTGTGATTGCTATGGCTTTTTGTTTTTTCTTTTGATTGGTCTTGCACTACCACTCATATCAAGTATTATACTCTGTATGAGTGTCTAGGGTGGAGGCAAGAAAATCAGTTTGGTACATTCAGAGTAATAAAGCTTGTTGACGTTGTGTTGGAGTTGTCTCAGTTACAGAGGCAGTTATCTCAGGAGCCACACTCTTGGAATGGCATGCACACAGCAGCCATTGCAATCTTCAGGAGGGACAAAAACATATGCTTCATAATCTTTGCAGTTTAATTTAGGCATAGCTTTTCAATGACAAGGCATAGTTGCTACTCAGTCTTGGCAAAGAGACTTACAACAGCAAACAGCAAAGTAATGATAATGATCTGTGGTCTCCTCGAGGCCTGGATGCACAGATTATAAGCATACATTCAAGTAACTATTCAAAATAAAATAAGGGCTCCAGTTTTTGGAAGTTGGTTTGTGTGCATGTGTTTGGGAGTAAGAGAGAGAGAGAGAGAGAGAATAGAGGAAAGCTTGCATACCATCAGCAAACTTAAGTATGCAATCTTGTAGCCTGCGGAGTCTTCAGATGTTTGTGAGAACGCAGAGCTAGCTATCTGTGAATATTGCTTTACAAAGACACAAATGAGCAGTCTCTTTTTCTCCAGTTCATCATTGCACATTTGCCTAAGCTTGCATTCTCATCCAGAGTAGCTCCAGCAACTACATTTTTTAAATTCATGACACAGAGTCTCTTTTTAAACCTTCTTTTACGGGATGACTCCATGTTTTGAAGTGGAAATCTTCTGGTCATTAGTCATAAGTCTTAAGCACTACTCACATAACAACCTGATTCCTCATGAGATCATATTGTCAGGTTGCAGATATGACATATGTCCACGGCTGCCCCACAGGAAGGGAATAGACAGACCTTGGCTGAGTTTAAGAAATATCCATATTGATTTTTATTTTAACAACCAACACCTCTAGCTATCCCATGCATGACATTTAATCATTCACCCAATCACGGGCACAGGGCACAGTCTGTATGTATGGATACTGCACTGAAATCATGTGGTCCCCTGCACACAAATCTAGGGCTTGGTTTGGCTGAACTGCTCAAGTCTGGGGCACATGAGCTCTACAACACCAAAGTGAACTGGTAATGAAACATATCACATTTCAAATCCAATTAATATGCTTAAGAGCTTCACTTGTAGTCAAACAAAAGATAGATATTGTTCAGACATCAGTTTTTCACTCTCCTGCTGAGCCAGGGCTTGTGTGTCCCAAGGGTCTTATGACAATAATCCCTGCTTCTGATACTACTGGGAGACAGAAGAGGAAACTTTTGCTATACTGAACAGAGTGAATCCTTCCACTTATGTCATCACATCATCACAAATGTCTGTCTTTTCAGAGAACAGGCCTTTACAATTTTAACTTCTCTGTACATTTATTGCCCTCCCCTTTTATGAGAATTGTTTCATAATAGTGTGAAGGTGGGTTTTGGAATGTAGTCTTGTGATGTGCAATAATGTATTATATTTATGTGTATATATTATTTATTTCATGCATGACCATGTGAGCACAAATGCTCTAGTGTATAAAATTCATTGCTTGTTGATTACTCATTTGTGGACCTACTTCGCTCTCAAAAGTGACAGCTTTCCTTTCAATTTCATTTGTTTAGCTATTTGAAGCCTAATACGTGATATTACAGTGCTGTTGATTTTGCCTCTCTTCTTTAGTGTTTCATCTCATTTAGGTGAAGGACATTTATTAAAACTCTGCATGAGAGCAATTTAAGGAAAATTGACACTGGTATTCATAGTATTACACAATCACACTGATGAACAGGGATTATAACTTGGATAGTGAATACAAAAGACTGCCAAATAATGTGGAAAATAAATTCAATACAAAAGACTGCCAAATAATGTGGAAAATAAATTCAATACAACACAAAATGCAGAGTATAAAGACACCCCCCCCTTCAAAAAACATTCTGTCCAGGAGACATGGGTAGATGTTGTGCTGTGATCAGTGATCAGTGTTCAATTACTTTTAGTGAAAGTTAACACTGACTAGAGTTTATCCCTAAACCAATATATTTTGGGTTATTGTGAGAGCAATATCATTATAGTGTGATCCAGAGGAATTTTACATCAACAAATGCTTTTAGCAATTCCTCTACAGAACAATGCTTTTGATCAGTTAAAGGACTTGTTCACTTATCTTTGATATAGTTACAAATGAGACTGATTTTGTTTTGAAGCAGATTTTGTTTTGTCATGACATGCTTTGTAAAATTATCACCCAGGTTATCTTTCATTTTGAAATCCTATGCATCAGACATCCAATTTCTCTCCAATTAAACTGAGAGTCTCAACAGCTCTTTGATGTAAATTGACAAACCGGATGAGAGACAATCTGCATAAATGTTTCGTGCACCTTTGTTCTCAGCTTTAGAAAACAGTAGGCTTCCTTATAAGAGTGCTGAAAGCCATGACTGATGAGTCCTAAAAAAACATCACATTTCTGTGATGAATCAAAAAACTACTAATTCTGCTGGTCTGTGGAAATGCCCCTCTAGCCCTTGAAATATAGCATGTTTGTTTTCTTATTGTCCTTAAATGATAATGACAACATTGTATGGGAAAGTTTAACAAGCCATGGATAGTCAAGTTTTACATTGACAAAGGTACAAACTGGACTAAGAGCACAGAGTTCACTGAAATAATGTAAAGCTTTAGAGTTACAAACACCATGCATTATGCAAAATACTTCATTGAGAAAACCTGTTTGCATTAGCCTTTTTCTGACTGTGTGTCTTTAATGATGAGTATTTGCATACTCATCTAACAAGTACAATTACTTGTTATATTTAAGCCATGAAGAATAATGAAGAATATTGACACAGAAACAAGTCAACCTTTGCTAGCTTGTTAGAAAGATAAAATAAAGTCACAGGCTCCATCTGTACACAATCTAACATACTTGCTAGTTTTCTTAGGTTACATGGTGACATTCTGATCTGCATTTTACAGTCAAATTCAAGTCCTGAGCTAAAAGTTCAGTATTGAACAACACACACATTATAATTATCAAACATATACATCATCTGTAGCATTCCATGCACCAATGTAGTGGCCAGGTAAACATGGAAGAATCACTCTGAAACTCTCACAGTGCTTTCACTGGTTTCCTGCTGCATGTCAGATACATGGTCCACTGCACAATTAAGACCTTTACTAGATCTGCATGGGCTGATGAGCAACACATGTTATTACATCTTAATATTACATAGCAGTACTGTTATACTACAGTGAAAATTCCCTAACAGGTACAACACAAACGGTGGGCATCTGGGATGGCAAGGCTTTCTGTAAGGTTACAGATTCCCCCCTGGCCATCCTGGTGGCTGTGGTCCTGAATACATCCGCATATGATTTTGACATGGCCCTTTTCACATGCATTTTATGCATGTATTTATGCACATGCATGTTATCGGAGAATTGGCATTTTGACTGTTACTGCTGGTAGTAATAGAAATGCTACTGACTCATCTGTAGAGGCTTGAGATGCATTCATAATTATACTTTTCCCTTCCATGCAACTCACAAGACTGAAGGCTCTCTCTCCTGGGGCTTTCCCTACCCGATAAACCATGGATAGCCTTACACCATTGCCACTTTATTTGATGTGCATGATGTGTACCCAGTTTGGGCTATTGAGACTGATACCAAAGAGAGAACTTCCAAAGGAGTACCCTCCCATGTTGGAATTCTCTAATCTCATGAAGTTTGAGTGCTGAAATTTTGCAGGGACACTTTGCACAAAAAGCTCTTTTCAGTGCCACCTCTACACATTTACTGTGTCTCCGTCTCATGGGAATGATGCCATCTGACACATTATACATATGTTGGTATCCTCTCCTTTCAGAGAGGGAGGTAGAAAGGACGTTTCTAAAGGACAGAGCCAAAAATTTGGCCCACTCCAGATTTCTTGAGGGAATTTCCAGCTTCAGTAAACATTTCCCCTGTTTTCTTTTGCAATTGTAGAATAACTGCAAATTATAAACCGGGGGTTGGCAAAATCCCTGCTGTGTTATGCAAAGTCCTTGATTTTTTTTTTCTAAACTGCCATGGTTTTATGGAGTCTGAAGAGAGATGAAACATCTTTCAATCTAGGTCCAAGCCTTATTGGCAAAGACACTGCTATCACTCTGTAACTGAAAAGGTTATTCAGGAGGATGGGAGATACTGGACATACATGTCTGGGATGTGAGTGATCATGATTATTCCTATTAATAGCTCATTGACTCTTGTGATTACACAGATGCAATCTTCCTCCAGCGCCCTCCAGTACAGGCACACTGTGAAAATAAACACATTTATCGAAGGCATGAGAATTGTTCTACTTTTGGGTATAGCCGATACGGTGGTTGTTTTACCTTGCAAATGAAAGCAGAATCATTCATGCAGTTTCTGTCTCTACAAGGAGATTTCATTGAGTTACGAGTTTGATGAAGTAGAAGGGGAGGGGGCTGCAGAAGGCATAGAATCTGTGGAGTAGCATTTGGCCAAACAGAATGACAAAACTGGCAGGAGGCATTGTGGAATTAGGCATGTGTTTGTAGATGGCCTCTGTCTCCAGACATAAATAAGGACATAAATAAGGACACCAGTTATGTAACACTGGTGCAGTTTAAAACATTCATAATATACCACAAACACCTTTTTCCCAAAGCATTGTTGTTTAGAGGGCTTAACAGTGTCTCACAGTACAAGGAGTTCCACAACTTAATCTCGCCATGAAATTTCTAGTAAAATATATGTAGTTATTTTATGTAGTTTAGAATGGTCTCTTTACATGTGAAGCCTATAATCGAATGTAGGTTGCTGTTGAAGCTGTTTTTGAAGGTGATATGTGCTGTCTATCATGTCAAACTTTTAGCTTGCAAAACACTGTCCTATTGGATCTGGTGAAGTGATTTGATATGATGAATTTACATTTCACACTTTCAGACAATATCAAAATAAGATTTGAAAGCTTTTACTGATCATTAAGACCCTTTTCTCTAAAAGAATGAGTACAGAAATGATAACCTACAAATAAGGCTGTAAAAGTATACTTTGATGATGGTTTTGACATCATTTTCACATCAAACACAGGTACCGCAGCAGAAAAAATATATTCTTCTAGTAAAATCATTTAAAAGCCCAAAATAAGTATGACTTTTCCACAAAATAGCCATTATTTTCTAATTTTCCAGTCTGGTAGATGACAGATTTGACAGAAAATGTCACAATCATGGTTTTATTTCTTAAATTTCTTTCTAACATGCACTATAACATTCAACATCAGTCATCTTCACAACAGTTGTTTATTAATGCTCTATAAATAGTAATAACATACATAGCTTTACCTTTAGCTTGGCTGCATTTATCATTGCTGTAAATGTACCTTCTGTGGCATCATCCATATTGATTTGTAGTGCAATTAATTCATCATCTGGCATCTACATGTTTACTCTCTGTGGTTTTGGCAATATGAGGTATGTGCTCAGACAAGTCAAAATGAAGATCATCCTTA
The DNA here is from genome assembly GCF_013368585.1 of Megalops cyprinoides. Lineage (NCBI taxonomy): Eukaryota > Metazoa > Chordata > Actinopteri > Elopiformes > Megalopidae > Megalops > Megalops cyprinoides. The sequence goes on along the minus strand of NC_050590.1, from coordinate 23,442,748 downwards.
TAATTCAGTGATCATGGAAAAAAGAGAAGGATTGAATTTTTGACCCCTCTCCTGGCAGGTCAGTACCACAACGGAGTTGGTAAGTAATGGAGGTACAAACATCAGTAGCAGAAACTGATCAAGATGGGTTTTTCACCCTCTGTGCACTTCCCATACCTTTTTTCAGGAGGAAGGGCAACACACAGAAAACTGCCTGTATGTCTGTCACTGTTCCAGGTTCTAAAAACCACCCAGGCTGTAAGAGACAGAAGAAATGACCAAATAATCCATTCTCCACTCCCACACCTGCCCTCCCATTCTCACAGAAACCAATTATCTATTCAGTGTTGCAAGAGGAAAGTTATATTCAGAATAAACAGCACCCTAAACAATATGAGTCCATTGATTTAAATTAACAAACAAAAGCAAAAATAAATTAAAGTATTGTGACGAGGAGGCTGTTTCAAAAAGGAAAGCAATAAGCACATAAAGTTTACTCAATCCCAAATCTATGGGATTCTGCTGGCAAGTTATGCTCACCTACAGGCAAGAGAAAACATTTTTCTCACATTGACAAACATTAGGTTTGATCTAAATGATACCTTTCTGAATAAAAATAGTTCTAGTAATGTTTAAAAAGCACTGTCTCAAACATCAGAACTTGCAGATGAGGCCAATCAATATTTTTCAGAGAAGATAGCAAATGCCAATTTGATGGATATTGTAATTAATATAGATGCTCATATATCAGAAAACATATGTATGAAGATAAGGTTTATCTGACACTAATCCTGATCACACTTGACAGCTGGTTACATTTTATTGTGCTTCCTGAAAATGTGCCATACAAATCACGAACAGAAACCCTGATTTAATTTTCTTTGGTGATACTGACAAACACCAAAAATTAAATAAATAAATAAAAATGCATTTTCTTGAATTAAGCTGGTAATTAAAAATGACCTTTTGAGAGGACCATTAGGGAGGAAAATGCTACTGGAACAAAACAAATGCTTGCAATTAATTATGTTTAGCACAAATCAATAGTGGTGCCACTGGAAGCAGAGAACATCTTTTTCCCACTGACCATTGTCAACAGGTGGCTTCTAAATATAAACACATGCACGCACACACAGAGGTACAGACATACTCACACACAGACACACACTCTCACACAGGGACACACACACACACACACGCGCACATGCATACAACAATATTGCCTGTGCCATATTCATTAGTCCCCTGCAGAAATAGAAAAAGTCAGCTTACTGGCTCGAAACAGGGAAACTGAAGCACTATACAGTATGTTTCCTATTTAGCCATGGTCCCGTTGTCACGAGGCTCAAGCAAGGACTCAGGCGCAGACAGGAGGGCACGATGTAACACGAGTTTACTGTATCCAAGTCGTAATCCAAAAACAAAGTCAGAACAGGCATAGTCCAAAACCAGAGAAATCACGGCAAATAAATCCGAAAAGCAAAATACAAAATCGAAGTAACAAGAACAGGCAGGGCCATAAAACGGGCAGGCTAAACAGAACAAAAAGCTTGGTAGCGAAACAGGAAAACTGAGACGAACTAGCAACGACAAACAGGGTATATATAGGGAGAGTCTGATGAGGGGATGAGATGCAGGTGTGCAGGTAGGCAGGTGATCAGGCGGAGACAGGGCGGAGAACAGGGCAGGGCTGGAACACAGGGGAAAACAGTAAACATGAGCACATGGAGAATGAAAACAAAGCCGCTACGAAACCGCCGTACTGACACCCGTATACTAGACTTCACTATAGATGACGTAATTATTTTGGATAATTGTCTGAAAGGCAGGATTTCTTGTTCTGAAGTTAGTCTCAGCTACCTCACTATGTTTTAATTTGTGATCAATGGGTACAACGTTTTCAATATGAACAAAGGAATGTATACATTTCACTTAAATAATATTGCACTTCAGAGTCTTAAATAAATTCTGAGATCTACATCTTTCAAGAACTCAGGAACACTGTCTGTAACAGTATCTGCAACACTGACTCAAACACTGACTATAACCATAATCTTTTCATTTAAATCTGATGTCATATCTGAAGTACATAGACATTACACATATGCTCATATCCATTTATACAGATGTGTCTTGCATTTTCACTCTTTACAAGAAAAGGACACACCACCCAGGATTATAGCTGACATCCCTCTGGTGAGCCTCTGAAGAATTTTTAACCAGAAAACCACAATACTGTGTGAATTAAGAAAGGAGTGAATGTCTATCCTTCAAAACCACACAACACAATTTATAATGAAGACTTTAGCAGCTACTTATGCAAATGAACCAAGTGTCTCATACAGGGGATGTAAGAGGGTCTCATGACTACAGGGCTGCCATCAACATAAACATGAAGGTAGAGCTCTCGTAAACACATTAACATATAATACAGGTGCAGAAATTATTTTTCAACAAGTCAGTAATAATGTTCTAAATGGTATGCTAAAATCAATTGGCTATGCATCCCAATCATGAATAATGTAAGGTATTTCCTTCAGAGACTGAGATATATGAGACTGCAAGATGACAGTGTTGTAGGTGAACTGTCCTTGGCTCACTAAAGGATACTACAATGACATGCCTGCCATTAAACTGTTGTGAAAGTGGCTTTCATTTGGCCATCCCTGAGCACAGGGATGCTTAGGGGTGCATTACACCCCCAGGCCTACCAACTGAGAGGCCCATGATTTCATACACTCATGTAATTGTTTTCAGTTCAATCACTCCATGTTTAATCACTTAAGGGTGCTGAGATAGATAATGAACACAACTGTGATCTTTGATATAATGGTTCTTTACCTTATACCTTGGGCTCAGGTTCACTCTCTGCGTGTGACCTCTGGTCTTTTACCTTGTATTCTAGGCTTTGGCCTTCTCTTTGTGCATGACCTATGGCCTGCCCTGGGTGATATGGGTGCATACCACTCGACTCTCCAATGTCTGCCTCAATGCCTGAGACAGAGAGGAGCCAGGTCAGTGTGTGCTCACTATCAATCCAAGGATACCTTCTGAAGCAATGTTTCAGAACTACCAGGCTTATGTAAGCACTTCTAACAATTTAGGTTGCTGTTGGGTTGCCCTCGGGGGAGACGGGATAGAAACGGGACCACGAGAGAGTTGAGGAGTGTGTAATGTGTGAGACGCTGAGCGCAAAACTTTGTGCAAGTGAGCTGAACATCACCTGTGAAGCCTTGCTGTATTGAAGACCATCAATAAAGTCTTTTCTCTCTCCTTCAACTGAGGACTAAAGTTCTTTGTGTTGACAGTTTTATTATTTTATGAGTTAGCTTGCAAGTACATTAATATTGAAGCAGTTTCACCAAATACCAACAGACTTGATTGCAATTGCACCCCTCTGTATTTGATCCTGGTGCCGAGCCTGCCTGAATATATATGTAAATTCACAACTACTGCCCCTGGAGCATATATGAGTGACATAAATCACATCTATGGACAAAGGCAGATTGTGTCCAGTATGAACTATCCAATTTTATGAGACTTACTCATTCACAACAATATTGATCTAAGTATGCAGTGCCTCTGCTTAAATTCAGTGAGGAGAAGTCTCACAGACTCTAGTAATTTCTGTAGGTTTCAGTAAATATGTATATTTATGTTTATCAAACAAATGGCTTTAGCTGTTTCACACATTTAAGTGGTCTTATGATTGAAATCAGGCATTCTGAAGGCTGTATAGTTCTTGTCCCAGAAAGCCACTGTGTCCACTGTTTATATCATGTTTACATAATTAATCACTTGTAATATAAAGCTAAACCAGAGTTGCCAAAAAGGTGTGCATAGGCCTTTCAATATGATCCTTGGGTTTGCTCTCCTGAGAACCATGATGGAGTCAATTTGTTTCCTTACTGGTGAGAACCCCAAGCTGCTTATGCATTTATGCAGTGAATTGCTTGCAACTATGTGATTTATTATTTGGTAATTGTTTTAGAAATGGCATTTGGAAGTTTGGCTTTTGTAGTCGGGTTGTATTCTTAGCAATGTGCTGAGATGTCAGGAATACACAGCAATGGAAAATGACAGCTTTCATTTTTTGCATTGTATGTCATCATTACCTCAAGAAATACCCAAGTCATAGTGGTGCACTGTGGGATTTATGGTGTCAAAAATCTGTTTGGTGCATACGAATATCAGTGCTGCAGCGGTGGAAAACACCCCTTCCTAATTCAACATGCTGTCTTGAAATAATCAATCAGATCAGTGTTACCTCTTGTATGTCAGCAGCTGTCTGATCCCTTGTCTGCTGTTAATATAAGAACATGTCTGAGCTGTGGACACTCTCAGCTAATTAATACAGACGGTAGTCCAACCCAAACTTTCAGTACAGAGATACTTAATCAGCGAAATCATCTGACATCTGTGTACACAAGGAAATAAGGTGGGGGGCTCCATTACTGGCAAACAAAATCAAAGATATCCCAAGAATGAGGGAAAAATATGAGTGTTTGACAGAAAAAATGCATTACAAGAGTACTGTCTTTACTCCTCTCAGACTGACCTATCACAGCAGAGGTAACAGAGATGACAGTTAATAAGCCTGCATCTCATGGCTCACTCCATTGTAACTACTGTCACTCAAGTGGGTCTGATTACTACTGCTCCTATGAGTTAGCAATGCTTCAGATAATACCCCTGGATGGGCAGATGAAATGGGAGATTTTCTAATCTTCATAAAAACTCACAAATAAATACATAATGATAAAAGTACATTTAGTGTAAAAATGGCAAGTTACACACATATATAAAAATGAAATTCACTAATGACAGGTTTTTAATCTTTGTATTCAAATGAGCTTAGGTAAAGTAAATGTATTGTGTTAGACTGTGCATGTTTTTTTTCTGTATTAAATCCCCTTATTCTCCAGCTGCCTTCAACTTGCCATCCCTTGTTATAACAGATGTGGCTCCAACCTGGTATGCTGTCAATGACTGTTCATTCTGGGATGCTGTATTTCCACTCACATTTGCAGGGGAACAGTCACAAAAAATGCAACGTGTCTTTAAAATCCCTATTTCAGAAATATATGGTGGGAACTTAGATGTAGTACCTAGTCATAACCATCCCAGCCATGCGAGAATTCAACATTTTATGAAGCCAGCAACATTTTGCTGAAGTAAATGAACATTGCATAATCTACTGTAATAATTAAACACTGCAGGTAGAGATGGTTGGTCCTAGAAAGTCTGACTGCTGTTGCTAATACTGCTGCTGCGGAAGCCGAGGCCAAAGTTACGCTGCCACCCTTCGTCTCCACTGTGTCCGAGAGCGAAGGCTCCCTGTCCGGTGAATGCGATCCTCAGCTACGAGTGCGTTTGGCGCGCCTGCAGCATGAATCGGAGGAAAAGAAGCATGCCCTCCAAGCAGAGCTTAACTGGCGGCTAGAGGTTCGCCGGATGGAGTTGGAGGTAGAGAAGGAGATTAAAATCCGGCAGCTCGAGCTAGAGGCAATGAAGATTGCCGCGGCTCCTGTTGCGCAGTCCACTCCTGCTGCCTCCCCCGCCGCGGATTCTACCCCAGTGGGTCCTCAGACCGGGTTTGACGTCAGCAGGAACATTAGTTTGGTGCCGCCTTTCCGCGAGACCGAGGTGGATTCTTATTTCAGTGCCTTTGAGCGCATTGCAGCGTCACTGCAATGGCCTAAAGAGGTCTGGCCCTTATTGCTGCAGTGCAAATTTGTTGGAAAAGCACAGGAGGTATGCTCTGCGCTGTCGCTAGCCGAGAGCCTGCAGTACGATACGGTTAAGGCAGCTGTACTGCGCGCGTATGAATTGGTGCCCGAAGCTTATCGGCAGCGGTTTAGGAACCATCAGAAGTCCTTGAGTCAAACATTCGTTGAGTTCGCGAGGGAAAAGGGGATTCTCTTTGATAAATGGTGTGCATCCAGTAAGGTGTCTGATTTTGCGACTCTTCGTGAGTTAATTCTCTTGGAGGAGTTTAAGAACGGTCTGCCTGAGCGTATGGCTTTGAATGAGCAGAAGGTGCAGGCATTGTCTCAGGCAGCTGTGTTGGCGGATGAGTTTAGTTTGACACACAAGAATGTATGCTATGCTCCCTTCCTGTTGGAAGGGTTAGTGTCGAGATCTGGAAACCGAGAGGAGCAGAAAACCGTAATCATGCTGCGTGATACCGGCGCGGCGCAGTCATTTATTTGCTCCGATACGTTAGAGTTCGCTGCTGATACCTTCGCTGGGTCATATGTCCTTGTGCAGGGTATTGAGATGGGCTGCTTGAGGGTTCCGCTGCACACCATCCACTTGCAGTCTGACCTGGTAACTGGTTTTGTTAAAGTAGGGGTAAGACCCTCGCTGCCGGTGAAAGGGGTTGCCTTACTTTTGGGGAATGACCTAGCGGGCGGTAGGGTGCTGCCGTTACCAGAAGTGTCTGCTATGCCCGCGGAGCCGCCCCAAGATGATGGGCTCGTGAGTTTCCTTCCATGTCTCCTGCCTGTGTACTGACTCGTGCCCAGTCCCGTAGATATGGAGACGCTGTGGATCTGTCCGATTCATTTCTCGCCTCCTCTGACCAAGACACAGCTTCGGCGGCATCACCAGTTGCGGACTTCGCAACGAAACGCTCAGTTAATGCTGAACGCGTTGCCAGAAGGGATGAAGGGTTTATGCTGCCGGTCACCCGTGAGCAGCTCCTAGCGGCCCAACGTGCTGATCCTTCTCTCGCTTCGTGTCTGTCCGCGGCTGGGGAGACTGAGTCTATCCGGGGCAGACCGAGTGCTTATTTTGTGGAGAAGGGTTTACTTATGCGGAGGTGGTCCCCCGCTGTATGTGGTGACTCAGGGTGGAACACTGTTTTTCAGATTGTGGTTCCGGCAGAGTACCGACAGTACGTCCTACAGTTAGCACATGATGACCCTCTTGCGGGACACTTAGGAGCGACTAAGACTTACCGCCGTATGTTACAGCACTTCTTTTGGCCTGGTATGAAGTCTGCGGTGGTTGTCTACTGTAGAACCTGCCCTGTTTGCCAGGTTGTGGGTAAACCGAATCAGACTATCCCCCCTGCACCGCTATACCCTATACCAGTGATAGGAGAACCATTCGAGCGTGTGCTAGTTGATTGCGTGGGTCCCCTACCCAAAACCAAGTCCGGTAATCAATACTTGTTGATAGTGCTTGTTGATGTGTGCTGATACCCGATACCCCGAGGCTTTTCCTCTTCGTAAGATTATGGCCCCCGTTGTAGTTAAGGCACTAATGCAGTTCTTCGCTACCTTTGGTTTGCCTGTAGCTGTCCCGGTGTTGGCTGTCGGCGAGGACGGGGATGGTCTCGTGCTGCGGAACGCCCCGGAGCAGTGTGCCAGGCTGCAGAATTCTGCCGCTTTACAGGAGTTCCCCCGTCACCTCACCTCGTTGGCCAAGGTCAGGTGCGTCCCGTGGATGCCAAAGTGGAATCTATCCGCCGTTTCCCCGCACCCGATACGAGGTGACAACTCCGGCGTTTCCTGGGCATGGCGGGTTATTACCGGTGTTTCTGCCGGAATTTTTCCTCTGTGGTTGCCCCTCTCACCAGTCTTTTAAGCCCTTCACGCGCGTTTGTCTGGACTCCTGAGTGCCAGGAGTCTTTTGAACGCGTGAAGTTGCTTTTATGCCACGCACCTGTTCTCACTGCTCCTGATTACAGCAGACCTTTCAAGCTGGAGGTGGATGCCAGTGCCACCGGTTCCGGAGCAGTGCTGTTGCAGGAGGATGACGATGGCATTGATCACCCCATTAGCTACTTCTCCAAGAAGTTCGATAAACATCAGTGCAACTATGCCACCATCGAGAAGGAATGCCTGGCCCTCTTGCTGGCGTTGCAGCACTTCGAAGTTTACGTAGGATGTAGTTCCCTCCCGGTTGTGGTGTATACTGATCATAACCCCATTGTGTTCTTGGCCTGCATGCAGAACCAGAACCAGCGTCTTATGCGCTGGTCACTGATTGCGCAGAACTACAATCTTGAGATCCGCTACAAAAAGGGTTGCGAGAATGTTTTGGCGGACGCGCTGTCTCGAATATAGTGCGTTTCTTCAATGTGGAGCCCTGACTTGGGGTGCTCTGTTTGCTTGCGGGGCAAGTTTGTTCTTATGGGTGGGGGTGTTACGTGCTGCGCACTGGGCGTGTGGAGTCTGGGTCGCCTGCGTCTCGGTTTCTTCCCCCCCCCCCCTCCTCTTCCACTCTCTCCCCTGACGCAGGTATCCCGCGGCGCTGCGCCCCGCCTCCTCGTTCCGGCTCGGCCAACCAGAAAACGGGGCGCCCCGATTTAAAGATGCTGGATGCTTGGGGTGATCGGCTCACTGTTTTCTTTTCTGATCCATTGTGTTCATTTCTGTTACAAACTTGCCTATACCGTGTTTTGATATTGCATCATTTACTGACTTTGGTTGTGGATCTTGTCTCGGATTTGGTTGCATTTCGGTTGTCGTGGGACGATGACAGGTAAGCTGGGGGATCCCCGTGTGAGGGTTCGCCGTGTTAGGGTTAGGTTAGAGGCGGGTGCCACTCCTGTGTATTTTTGGTTAAGTTAGTTAGAGTAGGTAGGTTTCGTTTGGCTCTGCCACCCCTTTTTCTTTTGTATCTAGTTGGATTTGTATAGGTATGTAGGGTTGGTTTTGTTTTGTTTTGTTCTTTTCTTTGGCACCGTCTGTTGTCCTCCCTCCCCCCCTTTTGTTTTCCCTGTGAATGTTTGTCATTGTATATCGTCTTGTAAATATTGTAAATTGTACATCGTGCTCCCCCATATTGCTCCCGTGTCTGGTTGTTTCCTTTTGTGTTGCGTCCCATATACGTACCCCTGGACGCCATTACCCACCTGGGACGTAACAAGAGGAACAGGTGCCAATTGATATAAAGATTAGTTGATGAATTTCTCAGATTGGTTAATTAATATGAACAAATGAATCAGTTCATCACTACAGTTCTCATACACATATCTTACACACATATAGATTTACCCATCTGGCCATTTGGCTGCATAACTAACTAAACTAATGCATGTATTTATATAATATTTTTATTATGCTAAATTCAGGACACTGGGTGACAATTACATCATTAAAATTCTAATTCTTTGCTGACACTGTTGTGTACTTGTTTGATGTTTGATATCCCTCCTAAAATGCTCTCTCTCTCTCTTTCTCTCTCTCTCTCTCTCTCTATATATATATATATATATATCCCTCTGTCCAGAAGGTAAATAATGCCCGGCCCAACAAATAAATCTGATTCAAAATCCATTTCCCATTTTCTACTCTACCTGAAAGAATATATGTAGTCATAACTGGTGGATGGAGTAAACTATGATTACTGTCTTTCTGCAACTAGAAGCCATAATGTGGAAAGATTGGGAGACTATTGGGTTTTATTACGGCTTTATTGGCAAGACAGCCTCCCTCTTAATTCCACCAAAGGCATTAATAGCTAGGAAGTAGGTCTCTGAACTCAAAGAGGCTTTTAGTAGTGGGAGGATCTTGTTCAGAGTTTCATTCTCTCTCATTGGAAATAGTCACCATTTAGGGTAAGGGTCTGCTGCTATTGCATAAGATATCCACTAGCATGAAACAGCACTGGACTTAGTCGTGCTTGGTGACTGTGCTAGTAAAACTGGTAAAAGCAGTAAAACCCATTTTGGATTTTGCTGATCACATTATGCACCACACACAAAGTGGCAGTGCCTTTGAAGTCATCAGTTTCTACTTCACTGGTATAAAAAGGACTCCCTGACTCACAAAGGTTATATGCCATAAAGTATTTGATTCCCTGCCTAAACTGAGCACTGAAACTCAGGTTTGGGTAAAAACCAAGACTAAACCTATGCATGGTATACCAATGGTTTCTTGCATCCACCTCTGTTAGGATTTTTTACATCTGTATGTCAGAGAAAATATCTTCCTTTTATCCAGATATAACTATGACTTAGAGGTCAGAATGCCCTTACATAGGCATTTACGTATACCATGCACAGGCATCTAATTTAAAAACAGTTGGGATTCATCATCATATGAACATGGGCAAAAACAAAATTGGGTGACTCTGCATGTTTTATGAATGTGTTTTTTTTCCCAAGGGAAACACATGTTTATATGAATATTTTGATGAATAGTATAAGTACTGGCAAGGACTGTCAAAAGTATTCAGATTATTGCTTAGATTTTCTAGCAAGGTTTCAACTGTTCTGTATTATCTGATATGTTTTAAATATTTTGTGTTAGTAATTTATGCTTCAGGGTCCATAATGAATTTATTAAAAGGAAGAAATTTGGTAGGATATGAAGACCTTGTTTGCTTACTTGTTAAGGTTTTCTGATCATGTGTTTGCCAAAGATGTTGTACTGCCTGGGAATCACTCATGCAACATCCGCCAAATCCTGGAGGCTGTAGCAGAAGTTCCTCATTCAGGCTCCGGGAGTCATGTTCAGGGGTGGCAGCATCCCTTTGTCACCCTCAGGAGAGCACCTGGACAGGCAGAGATTGTAACCATGGCAACTGACTTCCCAAATTTACAACCCACTCCATTGCCTTCACTTACCCTTGGCTCTGTAAATTAGATTAGTGCAAAGACTTCTTATACAATTGCAAGCATTTGAAATTCAAGGTGGGAAGATTTGATTGCTGTACCTGACAATGACAATCTGAATATGATTTAACGTCTTAGTTCAACTTGTGTTACGTTTCTGTTTCATAGGTTCGAACTTGCACTTATGTTTTGCAAATTCAATACTTTTACAATGAATTTGTAAACCCTGTTTCAACTGTACCTAGCCTTTAAAAATGTCATGTAAGTAATTATGGCACAACACATGACACATTTCTATAAGGCCATTCCAAATATCTGTATTGAGGTTTTATTATATTTTATATTTAAATTATTTAGTTTCTCCAGTCAGTACACCACTTGCTGTACGCACCTTACCATGTGCCTCTTGACAAGCAGGGTACTTGCACAATTGCTGGAAAACATTAAGGATAAGTTTCGTGCTTTTGGCAGGGGCACTGCTGAGTCCAGCTTTTGTGGTATTGAGCTTTGTGCATTTTCCTGGAGCAGTGCTTAAGAAACAAAAGTGATCCAGTGTACCCTAAAACCGTATGTCTGCCTATTTCAGCATAAAGCCCTTTGCCTTTTCCCATGAAAACATCCAAAGTGAGATAGTGATTCTGGCGGGGAGAGGAAACAGACAGAGAGGGTTCTGGCTGTCTCTGGCCTTGGGGGTGCCAGCTGCAATCTTTTTGGGAGGACTTGTTTTTACATGTTCTAATGAGGTAAGCCAAAGTTGGCTCTGCCCTACCCAATTCAGAACACGTAGACACTGCAGAGAACTTCAGGGCAATGACAACCCATATGGACTATTTGCATAAACTCATTTTATTATTCATCCTCATTTGGAATGTTGACGATATCTTTGCAAGTTAAAGGACTGTGCGGGAATATTGCAATATGTGAAGTAAGTTTTCTGTGAACATTTTCTGGTGTAATTTTTTTTCGCCCCAGTGGTTTTCCTTTATTCTGAATTTATGTATGCCATATTAACATTTTTCTCCCTCTCAAAAAAAAAAAAAAAGAATTTGTTGCTTATCTTAAAGTACACCTATTATGTGCTGACAAATAGTGTGGTTATATTTCAGAGAGGCTTATGCATTGAAGATGAAGCGCATTTGGCAGATGAGGAGCGCAGCATTGTGACTTTCCTGTGAAGCTGTGCTTTTCTACACATCACAAAGCATTTTCTGGTATTGAGTAAATGTATTGGTATGTATTAGTGCAAGATGCTTACCTTTTAAAGCCTTTTTACTGGAATATATTGATCATGTTGATTTGCCAATGAAAGAACATCTTAAGTCTTTCTCTCAGCTACGAGTATTAGTAATAGAAACATTAATTCCTCATTTTTCCAAACAATTTTTGTGATTGCCGTCTAATAACTGCCAATTTTACTTTGGTTCTACACCCACACTAAAACCTAAACTGGCATTTTAACACAAAGCTATTATGTAAAATGTCATTTTGTGAGAGGTTTGGGTTGTTTATGGAGCATTGATGAATCTGTAAGGAGAAGTATAAGAGCAACCCCAGTGGTGAGAGCTGAACAAGTCTTAGGTAAAGGTCTATGTCAGAAATATACAACCAGTTCAAAAGCTTTGATACAGGAGACAATGAAAGTCTTGTGAGAGCAAGATTTTTCAACACAAGAGTGAGATATTTCAAGGTTATAATGCGAGGTAAATAGCAGCAATAATTTAAATCTTCATGATGTTTTATCTGGAGGTATCCTCCATTTGGCAAGATAAGCTTAAGGGGGCAATAGTGAGAGCACTGTGTAATGCCCTGAGGGATGCTCCAACATTCTTTTTGATACAGTGTGAAAACCTGCTTCAGGAACTCAGATGAACTGCTTGCAGACTCCACAGGGCAGAGAGACTTCTTATTCTGCTGTGATGCAGGGGGTGGTGGTCAGTTTCTACTCAGAGCAGTTCACCTCTGGGGGAAGTGACACTCAGCGCACTGTAGAAAAGTTCTAGAATTGTCTGTTGGGCATTTGCATTCACAGTTTCAGACTTTGGACTCTGCCTTTACATTTCAGGGGTCCGGCCACGCACGTACATAGCATACTAGCTTACCTTTACAAAAAGTTTTGGGGCTTAAGAGGGATGGACTTTTTTGATTGAAAGACTGTCTCAGGGTTAAGATACCTCCAAAAAATTGCTGAGTCAAAAAAGGGATCTGTGCCTCTCATAAATATCACTGGCTGCCATTTCTTTATGTATTCAGTATAATATCTTCTCTAAATGTATTGCAAAAAGGCTTAATTATCATATGACATCTACTGTCCACAGGTATTAGTCCAATTGTCTTCCATAGGCCTATCAGAGACAACGTTTTTAATGGGGAGCATGATCGACTTTGCAACACTGGATACTGGCCCATCAATCCCCTCAATGTGAAGTACCTGATGTGAAGTACCTGATCAAAATGTGGATCTGGTCTCATTAGATGGAAAAAAAAGCATTTGACCATGTGGACCAGGGAGTTTCTTCAAGACTTTAAATGCTTTTGGGTTCGGAAAGGAGTTTATTTCTTGGCTTAGGCCACTAATATTCAGCACCCACCTGTTTGGCTAAAGTCGGGTGGGTTAAGTGTCCTAATAGAGGCGAAGAGGAGGATGAGACAGGATTGTCCCTATCTAGGCACTTATGCAGTTCTGCAATGCCATAGATCCCTTCCTGTGCCCATTAATGTGTATCATGTCTTGTGCTATTAAGTCACTGTAGTCAGTCAAGACCTTGATGATGTCACAGTTGTGACCACAGTATTGAAGGCCTCTTCAGCAACAATTAACTGGTTGAAGAGCTTTACTGTGTTTAGTAAGTAATGCTGGTGTTTGCTGGTGTTTTTAGGTCACAGCTCTCAGCTAATCTTCAGTGGGGGAGGACAAGGTTTCAGTTTTTACATGTTTTTTTCCTCATTACTGATGATTTTAAGAAAAAGAGCTGGGAATGTATAACAGAGAAGGTACATTCCAGGTTGTATAATACAAATAGCTGCTACCCCGGCTATAAGAAAAGGGAGGAGCTCTGATTATCAACGTGGCAGTGTCCACATTGTGACACGGGATGGCTATCCTGAATCTACCAGTAGATCCCATCAAGGTAATACTGTGATGGCATGTGGATTTCATTTAGCCTGGACAGCACTGGATGAAGGCAGCTGTCTTTTATTTGCCTGTCCAGGAGGAGGCTTTGGACTCAGGACCCAGTCGTAATCTCATAAGGACTGGTTTCATAAAACTGTTCCATTGGAGGATAGATGTTGTCTGGCTTGCTGCAGAGGTTATTGCAGGGAGAACTAGCTTCTGATCAATCTGTACTGTTGAGCGACTGCTGTGTGGTGTGCAGCCTGTGCTGTGATGGAGTCTCTGGCGTGTGCATCCTCACAAAGCATATCTCTAGTGATGAGAATTAAAGCAGCAGCATAAGAGTGGCTGGAGGGAGAGGGAGTGCTACTCAGTTTTAACACACCAAGTCTGGGTTTTGAATAGTGCAGGAAAACAGGGCCTTAAGTTTCTAGTTATATTTAAATTTAGATTCAGATTTTGTTTGTGCATTACAAGGGCTAGTGGAGTCTAAGTGGCAGGAGTTCATAGGTTCAGATTCTTCCTGGAAAGTTGCAGGTTCTCTGAATGAGAGCCCTATTGACAAACTGAAAGAAGAGCTGGGAGCAAAAAAAAAAAAAAAACAGGTGTATCTGAATTTTCTGTTTGGACAAGTTAACATAAAAAAAGGTTGTGACAATGGTTGTGTGATTGTGATCAACTGATCCTCTTACTGTTTTGAAATATATTTTATTACCAAGGGTGAAAATTGATGATGACTGGCTAGACTGTTTGCAGGACATCAGGGGGATTGAGGGGCCATTTGACGGGGGGTGTATTGTCATATTTGTGTCTTATTTTACTTCTTTTTTTTTTCATTTTTGTTTGCTATTTTTGATTTGTTAGCTGTGTTTGCCTTTTAATCAATGAATGTTTGTGACGCTATGGGTTTTATGTAAAATATCAAAATGAAGGAGGCTTAAAAGTCAAGTCTCTCTCTCTTTCTGTCTCTCTCTCAGGATTGTATAACATTTCTCACCATTACACTCTCCTGAATTTTCTCAATAGTAATGTCTGTTCATTATAAAAAGCACAAATCAAAACTACAAAACTGCTAGTGTAGGCATTTTCAGTCACCTAGCTCACCAACCCTCCTGTTAACATGTTAACTAGTCAGACAACTTCTTGGCTAACTTAATAATGTTGAGAACTGATTCAGGTAGCTGGAAGGAAAATACGGTTGAGAATGGATTAGGCTCATTAACAAGCTAGGTTACTAGCTAGCTAATTAATTTGCCAGCTTGCTGGCCTGATAATAAAGTAAAAACAATGCACTGCATCATTGTCCACATATTCAAAATTCATCGTGCACCTAAACACCTTCAGTGACTAACAATGCTATCATAACTCTCCACAATATGTCTCTCAAAGTGAATAGAGTTGCTTTGGAATAGTGCTTAATGTTTTACAAGAACTTGGACCTGTGTTTTATGTCTTACCATATTAAGTGGATGTGGTCTTTAAACTTTAACTACATCTTGTTCAGTTAGAGTGAAGTAATCGGAGCTGGATTCATTCTAATATTAATTTCAATGGTACATGTTTACCGAGCTTCTACAGACTGACTGCAATAACTGCTTTCCACATGTAAGCAACTTGCTTTTTCACATCTGAAGACATTTTTGTGGTATTCTCAACTCATTTATGGTGTTACACTGACATTGTTTTCATACCATCCTAATTACACAGTTCTAATCTAATAGTGTACATGATTACTGATGATTACTAAGTTTTTCAATGTATATTCCATCAACAGGCACTTTCAAGTAAGCTGTGTAAATGAAGGAGATGCGCTGATGGGGTGAGATCCTTCCAAACATGCCTGGAGTTCCTCTTGCTTTTCTCCAGAGAAGCATCAATGATTGAATAGAGTGAGGCCCATCTGTCTTAAGGGATTGGATATATGCTATTTGCTCTTACCTCATTTGCTGAATTAAGTCTCCGGAGTACCTAAGTAGCTGTTCACTGACTTTAAAATAATGTGGGTGGCTCATCACATGTAATTGGCCCACTTCAGCTGACCCACAGTCTGTAGCCATTACTTAATTTGTGAAGAAGCATGAGGCTGTAAGATGCAGCCATGCTTTGATTCTCCCATGCTGTGTTGCTCTGTTGTCATGGAACAGCATTCTCTCTCTCTCTCTCTCTCTCTCTCTCTCTCTCTCTGAATGCTGTTTCTTCCACTGGCCTATTTTTTTTTTTACATGTAATCTTTTTTTTTCACCCTACCATTATGTCTGCTGCTGAGGCATGGATAAAGCAGGCTGTTGGCCAGCTACTCTGGGATGCAGAGTTATGGACTGGACAATAGGAGGCAGTTTCTTTAATTGATTAATTAATTAGTTATTTATTAAGTGTACTCTATTCTTTGCTGATTAAATATTAAAATCACAGATCAAAATGTCATGGTTTATAGGTGATAGGGACTCAACCATTCACTTGTGCTTTTTTAAAATTTCTTTAATTTCAAAACAAAATTACTTTCTACCAGGAAAAATAAAAACACACAATATCTTTCCATTACTTTCAATTTAGAACTATGTTTTGGGCCGGTACCTATACTAGCGTTCACAAGGAATCCTGCACAAAGGGAAGTGCACAAAATTGTAGAGACTGCATTAATGCAGCATCATATGAAGCTTTAAGCACAAGTGACTACACTGCATTATACACGACCACACCTCTAACCGGTCTGACAAAAGCAGGTTCTGTGCTCCCCCTGTAAACCGTACAGTCATAAAATATAATTGCTATTGGGGGAAGTGAAACAGCACAACTTACTGAAAGAGAAAATTTGTTTCTCTCTCCTCCTCCAGGTGAGCTGTGTACAGATGCTTATAAAGCAACACTCTCCTACTGTTAACATTGTCCCCCTGCTTAGTCAGGGAGTCAGATTTAGAATCAATCGCCTTTAACAATGGCTGCCACTGCTCCTTCAGGTTTAATTGGGTACATCTCCCAGGTAACCTGTTTAAAAGCATGCTGTGTGCATGTTTGGAAGAGGATGAGGAGAGCACAAGGGTGCTATATAAGCATTTAATGCTTCATAAAGCAGACTGGGAGTAAAATTGTCAAAATCGCTTTTTACTGCCATTGCAGGCCTCAGTATAAACTGTATAATGCATGAGCAGCAGTGCAAAACTTTCAAGTAATTCAAGGACACTGATGAACAAAGCAATTGGGATTCCACCCTAGAAACACAGTATGCAGAAGGTAGAGGCAGAGTTAACACAGATTGTGTATATGAGCTCTCTTGGTAGCATTCTTTGCTGGACTCCTGACTGGATATTCTACAGCAGTAAAAATCCTATGACAAAAGATTAAAGTAATACTTAAATGTAGCCTAAATTATTTATTGCATTCACAAGGAAAAAAAGTGTGCATTGAGTTTTATTACATTGTGTCATCTCCCTATCAAGAGATGTAGTTAAAATTGATTTCATGGTTTATTGTATGTGTTGGAATACCTGGTTATAATTAAATGTTTACATTTTTAGGGTATAAAACACAGACATGTTGCTGAACCGTGCTGTAAACCGGTTCTGTTGCATTAATCTCAGGCATACAGTATAGGGCAGAGCTCTCATTCCAACATGAAGGGAACTAATGCTCACTCTGTGTCACGCAGACCAGTTTATGCAGGAGAGGAAGGGACCAGATGACCAGCTGTGGAATTAGGGATATATCCCTATAGATATCCCAGAATGCTCTAAATTCGTTATGATTTCTCATCCAGAACATTCTAAATGATGATGCTTTGAACAAAGTTTATGCTGCACAGGTCCTTGAATAGCCCATGAGAATCTTGCTATGAGACAACTGCAGGCCCACCACTGTATTTATTGCCATTGTGCAAGAACTCCTGTACTCATAGAGAAGCCATAAAACAACAGATAATATATCATAAAGTAAAGATATTCCAATGGTACAATGTCCCAACACAGTGTTGCAAGTAAAAAGGCATTTGTGATAGACAGTGGACAATTTGGCAATATCTTGAGTTTTTGATTTTTTCATAAATCAGTTGTGGAAAAAAAACATGTTATTCCAAAGCTGATGGCTTCAGCACTGCTATATTGAAGATCTTTAATTTACAGTGCTCTGTGATATTCATGTATTTGGTTCATACTGGAAGTCACTTCTAAAATTTGCCCTTTATAACGTTTTGAAAACTCTATCTATAAGTAAAAACTGCTCTTCACTGCTCTTAGTATCTCTCCAGTATCTGGTGTCATACATTTCTCAGATTACCTCTCTGAGTGAGAGTGAGTCCCTCACAGACATCAAATGAATGCATTCATATGAAATATTCCAGCATTTTCCCACTATGGAATGCATAGCAAAACTGGCTATAAAACAAGGGTGCCAAACAAAATGCTATACTGTGCAAAGCCTTGTCTTCTGCCAATAAGTTTAAAATGAAACTTCTACAAGTGAACTTGTCATAACACATTTGACTGAGTGTGATAATCTAAATATAAGGAAACTCAGAACACTCCTTGCTGATTAGAGAAAAACAGACAATTCTGAAAAGTTGAGGGGGATGCAGGTGTGCAGTTGGATCAGAAATTAAGAACCATTAGAGCAACTCAGATGTTCATGTCGCAAGACATCATCAGCTCTCACACCCTTGCTCCATTTTTCGAAAGTATATTCACAGAAATGTTGGTCTGTCCAGCAAGTTCCTGTAAATATAACCCACAAATGTTTCTAAGCAGCTTAGTAGTATAACTGCATATTGCACATTTTTTCTTTCCACTTTAAAAAGTGACAAAAGTTATTCTGTGGTGCAGATTTAACATAATAATCCTAAAAAGCCTTGGCAGAAAACAGGTGGGAAAGCTGACTCATAGTTTCATAGACAGTGACAGAAACTGTAAGATCAATGGGGTTTAGCGCAGAAAATGCTGCCTCTTTCCTGTATGTTGTAAATGATCAGCTTAAATTGAAAAAAAAAAACTGCTGTTGTGTGAATATGA
This sequence comes from Megalops cyprinoides, assembly GCF_013368585.1. Classification (NCBI taxonomy): domain Eukaryota; kingdom Metazoa; phylum Chordata; class Actinopteri; order Elopiformes; family Megalopidae; genus Megalops; species Megalops cyprinoides. The sequence continues at coordinate 23,424,090 of NC_050590.1, read as the reverse complement.
AACTCTAGAGACACCCATCCATTATTGTGAAAGTTAGTTAAGTTGACATAATGGAAGATGCTTCACAAAAGAAATCAAAAAGCTTGTGATTCCAGCTACCTTGTTTTTACATTATTGACATTTAGCAGACACTCTTATCCAGAGCAACTGGCATCAGTTACAGTTTTTGTTTACAATGTTATCCATTTATACAGCTGGATATTTACTGAGTCAATTGTGAGTTAAGTACCTTGCCCAAGGGTCCAGCAACAGTGCCCCAATGGGGAATTGAACCAGCAACCTTTTGGTTATAAGCCCTGCTCCTTAACCACTATGTTACACTGTCACTCAACCTTGTGGGGAAAAACACCTTTAAATACTGATGCTTTCATCTTCTAGGAGACATACTGATGTACTGTTAGTTGAATTGCTTTAGGCATTACATTACTGTCATTTTCCACTGCATGTATGTTTCAACTGCATATAATTGCATCTTATTCTTAGTTGCACATTGTATGTATTGTTTTTTTATTTTGTTTTATTGTTTTCAATATATTACATTTTGTGTTTCTGAAGAACTGCAAATAAGAACACGACACGAAAAAAAAAAAAAAAACATATTTCATAAAAATAACAAATAAGGGAACCAGCCTAAGTACAGCCAGTGCTAAACAGTATTGTTTATTGAACAGCCTGATTATAGTAACTATTATGATGACCAACTCACAATGAACAATTAACAGCTAGTTATGGGTGTTATATTGACAAGACCTGACAGAAACCCATAGCTCTTCTGGTGTGTGATCAAATCCCTTTAAATCAGGCCAGATTAACTTTCCCCATCCATCTCTCCTGTCTCACAAGGTAGACAATATGTTGACTGAACTGCTCCTTCATCACCTCCCAAATAATTTCTGTCTGAAAAGTAATCCACACAATGACAAAATGCACACAAAACACAGGAAAAAAAGCCAATTCACCCGCTCCTCTCCTACTGTGCCAGGGCTGAGTTCAGATGAAACCCTAGCTGATCTAATATGATACAAAGCCTGAAGGATGTACCCAATTATATCTAAAATATTAAATCACACTGCAGTACACACTACACTACACACTGCAGGCCACCATAAAGACAACTGAACACAAACACTGCATCTCAAGCACTACAATAGACAAATTGTTTACATTTTTCAAGGTTTGCAATAGGCAAAAATTTCATTTCAAGGGCAATAGTGTGGTGTGGTGGTAAAGACCAAGGCTCATAACCCAAAGGTTGCTCTCCCCAATCCCTACACTGTAAAAAAATTGATCTAATTTTACAGTAACGTTTTACAGTAAATGACCATGTATGGAGGTTTACAGTTAAAGGATGTAATTCGCAATGCATTTTGTGACATCAAACAGATTATAGAAGGTAACTGCATAATTGCAGTCTAGACCATGGAAATGTCAATGAAGCATCCAGGAATATACTGCTTTTGCATTTTAATAAAAATGAATTGTAATGCAAAATTGCATTAATTTAATGATATTAAAATAGTTCAAGTCAAAACTACTATGAGCCCTCACTTTTCATTAGCCTGTATAACCTGAATTACCTGTATAGCCTGAATTTGCTAACTTAGACCCATAGTTTTTACGATTGGTTTGTTTACATGTGCAAATTGCAATGCAGGAAGCATCCAGGAATATACTGATTTTGCTATTTTTCCAGCCTTTGCATCTTAATAAAAATGCATTGTAATGCAAAATTGCATTAATTTTAAAGCTATTAAAATGCTTCATGTCGAAACTAGCCTAAAATATATAGAGCCTAGCCTATAGTTTTTAAAATTGTTGGTTTGTTGACAATGTGCAAACTGCAATGTAAAGCATAGCCTATACCAAACTAAAATAAAAGTTATTTCAAGTTTTCCTTCAAATGTTAGCCGAGTGCAACCAGGTACAGGTGCAACTGGCAACTTCTAACATTGTTGCAAAAAAACAAAAAAAAACACCGGCGCCAGTCCATTTTCTCACATGAAAACCATTGCAGGAAGACCGGAGAGGACAGATGGAGTGGCAGCATCATTGTGGAAGCTGTTTTTCAGAAAGAGGATTTTAAAGTAAGCAATATTACTCCTTTAATAATAATAATAAGAAAATGCATTGCTAGTCTTTTTAATACTGTCCACTATCCCAGTATGCCATTTGTATCCAAATCCCAGGAACGTGCTGTTCTTAACCAACTGTCTCCCTTTCTCCTCCAGCACAACCTCCTCAATCCCCACCAGTCCGGGCACAGACCCGGGCACTCCACTGAAATGGAACTCCTGGCGGTGACAGAGGTCCTCCACACAGCTAGAGCCTCCGACCTGTCCTCGGTCCTAACCCCCCTCGACCTCTCCGCTGCGTTTGATACAGTCAACCACCAGCTGCTCATCGCCAAGCTCTTGGAGATTGGCATCTCTGGGACCGCCCTTGGTTCAGGTCCTACATGACCGGTAGATCTTCCCAGGTCTACTGGAAAGGCTCCCCCTCCACACCCACTCCCCTCACTACAGGTGTCCCCCAGGGCTCTGTATTGGGACCCCTCCTCTTCTCCATCTACACCAACTCGCTTGGTTCAATCATTAACTCACATGGTTTCTCCTATCACTGCTATGCTGATGACACTCAACCAATCTTTTCTTTTCCTCCCTCCACCCCCCAGGTCAATGAAAAGATCTCAGCCTGCCTGACCGACATCTCCAGATGGCCTGGACAAGACTGATCTGCTGTTCATCCCGGCCAAGACCTCTCCTCTCCAAGAACTCTCAATTACTGTCAACGGCACCACAGTAACTTCCTCCACTTCTGTGAAGAGTCTGGGTGTCACCTTCAACAACAGGCTGGACTTCACCGACTACATCTCACAGACAACATGATCCTGTCGATTCCTCCTCTTCAACATCAGGAGGATTCACCCTTTTTGACCACCTACTCCACCCAGCTGCTTGTCCAGGCCACCGTGCTCTCCTGCTTGGACTACTACAACGCCCTCCTTGCAGGCCTCCCGCCTGCACCATTAAGCTGCTGCAGCTCATCTAAAACGCAGCTGCTAGGCTGAACTACAACCTCCCAAAGTTCTCCCATGTCACCCCCTTGCTGAGGTCCTTCCACTGGCTCCTGATTGCAGCCAGGATCCGCTTTAAAACCTTGACTCTCACCTTTTTTGATGCAAAAAAGACTGTCCCAACCTACCTCCTCCTCATCCAAACTTACGCACCCACTCGACAACTTTGCTCTGCTACATCCGGACGCCTCGCTCCTCCCACCATCAGAGCGAAGGGCCCATGCTCCTCACAACATTGTTTTTCTGTCATCACCCCCCAATGGTGGAATGAACTCCCCACCCCCTGAGAACAACCCTTTCAATCCAACCCTTCAGACGTGGTCTGAAGACACACCTCTTCAGACTCTACCTGGACTGACACCCTCGCCATTTTGACCTTGTAGATCTAAGATTCTTGGCATGTACTTGTAGCTCTATCTCTTACCTTGTATTTGTAGCACATTTTTTGTCCCAATGATTGTATTTGATATATGTATCCATAGATCAGATTAGCTCTGTCTCGCTACACTGACCTTGTGCTCAGCTTCAGCACTGTCTGCTTTGTATGACATGTACACATCTTGCCCTTGTGCCTGTGCCTGTTTGCCCACTATATGCACTTTTGTACGTCGCTTTGGATAAAAAAAGCATCTTCTAAATGAATAAATGTAAATGTAACTGTTAATAGGCTAACTTCAAGCAGCGCAGAGTAAATTAGGCTCCCCGAGCCTGTAGTAATTCCAACAAGTTCAAGTTACAGATTAAGTTAACATTAGCTAACGTTATGTCATAGGTAATTTAGCTAGAGTGATTTTCGTGACCACTGGCCAACTAGCAACTGTTATTTTTGCATGCATTTCCATGACCATAGAAATTATTTGATTAATTTAAATTATGTTTAAAATTCAATCATACCATCAAGGTAGCTAGCGAGGGTAAGGTGGCAAGCTGCCTATATATGACATTAGCTAAGTTAGCTGGATAACCCACCCAGTGTAACCTGCAAACCGTTGAAACATTTAGTCCACTGAAAGCATAATTTTATTATTTTCATTTTTTTCAGTGCTCTAAGGTTTAATGTAACTGGGTGGAAAATTATGATGTAGGTGGTTGAACCTAGCAAACTACTGCTAGCCTGCACACGTGTATAATTAGCTAGCTATATTTTTATAGCCTATCATAGCTAACATGACCTGCCCTTATTTTACAGAGGCGCCATGTTAGACTGCTTCGACGAAGGCTTTGACGAAGTTTTCCCATAGGTATGTTTATTTGCAAGTTCTGTAAACATGAGTTTAACACCATCGTGGCTTTTGCCAGACACACAAAGCTACACAAAAATGCACCAAACCAAGCCTTCACTTGTGGAGTTCCAGATTGTTTGCACTCTTTCAGAAAATTCAGTGCGTTCAAGTCTCACATGTATAGACACCATAAGGAATATCACAGGACCAGTAGAGGTTCACAGTTTCAGGAATTGGTTGTGTGGTGGATATCCCCCTGGTCTGGGCCACATGGACCGAGGGTCTTCCTCCACATTTTGATCACAGAGTCCTCACAGAGTTTGATATAATCATGGTTATTTGGTTTATTGCATATGGTGATCAATCACATACAGTAAACCGGGTTGGTCCGCGGAGCAACAGGTGTATATGCGGTGTGTATACATTCACAAACACTCCCCAATCACTCCGCCCTCCCCTCAGCCTGCATCCATCCTTTATGCCTTTTCTCACTCCTCCTATCCCAGACCACAATTTCCAACTCCTCCCAGGCTCCTCCTTCAAGATTATCCCATTTTCCATTTTAATACACCATTATTTAATTTTTAAGCTGTTACATTTACCCTGCCTGGAAAGTCCCATAAACTCCATAATCATAAATTGTATATTATTTTTAAACATAACACTTCCCATTATTTCCACTCCACACCTATATGATTTTTAAACATAATTAAATAATACACAGCATATATACCTGGAATATTACCATTATTTCCAGACCCACGTTTAAATAATAAAAAAGGTTAAGTAACTCAGTTAGCCAGACCGCGGTGCTGCAGACTGTAAGAAGGCACACAGATATCTATGTGCCATAAGCTACAAAGTAAGACCTTAAAACAAAGGGTTCGTGTAAGAACTAGGCCCCGTCTGGACACGGCCCAGGAGATGGGCCACGAGAGCAAGACAAAGAAGAATTAAACCCTGCAAAGGGGGGCCGTTGGCTCAGCACTACTATGATGGGCAACTATGACAAACTGCAGTAAATCCACATACAGTTTGCAAGCATTTGCCAGTAGATGTCAGCTAGGCCAAAGCAGGCAATCAGCTGTTATTTTCTAGCTGTATGACTCCTAAAAGAAAATATAAAACTAAAATGGGATGCATATGTTAAAAGGAGGCAAAAACATGCTGACACGCTGTAGGGGCATGTCAGGGGGAGAAGATACAATAAGTGAAGGTGGCATAACTATGAGTCAGAGGAGGAAGGTACAATAAGCGTGACTGTAAAACAATAGGAGAAAGTGGCATGACTATGAAACCAGAGAAAAAAGATACAATAAGCGTAGATTATGAACCAATAGGAGAAGTGAAGGGAGAAAAGATACAATAAGCGTAGACCATGAACCAATAGGAGAAGGACTATGGACTATGGAACAGCAACATAGTGCACGAAGGTTCTGGGGATGACTTCCAGGGAGGGCCAATGCTGAAGGCAGTGTTCCTTCTCCAAGGTCACCCACTGTCCTGTAATAGTCCCCAAGATTACCCCCCTAGCAGTGTCTTACAATGGCCTACATGCAAAGTTTATGACATAGGGTAACCCCCAGCATTATTTAGGCATAGAATCACATCATATTACTTTTCAGTAGCAGTGCTTAATGCATACAATATTTTCCACTATACAAAGCATAATAGAATACATATTATTTAAGGCTAACATATTAGATTGTCTGGTTTCTTTATACATTTCCAGACCTCCACATGTACAGTAAATAATAATAACCTCAGTTAATATGTCAATAACTGTGGTTAAAATCAAAAGCTAACATTTGTTGGCAATGCTTATGATGTTTGCTGGCAATAATTTCCACCATGTAACAAGCTTAATCGTACCACGTCAAGCTCCGCTTTTCTCTGGGGGGGGGTGAAAGTGGCAATACTCATAATTTACATATGGGATATACACATTATCAAAAATTTTCCACCACGGTTGCCCTTTCAGGGAATGTAGCAAAACACTCTGTGTGAAATCTACATTTGCTTCTCATATATCTAGAGCACACAAGAACAGCTCAGTTGATCATCTAGTGAGCACAGTAGTGTCAACCTTAGCTAGTAACCCCACAGGTGAAACTGCTAGTCCTAGTCAGTCTTTTGACATAGATAATGAGCCTGGAGAAAGTGAGTCTAGTGAAGTGCACCAGCAAGACATAATTAAGGTTGATGAAACTCTCTTCTTTAAGAATCTGACATTATTTTATTTGAAGCTTCAAGCTAAGCTGTTGTTACCTGCTTCTGTAGTTCATACCATTGAAGAATTCCAGGACATCTATGACCTTGAACAATGCCATATGTTTGCAAAATTGAGTGAGAAGTTGACATTACTTGGCATGTCTGACAACATGATCAAAACTGTGATTGAAGAACTTCAAAAACAAAGTTTTCTAAAGGCCTGTAACAGCCTTTGAGAACAGATCAGCATTGTAAGACCATCTTCAAAAACCGTTTCAAATATGTTGAACCATTGCCAATATATCTAGGTTTAAGTGATTCAGGAAAAGAGCCCTTTGCCCAGTATGTTCCAATACAAGAAAAACTTCTTGCCCTATCTGACAGCGAGTCAGTTAAGCAACAGTATGACAAAGTGCACTCTCGTGTAACTAACAGTGATGTCATGCAGGATATTTGGGATGGAGAGGTTATTTCCAAAAACATTTTTTTTTCAGTCTGAAAGGCAGCCTTGATACTCTACTTGATACTCTTGAGGTGGTGAATCCATTGGTATCAGGGAAAAAAAAAACACAAGGTGCTTGCTGTTTACCTAGCTTGCTGTTTACCTGATATATCACCATAGCACAGATCAAATATCGATCACATGCAGCTTGTGCTTTTGTGCAGAGAACAGGACTTTAAGAGATCTGGCCATGAGTTAGTCCTCAGTCCATTGATAAGGGATCTCAAAGACTTGGAAGATAATGGTATTATCATGAAAGACAGCAGTGTTTTGAGAGGAGGTCTGTGTGCCATAGCTGGAGACAATCTTGGCTCTCACAACATTGGAGGCTTTGTGGAAAATTTCAGAAGAAGTGAGCATTTTTGTCGATTCTGTGACATTGACAGAGATACATTTGAATCAAACCCTGTCAACTGGTACCACAAGAACTGCTGAGAATTATTAAGAAACTGTGCAGAACCTACAAAACAGAGAAACCACTGACAAGAGCAGTGCAAGGGGAATCAAGCGTAATTCCATTTTCAATCAGCTTTGATACTTTCATGTGTGTCAGCCTGGTTTGCCGCCTTGCCTGGGACATGATCTCTGAGGGTGTTGTGTCCTTTGATTTGGCATTGTCAATAAATCATTTAGTGTTTCAGGAAAAACATTTTACGCATTTACAGTTAAACAGATCCATCAGTCAATTTAAGTTTCTTGGTAATGGCGCTAATGACAAACAACCAGAAATCAATCCAGGCAGTGAAAAACTATCTGGACATGCTGTCCAAAACTGGTGCCTTTTGAGAGTGTTACGTCTGCTAGTTGGGGACAGAATACAAAATCCAGCCCATAGTAAAGTATGGCAACTGGTTCTGCTCCTTCATCACATAGTTGGATACATATGTGCTCTTACTATAACTGCAGATCAAGTGGCATATTTGCAAGTTCTAATTGATGAATACATTTCTTTCAGAGCTGAGGCCTTCCCACAGCATCCCTTGAAACCAAAACACCACTACCTGTGCCATTATCCTGAGCTCATCTTGAAGTTTGGGCCTCTCATACATCTTTAGACTTTAAGGCTTGAGAGCAAACACACTTACTTTAAACAGTGTGCTCAAAAATTACACAATTTCAAAAACTTGTGTTCAACCTTAGCAGAGAGGCATCAGCTTCTGCAAGCATATTTGAGCACAGGCAATATGTTTCCTCCTCTGACTAACACTGACAGAGGAGCTGAATGTTATTGCAGTGACTACAACACAGAAATTTAAAATGCAGTTTCTCAATTCAGTTTCTCTCCTAACACCACCTTTGCTACCAATCACGTAACTGTCACAGAAGTACAGAAAGGGACTGTATGTTGTCATTGGAAGGGAAGACTATGTATTGTATGTTGGGGAAATTAAACTTGTATTGATTCACAGAGAATCTCAAGTTTATTTTGTTGTAAAGAGACGACAGGTAGTTCTGCAAGTTCATATGGATGTCTATTCAGTGCATGACGTAGAGCAGTGCTCCCCTTTTGTTTGTCTTAGGCATGAAGAACTTCTTGATTATTACTCCCTGCCAGAGAACAAAGTTTATGGTTTGTCAATGCTAATCCTTGACCACTCATTCCCTTCTTTATAGAGCCATGACTGAAAAGATAAAGGAGGTGTTCCTGCAGGTACTACCTGCTTTGGCAGGGGACACACTATCCTTGCTTCTGACCAGACTAAACAGCATTGGTGTGGAACACAAGTCAGATTTACAGTATGTCAAAGAAGAGGATCTGTCATAACACTTCTGACCCATTGAATCACGAAAACTCTTACGCGCATGGAGCATTGATGGTATTGGTCTGCGTTTTGTTCTTGTTCCACATTGTAAATGTTTTTTCTTTTTTAAGAGACTAACCACAGGTTAGTCCATAGGTTTATAACTTGTTCCACATTGTATATGTGAATATGTTAGAGTTTTGTCCGTTTCATAGTAATGATATGAACATGTTTTATATTGTGAAGTGTTTGGGCCATATGCATATCTGAAATGTTTTCAGGGCAGCCAAGGTGTGTTGCAAATTTACAGTCATCAGACAGTTCACCTTCAGACTTCACAAGTAGTCCATCACCTCAGAATTCGTCCTGTTCTCCCAGCCCACCCAGCACAAATAGCAGTTCCAGCACAGACTGTTTCCAGGTCCCCTGGAGCAAAATGCCACATGCTGTATCAATGGCTATACATTCACAAAGGCGTCCTGCTCCAAGAGACTGAAGGGAAATGATCAGGATCATAGTAGATGAAATGAGAGTGGTTGAAGTCAATCCTAAAAGATCTGATTGCATTGCTGTTGCCAAGATTGTTAAAATTGTTAAAAAAATATCCCAACAGCTTTGCGGATGTCCTGAAAATGGCACCAGAATCGGGAGTGGTTATGCTTCTCTTGTGGATCAGCTAAAAACATGAATTGAACACCTGAATAGAGACAATGTGACAGCACGATGCAGGAGAGAGAAAAGACTGCCAAGCTCACCCACCACCACGAACACCAAAGGACCATCAGACCAGTACGGGTGGGTCAGGTGGCAGCCTGACTGTCCTGCTGGGGAAACTGAGGCCAGTCTCAAGGAAAAGTAAACACAAATGCAGGAGTTGTAAGGTCCAGTGGGAGCAGATAGAGGATGCCTCAGCCAGCTCATGCAGATTACATACTACCTGCAACATAAATCTATCAACGCAAACCCACCACCATCAATTGCCGAGCTTAGAAGTGACTCTTCACCCCTAAAGATCTGTACAATCACTTCCAGCAGCTTACAGACATACCCATCCTGGAAAGAATGGATGCAGCAATTGCAGAAAAGGGAAGGATGATCCTTCAGTTCTTCCACCAAAAGCCAACAAATGCAGAGGTGAAGCAGGTACTGTCCATGTTTGATGCCAGTGGATCTGCCATACCGGGACCATGTGTTGTCCTCTGCTTAACGGCACACTTCAAGGAAAACCCTGCTGCGCTACTGCTACAAGGTGATGTAAGTGTTACAATTTCTCTTTTTCTTTATATCTGTCTGTCTATGTGCCTGTCTATCTATCTGTGCCGTCTGTCTGTGTTTATGTGTCCGTTTTATCTGTCTCTCTAATCAATTGTATAATATTCTATTCTTCTATTTCAGGAAACTGCTACTCCTACAGATGTGGAGAGATTGGCTTTACCAGACTCCCCAAGATTAATCATTCAAGGTAAGTGCACCAGTTTAGTCCCACATTTCTGATAGGTCCAAACTATTGAAAAGGATGACACAAGACCATGATAGCAGTTTACAGGAAGTTTACTGTGTTCAAGCGTTGCCTATGTAGGGAGCTTAGTCGGGCAGAAGTCTGTGTGAACCAACAGAGCTCTGTCAGAGAGAACAGACTGACAGACAAAGAGCACACATAATATACAACAGACAACCTTCTTAGCTGACATACTATATACCTCCTTTTAGTAACGATCTTAACGTCTGACTGCAGTTTTTAGTAGCAAGCAAATCATTGGTAATGGGTCAAATGTCAGAGAATCAATTCTTTTACATACCAGTCATTGGAATATACTGTAGGTCACAAACAACTCTTTAGCAAGTTTAAATATGCTTGTACAGAATCCATCAGTTTTTATATTTCACCAAGCTAGAAATGCTGCTCTTGTCTAAGTTGTGAATATACTTGGTTGTTGATTGATTTCAGGGGAGATGTTTGTTACCACCATCTGGCTGTTAAGTGTGGAAAAGCAAGTAGTGATAGCCCCATGTCCCAGCTTCATGGCAGGCCTGGCAGCTTTGTTTGCTGTTTTCTCCACCTTTAACTTGGAATACCAAGAAGAGGCTTCCTGCACCCTGGAATCCATCCAAAGGTAATGTAAGCATAATGTGCATTACATGATGACACAGCTTCCTTAGACATAGTCTGGTGTTGGTTTTCAAATCTTTTGCCTTTTGTCAGAATCATTTGGGGTTGAGCAATTGACTCTTGCGTTGAGTTGTGGCAGGACTATTGCTTGTTCATCAAACCTTCAGAGTCCTTAAATTGATGTAGCACAAAGGCATGTGTTGACCGTTGTGTTGATTTTACATACGTAAGGTTTAAACAACAAAGATCCTCCTCTGATCCTCATTGATTGCTGATTGGTTTGGTCCAACTGGGATTCTCTGACATAGAAAGTCAACACCTTACTCTCAATATTCTCTGATGGAATACAAATCAGATGGTGCCTTAACTGAGCCAAGAGAAACCAGAAAAGATTTAGAACAACTTTAGCACTCTGACAGTGCAACCATAACAATATATGCTTATTCCTGGTGTGCTTTTATTTTGAAGGTGCTTTGTGGGAATAAACCCAACTTTGACTGGTCACCTTTTGCTTTTTTGTGAATTAGTGAATTGTGAACTGTGAATTAGTCTCATTTGTTCCTATTTTTTGTGCCTTGCTTTTTTGTATGGATGCCCCTTAATGGCCTTTACAAAGGGGGGGGGGGGGGTGTGAATACCAGTTCATGGCTTGTTAAAATACTGCTGCTCAGTATATTTCTGTTACTTTAAGCATATAAGCAAATCACAGATTGTTAATGTCCTTCTGTGTAATGTTTAATGCATTGCATTTACTGCATTCTTTGGCTTTACATTAAGATAGTTAACAAAACTGTGCTTTGTATGTTTAGTAAGTGTCTTTAATAAGTGTAATAAGTTAATATTATAGTGGTAATGTGGCAATATAGTATTAAATTTACAGTAATTTTAGCATAAAAATTTTACAGTAATTTACTGGCAACCTGAATTGCCAATAAAGCATTGTAAAGCAAAGCAATTACAGGTTGTTACTGTGAATAATAAACAGTATTATACTGTATTTATTCTAACACAGCTGTAAAAAAGAGTTAATACTTAGTAAAATAATTACAGTAAGTTACTGTTTTATTTACTACAATTTCTTGTAATTCATTCAGAAAGTACCATTTCATACATTACACTTATGTACCTTAAATGGAATATAGATACTATATACTGTATATTTCTAAACTTTATACTACAGAGGTTCCAAAATGAGTTAATTATTCAAATAGTATCAAACATACTGTAATGCATTCTTAGTCTATATGTGGGCAAAATAAATTACCAATTATAAGAACGCCTATGTCAAAACACACTCAGCAGTACCAGTATTAATGCCTGTGGCAGAACACATTCTATACCAGTATTGCTTACAATAAGTAATGACATTTTGTCATGTTTTAGGAGCTGTGCCCACACAATTTCTATTTAACTTGACACCAAATGTGGTATTATGGGCAGCCTAGGATTCCTATGTCACCCTACATGAGGCTGACTTATTAAGCAGAATCTTGATGCATAATGTATCAGAAATTCAAGCATGGCCTCGTGGTTTCTCTGATGTGGTGAAAGAAAAACTGGGCGGAGAAGTATAGCTCATTTCTATTTTTGCAGGAAAAAAAGGTTCACCAGATTTCACCAGTGGTAATCAAAAGTGATGTTTAACATCTAGCAAATTCATGCTTTGGTGTGCATTAAGGACTTCACACACAAGAGGACACCCACCCATGTATTTAAAGAGATAATGATGGCATAAATGTGGCATCAACATCACGTGTTTGCATCCTCAGCTGTATTACCTTAGGCCTTTTACAGTGACAATCTGGGCATACTATAGCTTTGAAAATTACATCAAAGTTACTACATACACGCAGTTTGGAATGTCTGTGTTAGCAATACAGAATTTGATTGCCATATAGGTGCCAAGAAATAAAAAGGAGGTACATCACAAGTTATGCCATAAGCCCTCAGAGGCCAGGGCTTTAAATGTCCTTTACATACTCTGCAGCAAAGCAAAGTCCAAAAACTAACTGTTATAACAAGAAAAATGATGGATAACTTCTGATATAGTTTTAGTGCACAGGACTGAATGAATGTAAATGATCTTTTTCTCTCCAAAGAGCCTAACTCAGATTTTGGCCATTTTTTAGTATAGGAAATTGAATAAATCTCAAATGATAATCTTTTTAAAAGGTTTCATCAATGAAAATGAGGTCCTTTAATGTGTCCTTCAATTAATGACCTCAGACCTACTACCATCGGTGAACTAATAAACACTGATACATTTAAAAACATTCTTAAGCCTCAACTTTGTAGCAATTATCATTCATATCATTCATCATTCACTGTACTTATAGTATATCTATACATGCATGTTCCTGATTGGAAAAACTGAGAATGAAGAGCATTATATCAGATAAAATTTTCTATATTGATTCTTGATTCATTTGTCAGATGACCTTTTTACTTTTACTTCAACTTTATTCTGTAATTGCTTATTTTAGATTTACTTGTCAGGTGTTTATGTTTACAAACGTTAAGTCAAACTAAAAGAAAAATGACAAAAAACAGAAAACATACATACATCATCAGTAATATAAACCTCTGTATCTTTAAATCTGTCAACAACAAACTGTCATCACCTTCAAGGCTGCTGCAGTGATACAAAACACAGCCGTGACAAACACAAGGCCCAACCTCTTGTTCCTGTAATTTTTCATGCAGCCTAATTACAGGGGCTAACAGGATGCACATCCAGACAGGAGTTATGATTTCTAATTGGTTGTCAGCTCAACAGTAACACCATGGCAATTTAAAATTACTGCCTCAGCAGACAGAGCATCAGATGGACCATCAGAAATGGGAGACAAGACCAGTCCCTTGATCAGTGCTCCACTGCTGCCTGTTATTTAATATCTTTCTAGCCCCACATTTGTATGTTTCCTCCACAACTTGATTACGTCTTTTTGTTCTTCTCAAGCACCTTAGTTAATCTATAGTCTATTTAATCCCCTATGGCCAATGTCATATCATTTTTCCAGTATCTGTAACATGGCCATACCACTTTTGACATTTAATGTTGTTAAGAATCTGAAAAAAATATATATTATATTCTCATAAGTTTGTAGGAACATGACAAGAGTGTGCACATGTGAGTGTGTGCACTGCACACAGCCTACTTGTATGGACATATTTCTGTGGGGTAGGGTAACTGAATCTACATTTTAGAGCTAAATGTGATACGATATATGATAATGATAAAATGTTACTTTGCTGCAAGGTCTGATAAGAAGTTAACAAATGCCAATGTTAAACTCATAGTAACCTTGCATGAAATCATGAGATCAATTCCTAGCTAATTTGCTCACTTGCTCACTAGATGTTGAACTAAACTGCTGAACTTTGTTTGCTATTAATATATACCCAAGAGGACGTGTGTTATTGTGATTTTTGGCAGGACATCCGCATAACAGAGTGCCAGTAATCAAATAAACATACAAGTGAGTGTAATCATTGTTTTTATAATACAGATCTAAATGGTACATCTCATTTTTGCAATATTAGTCTGTGAATTGGGCTGTTTGCATTAGCATGCTTGCTTGCCAAGGCAACTCAAACAATTTGACTGCATGCTTGGGTAGTGTGCTAGCCAGATCAGATTTATCTTGATATGGATAGCTAGTATTGCAGAGTATGTAGACTAATGCTCTGTTTTCTGGTTCCTGGCAGAAGTGTCCTAGATGGACTCTTCAGGTGTACAAAAAGCAATAAATATGTGTAGCTATATATTTTTATATTTGTCCCCACAAGGAACATGGACAGTCCTGTTAGTTTTTTCTTTCCATTGTTACCCCAGCAGACCCAAATAAACAATATTACAATATTAATAAAAAGACTCTTACCTGCACAAAAATAAGGTCACTCAGTCATCTCAGTGTCTTTGTTCAAATTATGTTGCTGCTTTACATAGATCCAATCATCATCAACTTATTTAAAAGCAATACATCATATTTAGTTGCATCTAATCTGCCTACAACACTGCTTACAGTAATGTTTAAACACGAGGCTTTGCTAAATATTCAAGGCAGTGATGAGGCTCCAGTCTAAAATATCATCAAGTTATTTCCCTCAAGCATCACATAGATTTTTTTTTTTAAATTATTTTTATCTGACATAACAGAGGCAGAAATAAATACAACCAGCAAGTGCAGAATGTTCAGCTGTGAAAATTCTGTTCATACTAATGTCAATACTTCTTTTAGAAAATTCAGAAATGAACATGCCAGTGTCCCCATACCTCCCACCAGGTTAACAAGATTGTTAATTTGATTGCTTTGCACCTATAGGGGCTTTTTATCAACATTTCTGGTTTATTGTGTTGAGGTAACTCATGAACCTCATCCGCAACAGAGAAGGCATGCCACCCTATGAAGGACTAGGGTGTAACGTTTTGGTCCCCATGTCACAAAAATGCATCCATACCTGCATATGACACCTGCAAAAACAGACATTCTACAGTTCATTCAGAACACTGTCCCAGACTGGCCTGACAGAGGCATTGAATAAGAAAGATCAAGTGCAAAAGAGGGAACACCAAGATGAAGATACGTAAAGAACATGAAGAATTTATAAAGGTGTGGCAAGAGTATGAGATGACCACTACAATTGTAGAACAGAAAGTACAAAGAAATAGCCAAGGGACTTGACCGAAATAGTCAGTGACTATTGGAGTGTTTTGAAAAGTGCTACATAATCTTATAGCACATTAGTATAGGCATAGATTTTGGTTCACCACACCAGCAATTGCCCTTAAATCCACATTATTTGTCCATTTGTTATCCATACCACACAGTGGTGTGACAAATGGACAATTGACTTTCTTATGAACAAAAAAACATCTGCTTTGATTGGTTTAGGCACTGGCTTGTCTGTAACTTGATCTCATGAGAAAATAGTAGCAAAATTTCTAATGGTACTCCCACCACCTTATATTTATTGAAAGGAACACAGCTAGAGACATTTTTGCAGTCAGCAGTACCAACAAATTCTCAGTCAATCAACCTTAATTTTTGTGTTAAATAGACAGTGTTGTTACACTGTTAGTATTGTTCCTATATGTTTTTGAAGCTTGAAAAGTTGTGGATTGTTAATTTGCTTGCTTGCTCAGAATGAAATAACTAGCCAGCTAAAATTAGCTTGCTAGCTAATTATGTCATGATGACTCCTTGCACTTACTCGATGGGTGGATAGCTTGTTAGATAATTATTGCTGTTTGATAATGTCGGTAATTTGGGGCTTGCAGGTGACTGAACTACTATCATCAAAAAGAGGAAGTGGACAAAAGATTTTCTTTTTTTTAAGAAGAGACAAAATAAATAAGAAGGTAGCTGTAACAGCTGCCCTCTGTAACAGCTGCCGAGCAAATATAATACATTAATGAAGTGAAAGAACACTGTAATATGACAGTATTGAAGGAATCTACTTCCTTTGTGCCATTTTTAATGTGAAAGATGTGTGATATAACTTGAATAATTTGTGTTGTATTGTACCTCACTTTGTGTTGTATTGTGCCTCACTTGTAAGTCACTTTGGATAAAAGTATCTGCCAAATGAATAAATGTAAATGCAAATAAAGACATCTAATTGCAGCAATGGACATGGAACTTTTCACATGGACATGAAATTTCAAAACATAAGAAAATACTTCCTTCCCTGGTGCACAGGAAGTTCTTTTTTTGTAACCCAATCAGAAGTACCTGGTTTGACCAATCCATCTGACACAAATAACTGGATACTTTTAATTTCTCCAAAGTATTATTTTCTATTGAATGTCAGGTTTAGTCTTTGTTGCATATGCCACTGTGGGAAGTACATATCTGTATCAGCATAAGAAAAACTATCTCTGTTATGTCAAGCTATTTTCAAAAGCACATAGAAATACATTAATCCCCATGGAAGCCATGTGTATTTGAACCTATTGTTGAAAACCAGAAACACCCACTTTTCCATTTGATCTGTCAAAATGAAGCATGGTCTGATTACCATTACTCCTTGACAGGAAAACATCAAATCCTTGTTGTCATATTATTTTTTGCAATTACAGAGTCTTTTAAGTTCAATTTTTTAAAAATGCACATCTTAATGCAGCATGGTCATTTGACTTGGAGATAAATACATTATTAAATTAATGAAACAATGGGATTAGCACCACAGATTGCCTCTGGGGATTTCAAACATGGTTAATTAATTGAGGATGAGTGGCTGCTTTATTTACTCAATTATCTCACCAAAGTCTGACTTTCTATTCTAGTCTGAGAATTATTGTGTTACTTGTGATTGCAATTGATTGAACTGTAAATATGCATCCAAAATGAATTTATTTAAAACAAAATGTACTATTCAAGATTTGTTATAGAACAGAAAGGCTGATCTCTATAAGGCTATACAAAACATACAAAATGCAAATCAAATTAAACATTATTTATGGAGTGAGTAAATCAGCTCGTCAAGACTCCAGCTAAAAAAACCACCCTGTGGTTAAAATGGGATGAAGTGGGGCAGAACTGCTGAAGAAGTAGCAGGAGAAGCAAAATAGACATGAGTCAACCTCATAGCCATGTAAACAGTTCAATTATTCTGAGTCCTCCTAGATGAGGCAAGAGAGCCATTTCATTCTCAAGCAATATGGTGAATTGTAGGCATCCCAATGGCAAATATTGGTGACACCTTTCTGTTTGTTGACAGGAGGAAGCACCTCAATCATATTTCTTCCTCCTCTCATGTGGCATATAATTTTGTCCATAATAAGCCTAATTGATTGGGCTAGATTGCTATCATATGCATGTCATGTGCTAATAATGGGCAGTTAATTTCCATGGAGCACTGTAGCGGAGTTCACTGACTGCATCATGTCCATGGAGCTGATCTTGCTATTCTGGTACACGTGAAGGAAAGACTGGTACTCTGCTTGTGCAGTCTATAGGCTATAGACCGTTAGGCTTTACCTGCATAAACAACCCCATAAACTTTCACTTATCAGCAAGTGTGGCAAACAGTGATTAAATGGTGTCCTTATACATGAAATGGTTGTATTGTTCATCAGTTCCCCAGAGGGGTATCAAAGTATGTTTGCCAAACAGCACCAAGTAAAGTGTGCTAATAGCTGTGCGGACAGATAAACAGATTGCATTATCTGGCAAGTCTGTTGTATTCCTGTGAATACACAACAAATCAGTCAATGTCTTGTGGATCTGAGATTTTTGTAGTCATTCACTGCTTTTTAATACTTAATAAAAACTCCATTGCAGCTATCTAAAGGGAAAATGTTCATATCCCTCTTGAATCTAAAACTTTCAAATAACCCATGGGAAAGAACTAATGTTTACTACTAAATCTGGGGGATGTATATTTTGTGAATGCAATGAATCGTGTCTGAAGGGTTTTAGCACATTGGTGGTCAGAAGCAGGCTTTTCCAATCCGGAGCAGGAGAAAAGACACATAACATTAATTAGGTGACTAATGTATGCACAATCATCTGATAGGAGAGAAAAAATGTCTGCCATTATAATTAGTTGCATGGCAGGAAAGAAAAGCAAGGGACGGAGGCCAGAGAATAAATGGACAAGCAGTTTTGCTTCTTTGTCAGCTGTGGCTTGACACATTTTTTCAGGGATGGCAGTGAAATGGAGGGACTGATTTTAAATGGCGTAGCCTTATTGGAGAATCTTCTTCAGTTGAACTATTAATCAACCTCTAAATTTTACACTCCCCAACCTCAGACTGGTCAGGAGCAGACCATAGGGTCCAATATTCATCCCCCTCTGCAGAGGAACATGAGCCATCTGGATTAAACAGGAGCTATATCTGTGCACCAGAGGGGTTAGGAAATTGAACTGGCCAGCTGGTCTCATGGGAGGAATTTGGCCCAGTTCTGACAAGCTCATTTTTGGCAAATAAAGGATACAGGTGGTTACTAGACACTTCAGCAAAAAGTTAGAAAATATCATCCAAGTGTGAGAAAGTAATTAATGAGTCTTTAGTAGCTCCTGCTCTATAAATGTAATATTAACTGATTCATTGACAGAATACAGTTTTTATTGATAGCTGTTTTAGAAGCAGTAGTATTGTTTTAATGGCTATACTTATACATTCATTTCATAACATTCCTATAATTAGATGTCTGCATAGATCATTTAGGTGAATCCATTCAATGACTGGAACTTCAACAATTATTTAATCTCATGGCCCTAGAATTTATTTTAGCTCTTTATATTTATTTGTTATCTCTATCCTTACTCTTACATTTATAGCTACTATCTCAACTGTGGAGGGGTAGTATGTTGATTAAATTTCATATCTATATATTGAATTAGTCAATGTTACTCAAGATTCTGAAAATAGCAAATATGGAAATAAAGCATTAGTTTAAAAAGTAATAATGTTATCTGAGAGGCTAGTTTATGCTACTGTTGCTGGGGAAAGAAAGGAAGAAAGATAAGCCAAGTATGTTTTTCAACTATTTCTTCTTTAATGAGAAGAACTGTATCACCGACTGAGAGACCTCTACAAGAAGTGGATTAGGCCGGCAGGCAAGACTGTGGAGGAGGTGGGTGAGATGATCATTCTGGAGTAGTTCTACAACTCCCTGAACCCTGAAATCAGAATATGGGTTAAAGAGCACTGCCCCGACACTGCCCAGAGAGCAGCAGAGCTGGTGGAAACCTTCCTGGCCGCCCGGCAAGGCTCCAAGGCATTCCGTTATGAAGGCCCCAGACCTTACACACCAGCCAGTAAGTCTGTGGGGTTTGGTTTTGGTGGTGGTCCAGGGGGCAGGCCTAAGGGGGGTGACTACCGTGGTTATGAGAGGGCTAGGCCTAGTATTGAGGGTGTTAGGGCAGCTAAAACATTTGCTGATAATAGCAAGGGGATTAACCCTGAGACAGGTAAAATGATCTGTTACCATTGTAGACAGGAGGGACACATTAAGCCAAATTGCCCTCTGAGGAAGCCAAAAGCTATTCACTTGTGCCTTTTGCCCCGACCAGGGGAATCTAATGGTGATGGTTTGGGGAGGGTGCAGTTAATGCCTGTGAAGGTTAATGGGGCTAGTGCCATGGCTCTGCTAGACACAGGCAGTATGCAGACTTTGGTTCAGCCTCAGCTAGTGAAAGACCAGTGTCAGCTGGGGGGTCCTCAGATGAAAGTGCGTTGTGTTAATGGGGATGAACATGAGTACCCCATTACAGAGGTTTACCTGGAAGTGCAGGGACAAACTTTCCTGTTGACTGTAGGGGTTGTTGAGGGGTTGAGATACCCAGTTATAATTGGGCAGGATGTGCTGGTTTTGCCTGAGCTGGTCTCTGCATGTACCCCAGTGAGCATGGTGGCAACTCGTTCCCAGGCTAAGGTGATGGAGCAGAATCGGCCACCAAATGAGTCTGGGGCGGATGTAGAAGCCCTTAGGAAGATGCCATTCATAAATTGTGAAATCCCTACAGTTGGCAAAGGGAAGATTAGGAAAAGCCGAAGGCAGAAACGTAGGGAGAAATTATTGGGCACTGTGCAAGCAATGGAGAAGACAAAGGCAGTGCCAGCTATTGAGGATGTGTTGGAGGAAATTCCCCATAACCTTAAGCTGTTGCAGCAAGAGGATGAGGGCTTAGCTAAAGCCTGGCAGGAAGCGGAGGGAGATGATGGGGAAGCTGGGGAGAAGGGTTATGTCCAGCAGGAGGGGTTACTGTGCCATAGGCAGACAGCAGGGGGAACAGAGCGGTTGGTGGTTCCCAAGAGTTTAAGAGAGCAGGTGATGGCTATGGGTCATGGAATCCCCTGGGCTGGGCATATGGGCTTTCAGAAAACCCTAGACCGCATTGCAGGGAGGTTTTATTGGCCAGGGATGCATGCCGATATACAAACTTACTGTCAGTGCTGCCCTGAATGCCAGTTAACTAGTGCAAAGAATGTAGCCAAATACCCACTTCAGCCACTTCCCATCATAGATGAACCCTTTAGCAGATTAGGGATGGATATTGTTGGCCCACTAGAGAGAACGCAAGCAGGTAATCGGTACATTTTGGTAATTTGTGATTATGCTTCACGTTACCCTAAGGCCTTTCCACTCCGGGATATGTCTGCACGGCAGGTAGCCCAGGCCTTGGTGCAGTTTTTTTCAAGGGTGGGGATACCTAGGGAGATAATCACAGACCAGGGTACTAATTTTCTCTCTAAGACCCTGAGGCAGGTGTATAGTCTATTGGGGATTAGGGGGATTAGGACCACTCCATTCCATCCCCAGACAGACGGCTTGGTGGAGCGCTACAACGGCACGCTCAAAAGCATGTTGAAGAAGTTTGTTGCAGGTAATGGCAAGGACTGGGACCGATGGCTGCCTTATATGCTGTTTGCTTACCGGGAGGTCCCCCAGGCATCAACTGGCTTCTCCCCTTTTGAGCTCATCTATGGAAGGCAGGTATGGGGGCCCTTGGATGTGCTGAAGGACTCCTGGGCAGGGCTAAAGAAAACCAAGTCCCAGGATGTGCTGAGGTATGTGCAGCAAATGCAAGAAAAGATGGAGGAGATGTATGCTTTTGTACGCAGCAATATGGAGAAGGCGCAAGGTTCTCAGAAAACCTGGTATGATAAGGGAGCTCGGGAGAGGACATTTACACCAGGGCAGAAGGTGCTTTTACTGTTACCCACCTCAGACAGTAAGTTCTTGGCTAAGTGGCAGGGGCCGTACACAGTCCTTCGTCAGTTGGGGCCCGCCACTTATGAAATTGAGATGCCAGATAGACGGAAACCTAGGCAGACTTTTCATGTGAATTTATTGAAGGAATGGAAGGAATGGGATGTGCCTCACCAGTTTTTTGTGCAGAAGGTGGATGGGGAGGAGGAGGATTCAGTCCAGTTTTTCCCAACCAGGCAGAACCGGGCCAGTC
This sequence comes from Megalops cyprinoides, assembly GCF_013368585.1. Taxonomy (NCBI): domain Eukaryota; kingdom Metazoa; phylum Chordata; class Actinopteri; order Elopiformes; family Megalopidae; genus Megalops; species Megalops cyprinoides. The sequence continues at coordinate 23,402,312 of NC_050590.1, read as the reverse complement.
TTGACTGTTCCCATCTACCACAGCACCTGCAGCGGGAGCTCGCCCAAGTGATTCCTGAAGGTCTGTTTCAGGAGGTTCCGGGTTCCACTGCTCTGGTGGAGCATGATATTATACTCCATGATCCCACTCCAGTGCGTCAACCCATGTGGCGCATTCCAGAAAAGCTACTGCCGGTGCTGAAGGAAGAGGTAGAGGTAATGCTGCAGTCTGGGGTTATTGTACCCTCCACTAGTGAATGGAGTAACCCAGTAGTGCTTGTTCCAAAAAAAGATGGGAGCATCCGATTCTGTATTGACTTTCGCAAGGTGAATGCTCAGTCCAGGTTTGATGCCTACCCCATGCCAAGGTTAGATGACCTAATTGAGTGCATTGGACAGGCAACATTTATTACCACTCTTGACTTGTGTAAAGGGTATTTGCAGGTCCCCCTCACAGAACAGGCTAGACCTTACACAGCCTTCCGGACACCCCAGGGCTTATTCCATTTCTGCAAAGTGCCATTTGGCCTCCAGGGGGCGCCAGCAACCTTCCAGCGGTTGATAGACCAGGTGCTCGTGGGCACAGAGGGGTTTGCAGCTGCCTATTTGGATGACATTGTGATTTATAGCAACTCCTGGGAGGAGCACCTGCAGCATCTCCGCGGGGTCTTTGGGAAGATCAAGGGGGCAGGGTTGACAATTCATCCAAAGAAGTGTTCTCTGGCGCAGGCAGAGGCCCGATATTTGGGGTATGTCCTGAGTGGTGGTGTCATCAGACCTCAGCAGGACAAGGTGGAGGCAATTCGGCAGAGTCCCAGGCCAGAGACAAAGAAGCAGGTACGCTCTTTTTTAGGTTTGGTTGGGTGGTACCGACGCTTTGCGCCAGATTTTGCCACACGAGCAGCGGCACTGACGGATCTGACGAGGAAGTCGGGACCCAGTAGGATCATCTGGGAGGACAAGCAGGAGAAAGCTTTCCAGGACCTGAAAGATGCCCTGTGCCAGGAACCAGTACTCCAGAGCCCTGATTTTGGCAAGCCTTTCACCGTCCAAACGGATGCTTCAGGTGTGGGTTTGGGGGCGGTCCTCCTCCAGGGGGAGCCAGGTGACCAGCAACCAGTGGCCTATGTGAGCCGGAAGCTGTTCCCGAGAGAAACCAGCTACTCAGCAGTGGAGCTGGAGTGCTTGGCCATTAAGTGGGCATTAGAGACCTTTAAATACTACCTACTGGGAAGAGAGTTTGTCTTGGAAACTGACCACCGTGCCCTTCAATGGCTGGGAAGGATGAAGGACTCCAATGCGAGAATAACTCGTTGGTTCCTGGCCCTGCAGCCCTATAGGTTCCAGATACAGTATCGAGCAGGGAAGGAGAATGTCATTGCTGACTATTTGTCTCGCATCCCTGGATGCGAGTCTTCGGAGGGGGAGGGAAATGTGGAGAAGCTAACTGATGCTCCTCCACTGTCCCTTCGTTCCTAAAATAAACGCACGGAGATCGCTACGCATAGCGAGTGTGCTCAGGCGTACGATGGGTGCCGCACTAGTTGCTAGCCAGTTTCCTACAGCACAGTAGTTCGGTACCATGTAACGTGGTTCCGAATGATTTCCGGGTTTAGTTTTCAGTCCATTAAACAACACTCCTCCAGTTATCGTTATATGTAGTTATAATACTTATGTTTTGTTTAGTTTCGTAGTTTAAGTAGGTACTGTGTACATTGGTTGTTTGTGTTCTCCCGCTCTCTCTCTCTCTCTCTCTCTCTCTCTCTCTCTTCCGGATGCGCGGTCTCGGTGTGTGGAGGAAGCCAGCTGCTCGGGGAAGGAGGTGGTCAGAGGAAGCGCGCGCCCTGACTACGTCCCTTTTCTGAGGTTTCGCCGTAGGTTTCGCGCGAACTTTAAGGAAGGTTCATCGTAGGAGTGGAGGGGGGAGGAAGGGATATTGGTAGTTTGTTTTATTAGTATATGTAATGTTTGTTTTATTGTTATTTTGGTTGTGGTTGTCATTTTGAATATAATGTTACCTTTTTGTTGGGTTAAACTGTTATTCAGATGTAATTCATCCAGTTTCTGAATGTAGACTCGCTAGGACTCCCCTGTTCAGGGGGTGTTCGAGTCTATATATAGTCAGCATGATAGACAGAATGGAGAGTGAGCTGGTGTCTGTGCAGGCCGGCATGCTGCAGCTGGGTGCAGCTGGTTAATTTGAGTTAATTTTGTTTAAGTTATTATTAACTTGTTCTTTTTTTGTTCTTCTATTGGAATTTCATTTTGGTTTTTGTGTCTGCACTCCCTCTATGAGGAATGTTGATGGCTACCATTTTTTTTGCCGTAAATAATAAATAAAAAAAAATCTTTCCCTGGGACTCCTAAGGCTTGCGTGATTACTGCTGAGCTGGTGTGGCCACTTAGCGTCATCCTGGAGACTCAGGTTGTTGCCTAGGTCTCACAGGTAGGTTCCTGAACTGAAACACACTAGAAGAGATGGAAAGTTTTTTTAACGTGAATCATGTACATTTTGTACAATGGTGTGTATCTGGATAAGTTTTGTGTAGAGTTTTTTAAGCAAAGCTCCCTTTTGAGAATGGAATCGTCAGTTATTGCTTTTCACGTCTATGTTTTCATTTATAGAGACAAGCCCAACATACTGAAAAGGCACAATCAATTCCAGATGGAATAAACTACACCTGAGATACATCAGCACACATATCTGAAAACACACACACACACACACACACACAATATAGACCTGCATAAAAGACAGCAGCGCATGACTAACTGGTTAATGTTTTGTCAATTACTAGAACAAGTATGGTGGAGATTAGTGGAGCCTAGAAATTCTCCCCCTACTCACACTTTTATACTGATAAATGAGACACTCCTGAGAATTACAGGGGGTACAGAGCAGGGTGAAAATCTAGCTTTGAGACAAAGACTGGCCTCTAAATTATGTTCTCTGACATGCAGTCATGTCCATTGCCTATGAGTCCAGCATTGAGGTTATAAAACGTCTGTTGCATCCAGAACTCAAATGTGGTCCAGTCTTCATTCCCTGGCACCTACAGTATGTCTCTGAAAATAACTTCTATGGAGTCAGGTTTGAGGTACCATAAATGCTACAGTACGAACCCTGATAACAAGACAAGGGAGGACATCTGTACCTTTTCCAGCATCACCACCAAAGCCTGATGTTAAAGTTTAATCCCACATCACTTGTTTCCCAGTAATTCTTGCCACTAACCACTGTTGTCACTGCCAGCAATCACAAAGTCAAGAAGGGAGAAAAGAAAAACCTGTGTCACAAACAATTTTCCCCCATTGTCAAAGTAAAAGCAAGCATAGTCTTTAGCATCATATGCATTATTAGTTATTTCCAAGCAATAAAAACAATAGCGGTCATCTTAAATTTTTCAGACACATATCAAATACTCTCCTTTTTGTACTGAGTCTTTGATTACATCATCACTCAGAATACTGTACTGACAATTTACAGACTGACAGACTATTCCTATTCTGCACCCATTTGCAACAACTTTTAGCTGTAGGCTGGAAAGTGATATCTTACTATATACCAAGAGTGAACTACACCAGGAAGGAGCCATAGTAATTTTTCATAATAGGCTGTACATTATTCACTCAAAACTAAGTCATAAACTGATAGATAGGACATCAAGTGTCTCTAACAAGGTATTCAAGGTAATGCACTAGAATCAGTTGTTGACACTCTCAAGAATTCATGCAGCCATATGTGCCATAGTCAAAACAGGATACCCTTCTCCTCATTGACCTTTGGGTGAATGAAGCTGAGTAATTTGTGGGGTTTCATAGAGTTGACACCTGTATTTTTTATGTTTGTTTTATTACTATTGAAATTTTTGTCAATTTAATGAATGTTTATACTTTTTTTTCATGTCTGTTACTGTAATTTGCCATATTTGATTACAATGCCCATAGTGTGGTTAGCTGGTTTGACATTTCCCTTTTTATTTGGTGTTCTTTCCCTTAGTTCAACAAAAGAGGTGTGGCTCTGATTTCAGGTGAAAATTTATTTAAATCAAGAATTTAATTTAATAATTGACTTAAAAACTACAAATAGTGAAAGATAACATAAAACCTGTAATTACATGTATTTTATTTTTAAGGATTTTTTGGATTTATGCATGTTCACCCATGTCAGTATTTAGAGAGTCACAAATGAGCATGAAAGTGATAAAATACAAGACAGCATTTGTACTCTTGTCCCAGCATTGGCAGATCAGAATTTGATTTGTCACACTACATGTACCCTAAGATTCAATTCAAAGCAGTAGGTTTTGTCTTTGATGAATATTGCTGTAGAAGTGCTGTAATTTAGCCACTAAAATAATGAAAAATACGCATGTAATGGAATAATGCCACTTTTATTCAGAGACCCACAATGTTTGCAGGATTGCATAATCTCTCACCTTTTATTTTAAATTAGGTTTGCACCCCTCTGTAGTCAAGACAGAACAGATGATTTAATAAATCTACTATTATCTGACCATTTCATTTCCCATTGTTCTTAATGAATTGTGCATCTTTTCTAGTCCTTAATTCCATATGAATATAGCATTCTATCAGTGGCAGCTAGACATCTTAGCTTTTTAGTTGGAAAAAAATATCTATGACAGCATCCCCCTTGAAAAATAAAAAACAAATATATTGTATGGCATACCTGACAAGCCAGCCAGACCAGCTATAATGTTGGCCAAATAAAACTTTTAGTTTTAGATAATTGTGATCTGTGATATGCTTTTTCCTCAGACACAAATTTGGCTAAGTTTTTGTTCTTAAATCAGCACACCCTCGTTCACAACCCTAGAGGGCATGCTGCTTGATTATTTAAATATTGTATTTTCAGGAGGAAGAGATTACATAGGGGACAAGTGTGTGGGACTAACCAGCTGTTGCATTTTCTACTTGAGAGGACACAACACATACTTCATTAGACCAGAATCATGCACGGTCCATTTCCACCTGCTGTCATACCTTCTTCTTGCCATCTTGCTGTGTTCGCCTCCTTAGAAGATGGACTCCCACATCATAGTTGTGCTGCAAGCTTCAAACATTAAAAAAACATTTTTTGGACCTGAATATTGTCAAAAACACAGCATAAAATAAACTTGAAGGTTAGACATAGCCAGGAATGAAAGGTTAAAGACTTTTCTACAAATGCCACCAGTGGTTTAAATCTTATCCGAAGGAATTTCATTCTGCATATTTGCTCCAAATGCCAGTTTCATATGTTTCCACACTAATATAACCATTTGGTACATCATTGCTTAGAAGAAGTTTTTTATAATATCAGAATTTATCATCAGTTTGAAAAAACCCCTTAAAATTACATAATGTTTGGCTGAGTTCGCTTACTGTCGCGCACAACTGTTATTACTATTGCCTGCACAAAAGGGCCTTATCATTTTTCATACATTGGAATAGTTTGTTTCAAGATCGTTTTTGGTACTTTATTGACTGCATTGCAAGCTGATGTCCCCAGCTTGTGGAATCTCTCTTCTGCAGTCTACCCCTTGCTATAAATTAATCACATTAAATCAATCACATTCTCTCTCTCTCTCTCTCTCTCTCTCTATATATATATATATATATATATATGTGTGTGTGTGTGTGTGTGTGTGTGTGTGTGTATACTTTTTTCCTAGGTTTCAAACTTGGTTGAATTAGGTTCTTTGGAGTGGATTTGGGGGGACCATTTTACAAGATGTCACTTATCTGACTAATTACTTTTAATAATTGCAGCATCTTTACCATTACAATGACAGACATTGAATTTCTCTTTTTTTAATAAAAGTATTTCTCTTCATGTATCTGTGAAAGCCATCCAGTTGGGGGGAAAGAAAAAGAGAGTTGTGATAAAAGAAAATTTCTATCTAAAGGCTTTAATGGTGGATGCTATTTTTAGATTTTCACAGGCCTCTTTTCTGCATTCACTGTGCAAAGAAGAGAGAGCAAAGTGTATCCTTAAAAAATAGGGTGAGTGATTGGAGAGACTCTCAGAAAGCCTGCACAGAAGTGCTTATAAAGCAGAGCATCCATGAATCCATGAAAACACCTCAACTTGTTTACTAAAGATTGATACAAAAGGAAGGAAGATAAATACCTTTCCAGCAAAACAGAGCAAAATGAGCAAAAACATTCCTGCACAAAATGGCCTTATCATTTTTCATACATTGGTATAGTATGTTTCAAGATCATTTTCAGTAAATTATTGATGCCCCAGCTAGTCGAATCTCCCTTCTGCAGTCTGCCTCTTGCTAACATTAAATTAATCACATTTGAGTTGAGATATATATATATATATATATATATATATATATATATATATATATATATATGTATATGAAAGTGCTGCACAATGGAATAATTTTAACTTACAAGTCTTTAAAGCTAAGGATGTCTGTCCCTTTACATTCAATATCATCATGTTCATGTATGCATCTCCATCAATTGTGAAATTGTTAATGTTTTAATAACCCTACTTCCTTCGTCTAAAGATGCATAAGAAAAACAGAAATGTACCAAAAGGTATATACACTGTTCTCTTTGCAAGGCCTGGGGGGAGAGAGTTAGAACCTGAGACTACAATAAGTCTGTTTATAAGTCTGCTCAGTAATGTGAGCTGGGTGTTTTTTGTGGTTGTTGTCGATTTCCAATGTTAGTAACCTTTGACACTGTTTATCAGACTGTATATAGTTCCTTTTTCCCCTCCACTGTGCATATAAATGTATATATACCATGTTGCACCATATCTTCCGTTTCACTGCCACCTCTCTTAGTGTCACACTACTAAACTATTAAATCTTATATAGTCATCATGAAATTTAAGATAAATCTAATTTAAGTTTTTTTAAATTCAATTTTTTGTGTTCTTTTGATTTTTTTAACAGGTGTGTTTTGTCTTGGTTTTCCCTGATCAGATGAAGATCTGGTAAAAGAAGTAAAAAGTAAAACTAAACATAAAACTTTGTTTCACTTTATTTACCTGAAGTCACACTACAATAACCATCTCTCAGCACTGCTGCTATATCCCTGGGAAAGCACCCCTCCAGAGTTGAATTTTCTGTTGATATTCATGCATCCTCCTTCATCAAGCAAACTCCCACCATGACTTACCTAAATTCCATGGTAGGATGACTCCTTTGACTACTGCACATATACTGAGCAAACATATGTCTGCATGCCAGAGAATGGCCTGTGATATATTCGCAGCAGGGCATGCTATCAACACTCTACCCACTGAATACAGTCTGTTTCTCTGCATTTTCTTCTCTTCAGAATAGGCTATTAAGCATTTTCTCATCTATGAGACAGTACTCATCAGTGGACCATCAGTTGACTTGACAAAAGCCTCTGATATTTTATCAGTCTCATCCATCAAATCTTTAAAGATAATCAGCTGCTGAATATCAGCAGAAACTCTTTTGCAATTACAGTCAGTCTTATCATGTGTCACATCATTCAGAATATATAGCCATTCTGGAATCCCTGGAATGGAAGGAATGGAATGTTTTCCTGAAAATTCAGACATCATATTTTGAGTTCAGGAAATACATTCAAATTGCAATTTTATTTTTTATTTTTTGTATTTGGAGGCAACTGACTCATTTGCTGCCACAACATGGTGTGCTTTATCAATTATCACACCTGATAAAAAATACAACCTCCACTTTCCATGTATTGGTGCAAATCAACAACTGGGTTTGGATAACTACCCTAAACCATCAAACAGTGTTGAATTACTGTGAATCAATATAGCTCACCTGAGTCATATTTCCAACATCAGCAAAAACCATCAGCTCTTTGCATATTCTTCTGATCATTTCATATAGACATATTGATGGTATTACTGTAACATATCCTAGAAACTTGTACCAATTCAGTTACTAAAATGAAGACATGCATCTTCATGTGTCTTGTTGGTCTGAATTCAGTTTGAAAACGCTATGTTGTGTATGTATCAGTTTTCAATAAACTACAGGTGGTATTTTTCTTGCAATGGAAAGTTAGTGCAGGCAAATTTTATTGGTTCCTGAGATCCCTGTAAATAATTTAAAAGGCCTTATAATGCTGACAGAATTGATGTTTCAAGTTGCAAATGTGATAAGAGTTCTGAAACCACCACAATGTAATAGATATGAATTCCTGTATTTGTGGGCTGCTTCTGTTTGTCTGCTCAAATATAAAAGGCATTGTGCGCTTGGAATAATAATATTGGCCAAGTTGTTAGGAATGTAAATTGTTCATTTCCAACACTTGTCTGCTTCAAACTTTTGCAGAATGTGTCAGCAAGTGCATCAGTTGAAAACATGATTGACCTGCTTTTCTCCAACAAACCATTTCAGTTCTAATCTTCATAGGTGAGAGGACATTGTAGATAACCATTTCACATATGTGGGGGTAATGGTTTAGTGTTTAGCCTTCCCTAAATTTTATAGTTACAAGCAGCCACCCTGTAATGCGAGGGGCAAAGCTGCATTTATGCTTAACAGGAGCAGCAGAGAAAACTTTAATTTTCCAAGTTCACATTTTTGCACCAATATACATGACAGAGGGGTGGCATTGGAGGAATTGTTGCAATTGTTGACACAGGGGAGGATTTTAAAAGATCACAAAAACATGTAAAACAAATAAACACACAGACTCAATTCTGTGGAAAAAAATGTCCAGCTCTTGTTGGCCTTTGGTTGTTTATTAGTCATGCCATTATTCAGTTACCATGCTCTTGATTCAATGAATACAGCTCCATTCATCTAGTCATGCTTCCGAGAGGGGAATGCATTGATTATGGTGACACGTCCAGTGTTCCATATGAAAGCTATGATTGTGACATGTCAATGATGAATTATTTCACCATCGTTCATACATGCAATTAATTGTGTAGCCATGGGCAGAGACATGTAATGGAACGCTAATATCCAGACAGATGGCACTTGTCTATGGCAATATGTAACACATCTCTCGGAAAAAAAAGTTGTGTGTACTTTGTCACACAGTCAGTATTTCCCTTTGGTAACATTAGTCAAGATGACTCTTAATCTGTACAGCTAGCTTTTGGGGCCACCAGCATGGCTGCCATGCTGCTGAAAGTGTTGTAAAATTGATTGTTTCCATCCCTGGCCTAAAGTATGAAGAAAGTTTCCCATATAAACAAAAGAAAAATGATTTTTTTTTGTTGCTCACAGCACAGCCCCTCTTGCTGAAATGATAGATTTCAATCTGTGAATTCCACAAACACATTAATCTGCCAAAGCAGAATAAACATTCATAGTCTAATGTTTCATCTATTCAACAAATAAAATGCATTATTTATTTGTTGGCTGGTTGAATAATTTACTTTTGAGAAATTTTTAGTTCATAGCATCTATAAAAATGTATGATTTCATCTCTCTCGTGCTTTTGTTGCATCAGAAGTATTTTAGAAGCTGATAAGAGAGGGACAGGATTCTATACACAAGGTTATTTCTAGTTTCATAAAAGTATTCAAAAAGATCTGAATTATAGCACTTGCCCACACTTCAAATAAGCAATCCTGTCAGAGGCTATTTAAAGAAAATAGAGTTGGTTAGATGTCTTAACCATATGTATATAAGGCAGGAAGTACATGCACACAAGAATCTTGCAGCCCATGGACAGAAGTGTTGAATCTATACAGCCAAGTAAGTGACATTCCTGATTTGGCTTTCTATCTATACATTCACAGCCTCCAACTCCCAGATTAACAAAGGGTAAACCCAGGGATCAGGGGCAATGTACTGAAGAGTTAAAAAAGCGGTGAAAAAAAAAATCTTATTTCAGATATCAAAGTTATTTTTTGTAGAGCTCCCCTTTAGAGTAACAGTACAGTGATAGACTTTACTGGAGTTGTCAACCCTATTTAGTGGTGATGTCAAACCATCTGTCACCTTTGGTTTGATGCAATGGCCCAAAATATCAGATGCAATTACAACATAATGACCTTCTTTGTGGTGAATCTTGGATATAAACATCCCATCCTAAAATTATCTGCAAATTTAGTATTTCAGTAATATGCCTTCTTTACTTGCATGTTTCAGGTTTTCAGAGATATAAAACATTGTATAATTGTATCTGACATCACTTTAGTTTAAGGGAATGTGGGAAAGGACTGATGGCATATTGCTAAATGTCTGTTTCAGCTGATGATTGTTTGTGCTAAGGGAATTCTGGAAATGATGACTTGACTAAGCCCCCCTCACAGGTCTTTTTCGTGTTCATCATGCATTCAAACAGCTTGAAAGCTCTGCCCCCAGAGGGTCCAGATCTAATCCAAAACACAAGCAGTTTTGACACTCAGAACACAATTGACAGTGATTGACTGGCCAAAAGACAAGGCCATTTTTTTTCCTACCCAGAGCTCAGGCTTTCGGTCAAGTTGGCAACCTCCCCTTCATTGTGCAGGAAGAATCCTGTCTGACTGATGGGGCTTAATAAAGATTAGAATCTCTGTGAGGTACCAAGTGCAATGTGTCAGGCCGCAGCAACCTGTGTCTCCTGCAGAGAGCACTCACCATGCCTGCATGAGTGCATCATAAAGACAGTAACCACAAAGCTGTCAGGACCTCTAATCAAAGGAATGAGGACATTGTGAATTTTTTGTTACCTCTGCACTCTTAGAGCAGATGCCTTGGAGTAGTCACTGATAAATTATGAAAGCTTTGTAAGTTCTGAGAAAAAAAAATCTATAAAGACCCCTTGGAAACACACCATTGCAGAAAATTTGTGAATATTTGGTCTATTCACACCCCTCTGTTTCCTGTTTCATACAGGGAAATTGTACTGCAATTATTCACAAAACATTTTAAAACAGCAGGTTATAACAATTTCTGACAGTTCAAAAGAAGTCAGACAAAGGAGGCTGATGTTCATATTGTTCTCTGCATTAAGTAAATATCCACATCCTGACTGTGCAAATTAATTACACATAATGCTTGCTGATTATAAAATGTACCACAGCAGCTTTTTTTTTTTGGGTGGGGGAGTTGGGGGGCGGGGGGGTGTTGGCAGATGGCAGATGTCCCTCATTCTGGCTGTTTGATTGAGTGGCTTCCACAAGGTAATGATTTTTTACAACTAAATGACAAAGAGGTATGGTATGAACCTACTACAGCAGTCACAGCCTGGGTAACCCAGTGGTGAACTGTGTATTACATACAACACTGGATTGGAGGTAGCTTCTAATGTGTGTGTGTGTGTGTGTGCATGTCCGTGAGTGCGTGCGTGTGAGCGAGAGAGAGAGAGTCTGCAAGCCTGTGTGTCAGTCTGTTTTTCAAGTTATCAAAGCAAAAAAAGAGCAAAAAGGTGCACACTGTATCTGTGGGACCCAAGAGTGTGTTCACAAAATTGAGACACAATGCAGTGGCATATCCTTCCATCCCCAGTCAATTTATTCAAGTAAAAAGGGACAAACATTTGTTTGTGCTGGTGCTGGTAGGTTGCATCACCAAGGCAGGGAGTGGGATGGATATTTGTCTGTGCAGATGAATTTATATCTTTTCAGTGGTAAGATGGATGTGTTTGATTGATATTATATGAGTCTACTTCACCTCATTAACACTTTATACCTCCTTTGGTCTTTAAAAGGGCACCATGATCTTCTTCTACCTTCTCAAGTTAGCCACATGCTACACAGAGCTTTCCCCTGAACTTTCCCTTCTTTTGCAGTCTGAAGTTTAAACAGATATCACAGTAACTTGTGGCAGAAATGTGCTTCCACAAAAGATATTCCCTTCTTAGCATCGTAACCGTAGCTATGGATGCCAATGAATGTGACAAAGCCTTTGTGCACAATAAAGTGTTACAAGTCTTCACAACAATTGAAATCAATTTGCTAATTTCACAGCAAAATAAATGATCACCATTAACCTCACTGTCTGAAGGTGTGGTTTGTCATTTAAGTGATAAAATAGCTCATCATCATGATAAATCACGAATTACAATTTGTCACTGTCTTTAAACAGGCTTCTTCTCACTGAAAATCAGTTACTGATATTGAACCAATCATGAGCCACTTTCCTTTCTTTTTTGTTTTTTTTTTCAGATATATACCCTAAAATCCAAATTTTTGCTATTGTGTAGTGCACACATTAATTATTAATATTTTCTTCATACTCACACCAATTGCATTTTATGTTTGCATATTTTTCCTTAGGTAAATGATAACTTACTTACTTATTTAATTTCTCTATAGTCATAAACACTAGTTGTTCATTGTGATGGCATATGTCTTTGTCAAGAATATTCGTTTGTCCTAAATAGACAAACCAATATCAGAAATAAAAAAAAAACAACTGTAAATTTGAGAAATAAAGTGGTGTTGAAATAGGCATCATCCAACCAGCCCTGACAGTCATACAGCAATACAGTCACTCTGTTCAGCTGTGCCCAGGACCTTAAATTGGTGTTACACCAGAGCCAACTACCTCATTTCCATTGTGTGGAAAATGATTTGTGTCCATATTTTTCCGTAATTATTTTGTGAAACTTCAATGTCAAAAACGGAACTCATTCATTACCATATTAGCATGCCAGTCACAGCAGAAAATGTAAGGCTTCATCAAATGCCATTAATGATGCATTCCTTTTTTTCTCCCAGGTAGCATGCGATAATGGTTTGAGACATGTTGACAAGGAAACAGGTGGCAAGTAGAGTCAAATTATGCAATCTGTCCCACAGTCTGCTGTGAATAAAAATAGGGGCTGTAAAAAGTGCTTATTATTCAGTGATAGAAGTTCAAAAGCATGGTGTGGAACTCTGAATCAATGATTATTTACAAAATGGGATGTTGGTACTGTACAGGAAGCTTTCTCTGTCATCAGAGCACATACTGCAGGTCTGGTGCTCTGATAACATAAGAATTAAAGACAACAGCAAATTCCATATGTATCCCCTTTCACTTTGAAGCTCTCACTACTAAATAAAGGTACATTGTCTAAAAGAATGCAGACACCTACTTGATTGCATGATGGGACCTCCACAAATTCAGGACACAAACTCTATGACAATCATGTCCAGATTTTCCTGGCAATATCAAAAAAGATTTGTTGCTCTGTGGGACAATAAAATTTGGGTTAAAGAAAAAAACAGTCATAGATTAGCTTGCTTTCTGACAAGTGGGAGAGAAGTCAGTTCCACTGAGGTTGTAATTGCCTACAGGATAGAGTTCCCCAGTTACCCAGGGGACATCATGTTTATTCAGTCTGCAATTCCTGTTTGCCCCAGTGGATGCTGTCATAAACCGTTTTTGCCTCTTTCCAACACGGTCTCACCCCGAGTCGTCAAAGTGTAACACTTGGTCAGGACCCTCTAGCGTCGATATGCGAAGTACCCCTTCTGCATCGTATATATATATATATATATATATATATATATATATATATATATATATATATATATATATTGTAGTATATATATATATATATATATATATATATAAAAATATATATATTCGTGTTCCATCAATCAGTCAACTGTTTTGATCAAGTATAATTTATTCAGTTCTGGTGTAGGGGTGCAGGCTTTAAAACAGTAAAAAGAATATATTTTATTATTATTTATTTTGGCTCCACTTCGTGCACCTGTATATCATGTTGGACAATCAACTACTACAACGGTCACACGTCACTGTATGTGACAATCCAAAACACCATTGCGCTTCTCGACTTCATTAAGTAAGTACACCATGCCCACCAGAATTGGAAAATAGAGAGCTTTTACTTATAAAAAAAACCATCAAATTGTGCAAGAAAGCTGTTGTTGCGTTTACTGGTGTCATTTTAACTCCACTGTAACAATTTCAAGGGATAAAGACTGCTATAACTGGTTGCTGCGCCAAATGAAATGTGCCAAGGCTACACTGTACATTAGCTAACCGAGGCTACATCGGGCGCAGAACTGAAGCGCAGCATTTCCGGAAGGAAAAAAATAGAAGACGGGTCTTTTTTTCTGAATGTATGCTCCGCTCTCATTTCTTGCATAACCACTCCCATTGTTTATAATGGAATCGAACTGTTGCAGGGGTTCAGTTCCACACCCGGTGAAGCCTTGGGGTTAGCTGCTATTAGCTAACATAAATCAAGTTCAAGTGTTGCAAGGTGATAGGCATGTCAGTGATCAATGTTATATCCACACACCCTGTTTTTATGATTGATTGATTGATTTTACTGGCTAACACTCTTGCAGTGTCGTGTCTACAAATGTAACTAATGTACCATATATGTCAGCTGTAATATGTGTTGTGATCATGCTTGACTGATGGATGGAATTCTTGGGCCTCTTTGGAAACACTCTCCCAACTCTCTTTCCTACTTGCTTTACCTTGATGTCATTGGCATTGGAATTGGATATTTACTGATGGCAGTGGCTGATATGGTGTATTTGCTTCTAAACAGCTAAATTCTTCTGTGGCGAGTGTGATGTCAGTATACACCGAACACAGGTCTTCCACAACAGGGATGCAACGATACCTGGGTTCTTTCAGCCATTGCCTCCCACGTGGAGAGGGTTCTTACCCAGTGTGGCAAGTTGTAGTTTTTTAGAGTCCCATTCTCAGATATTTTAATTTCAGTTATCCCCTGGAGAAACGCAATACTCTCTGATTGACTGATGAGGTGCCTGTTAAGTCTATATAACGAGACACCTAAGTAGTAGATCTCATTAAAAAATGTATCACACACCATATAAATGCTGTTTTGAATAGTAACTAGTAAGAGTAAATGACAGTTGAACTTGCATCAGCCTTCACAACATTGGAAGTTACTCTTTATTTTCTGTTGTCAGTAACCAAAGTACAACTTTGCTTTATGTCATAGAGTTCTTTGCCTCCTCCTCATCCATTAATTCCATATATCAGGGCACCTTAGCAGCTGTTATCCCTTAGTAATTACACTGTATGATAGGCTTCTAAAGCATCTTTGAGTACTTTATCTGAAATGCAATGGCCTAGCCTGTTATCTTATAGATTTTTAAATCAATGATTTGAAATTATTATCGTTGTAAGACTTTCTAGTAAATACATATGATATTGCAACATATCGTTCTCATATATGATTTTTCTTTCAGCGCGTTTTGTACCTTTGGAGATGCCCAAGAATATCTGTCGTTGTCCACCAGGATCGTTGAATGTCAACACAGGAAAATCCGTAGCTGTGGTTACAATGAATGGTAAGAACGAAATGAACTTGGAGGAATACTGCGGCTAAAGTGGCTGCAGCATCCATGTCTCATTGAGATCCAAGTGTCCATAGGGCCTGGGTTTGGAATTTAACCCAAATTCATTTCCTGATCCCACTCCATATGTCTACTCTCCCACTCACTTTCTCTCACTCTTCACTGTCTTATCTGAATAAAAAAGGTAAAAAAGTATGTGTATAAACTTACCAGCCAAGGTATTAGTTACACCTTGCTAGTACAAGGTTGGACACCATTTTGGCCCCAAGAACTGCCTTCCTTCTTTGGCATAAATTCAACAGGGTGCTAGAAACATTCCTCAGGTGGCAACTTGTGGCTGTATTAACATGATAGTATCATTCAGTTGCTGCAGATTTGTTGTCTGCACATATATGATGCGTATCTCCCATTCCACATCTCAGAGGTGCTGAACTGGATTGAGACCTGGTGACTGAGCACAGAGCACATAATCCCAATAGATCAGCAATTTCAGAAATACTCAGACCATCCCCTCTGACTACAACATTGCCACAGTTAAAGTCTCTTAAGCCACCTTTCTTCCCCATTTTGATGCTCAGCTTGAACTTCAGCTGATTGTCTTGACCATGTACGTTCCTAAATGCATTAAGTTGCTGGCATATGATTGGCTGATTATATATCTGTGTTAATGAGCAGTTCAATTTAGGTGTATCTAGTATTTTGGTTGGTGAGTGTTGTAAATATGCTGTAAAAAAGAAGGCAGTGTTATTGTTTGTGTGAATGAACTGTGGATATATTTCTTGATGTTTCCAGGGCGATATGATCTCAGCTTGCCTGAGATGAAGTGTGAGGTATGCCAAGCCACTTGGAGTGCTGGAGTGGATGACTTGGTCCATAATGACTATTGGCCTGCTACCCTGCACTTTTCCACAGTATACTCTACTGATGTCTTTTTTTCATTTGAAGAGTTGAAGATGGCAGCACCCAGGCTGTCTTTCCAAGCACTTTTAAGAATGCTTGATCAACGGACTGTTAGTCACCTCCGAGAGGAGCGAAATGAGTTTTATTCTGACAAAGAGGCAGATCCGATGTTCGTAGCAAAAGACAGGTAGGTTTATTTGCACAGCCAGCCATGGGAACATCAGCATTGAGCAGAAGTTCAACTAGTATAACATTTCGTTCTTTTTTTTATACAGTTAATAGCAGACACATTTACATATGAGTTATGATGACCAGCAGGGGTGCTGTTTCTGATTGGTTTTTGTGGAGCTGTGCATAGCTAAACAGCTCCCTCTCTAATTGGGTATTTCCTGAGCCCTGTAACCTAATTGGCTCCGTAGGGTTCACAAGAGGCGCCGTTTGGCTCCGGTCAGATGTAGCGACATGTATTCGAATACACATCGCTTGTCTCCAGTGTTTGTATTCGAATACACATTGCATGGCTCTGGATCAAACGCCATGCCATTCCACAAAACTGTCTCCTAACAGGACTTTCCGCTTTGGCCGTGTAAGTATTAGTGGTGATGATGATTCAATGTGGGTGTGGTGGCGCAGTGGTAACGTCACTGCCTGACAATCAGTTGACCTGGGTTTGATTCCCAAGTCTGCTGTTGTGAGTCTGTGTTGCTTTGGATAATAGTGTCTGCTAAATACCAGTCAACTTTAATTTTATAATCACAGAGTCAGTTAGAGTAACTCAAAAAACAATACTATGATTATAGTCTGGGTGTGATAATGATAATATCTCAATATAGCAATCAAATTACAGTACATCGCATGAACAAAAGTTCATCCATTTAATTCAGACCCATTGTCACAGGTGGATAAAAAAATCATGTCATATCCTAGTCACGTGCTAGTCATGCAGTCTGCATTCTCAGACATTTCTGGGTAAAAAAGTGTCATTCTGAAAAACTTCAACTCCATTGAACACCTTTAGGGTTTAGAGATTGAGATCTTCTCCCTCAATTTAATTTCTTGATCTCATAAGTGTTCTTTTAGATGAATGGGTCAAGAATAATACAGACTCACTCCTAAATAGGCTGGAACTGCTGTAGCCATTCTTTGCCTGTAGATTTGAGTATGTAAGAAAATGTCCTGTAGGTTTAATGGCCTTGCGTCCCAATGCCATAGTATGTAGTGTATGTATTTGTACATGCTCCATTTTTTCCCTGTCAGTATCTTCTTTAATGTAAGTATTTTATTTCTTTCATATATACCACAAGAAGTTATGAAATTAGAAGTTGCATAAAAATTCAGCAATTCATCTATTTAGAGTATCATATTTCAATGTTCTGTTTCTGTTCCTTGTTTTGAAACAGACTGGTACTATCATAGCAGACAGCTTTAGAAAAAGCTTTTTGGAGTGGGAGGCTGTTCGATTTGAGGTGGACAAAATATGTAGGGAGGAGTATTTTGAGTGTCCTGCATGCACCCCAGAGATGCTTGCAGTCTCTGTTGATGGAAACCGTAAGCATTATCGTTTCAAGAATGCAGCAAGGTACTTACCACATTTCCTGTGTTTGTATTGATAGCTCATCATTGTGCACTAATAACCTTTGCTGTGAATTGAAAGTCAGTATCTATCTTTCTTTTATTTAGATCTGAGGAACAAGCCATGTTTGATGACATTTTCATCGCTAAAGATGATGAAGTTCAAAGATTTGTAGAATATATATATTCATTCCACCACCAACCATGTACAATTATATTTATACTATACTGTATTTATATGTACTATATTTATAAAAACCACCCCACCCTACAGAGGACTTTGTTTGGAGGAGTTCATACAATATGTAAATCATTTACCATGTTGTAGGTCTCTGGAAGTGGTGCCTGTGGAGGGCAGGGGTCAGCAGCCAGGGAGACATCACAGAAATCCTCAAATAAAATCGACAAGGAGGGACTAGAGTTTGAGGTGTGTCGACACAGGGTTCTGGTGTGTGCCCTGAATATGTTCAGAGGAGAGATTTTTTCTTACCCCCTCTACCTCCAGAGAAAACTGGCAAACAAGCCAATAACATTTTTTTGCCACGGATGAAACTTGTAAATACTGGCCTTATCTGAAGAAAGTGACAGAAAGCTGCCCAGAGCTTCAGCACCTTCTCAGTATGAGGCCATTTCTGTCAGTCTTCCATGCCAAAGCCCACGATTTCAAATGTGAGGTAAGAAAATATGTGATTGTCTTTCCCTGAACACATGCATATGATTGTTGACAGCTTTTCATCTTATTTTTTAGGTAAAATAAAAGGGCGGCAGTGTAGCATAGTGGTTAAGGGGCAGCAGTGTAGCAGCACCTCTAACCGAAAGGTTGCCGGTTCAATCCCCGCTGGGACACTGCTGCTGTACCCTTGGGCAAGGTACTTAACCCACAGTTGCCTCTGTGGTAAATATCCAGCTGTATAAATGGATAACATTGTAAAGAACTGGAACCTGTGTAAGTCACTTTGGATAAAAGCGTCTGCCAAATGAATAAATGTAAATGTGGAGTGGAGCTTACCAGCAAGGGGCTGGTTTGACACTTGGGGAGGAGGTGGAGCAGTGCAATGCCTTCCTCTCTAGGATTGCTGTGACCACCAAACATATGTCAGATGCAGGTAAGGTTACCACACACAGCACTAATTAGATAGGAAGTGTTACAGGAAAAGTCTAGTAACTGCAAATCTTCACCTCTGTCTCACACCATTAACAAAAGTGCTCAAACTTCTGTACATGCTGATCCTGATAACCATGGTGAGCTGTGTTAAGCTTATGTATATTGCTCTGTATTAAACTATATATGCTATCTATTGTCTGAAAATATGAAGTACACCAGATTTAGAGTGTGTAATGCACAGACAGATGGACAGATTACAATACCATCATCCTATTTGAAGTGAGGATAATAAGAAGAAAAGGCAGTAGGACTGTATTCCATGCTGCTTGCTTACTGTCCTTCCCTACTATCCTGTGCCACTCACCTACTATCCTGTTCTGTGCCATTTGCCAATTGTTCCAACCTTAACCATAACCCCAAACCTAACCGTAACTCATGGAACTGATGGAAAGTGGCACAGGAGAGTGTTAAGGAACAGTAGGCAAATGGCATGGGACAGTAAGCGAATGGCACAAGACAGCAGGTGAGTAGCATGTGGTACAAGACAGTAGTGAGTGTCCCAGAACAGTACATTGTACCCAACAACAGGACACTGCAGTTTTTGCTCTTTCTGCTACTGGAAAGAAGGGTAATAATTTTTTTTTTCCATTTGCAGGATGTACAGATATGCTCACAGTCATGGCCATGCACTGGAATCAGCAAAAGTTTGACAATTTGGCTACTACACTTGCCCGCCAATATCACAAGGTAAAGACACCAGTAATGTCATTTTCTTATACTGTAGATACTTTACATTTCATATCAACAATATTCTAAGCTGTAGACATAACAATTTCTTTGTTTGTCTCTGGTTCATTGTCTTTGGTTATTTGTTTTTGAAGGCCACAAAAGCCCTGCAGAGCCAGTTACAGAACCTGGAGGCCATGAAAACTCAAATGGAAGTGACAGAGAATCAACTTGAGGGCTGGGTTAATGATATAAAGGAGTGGGCAGAAGGTGAGATAATTAAACTGTTACTGGTTGATGTATCACTTCTGTTGTCATAGACTTATAGGTGACACGCTATTGTTGTCTTTGAATTATAGGTGACTATGCTAATGTTCCTATTTCTTCTTTTCTTCTCAGCAACAACATCCCCAAAGAATGCTGATGCCGACGTTGTTGCCAACAGAATTGAGGTGCTGGTGGCAAGTATCAAGAGAAGGTCCCAGCATCTTTACAAAGACACTGACTGAAAAATATGGTTCTACATCTTACCCCATTCATCTTTCTTGCAGTAATTCTGTCATATAAGAACTTTTTGTCTGCTACATTTTCAGCAACCTTACATCACAAAGGCAAAAAAGTTTGTTGAACAACAAATGGCAATCAAAAAGTAGTTTAAAAAAATTGAATGTATGTATGCATGTATGTATGTATTGCAAAATCTAAGACCAACATTAGCCATAGCCCTTGTGCTGTGGTGCAATAGGTTACAGTGCTTCCACCAGAAATGGGCTAAGTACCCACGGGAACCCCCTAGACCCACGGGGAGTCCGATCCACTGTCATTTCCTGATCCCACTTCTCAAAGAGAAAGTACATATGCACATTGTCTTTAGTGGGTAGTGTTTGAATGCCAAGCTAAAACAGCAAGGTGAACCTTAAACTGTAAGCAAACATTGTTTTATGTTATACGTTTTATTTCTCTGC
Organism: Megalops cyprinoides; assembly: GCF_013368585.1. NCBI lineage: Eukaryota > Metazoa > Chordata > Actinopteri > Elopiformes > Megalopidae > Megalops > Megalops cyprinoides. Next base: position 23,381,849 of record NC_050590.1, on the reverse strand, counting down.
AGCCTTCTGTCCACATATCATACTAGCGACTGTGGGCAATTGAAGGTTATGCATCGTACAACTTGCTTTCTGTGCATACACAGACAACACAAAGCACCCCTGTTCAGCTTTGCTCATTGTGCTCTACTCTCTACTAATATTTGCTCTCTGATCTCCACTAGAATGTGTTGACTACTCACAGGTACATGAAAAGCAGAAGTCTAATTATTGTGTATATCACACTGGCAGTTGTAAATTATGCTATACTAACTAATTGAAAGAGATAGATGAGATAAATTGGTGTGCAAAGAATATGGTGTGCAAAGAATTTTCACTTACCCTTTTTTCTTTTCTTGGCAAGTGATGGTGGCTGAGGCTTTTCCTGTACTACTTCCCCAACCTCTTCCAGTTGAGGAGACTGTTGAGGTGGCTCTGTGTGCACATGGAAAAGATCAAGAATAAAGTACTGGTCTGGGTCAGCTCCTTGGGCCTGAGTCTGGAGCTGCTGATCATGGAGCTGAGGCTGTTGAGCCTGGGGCTGAGGCTGGAGATGGGGCTGCTGAGCCTGGGGCTGGAGCTGCTGAGGCTGGAGATGGGGCTGCTGAGCCTGGGGCTGCTGAGCCTGGAGCTGGGGCTGCTGAGCCTGGAGCCGGAGCTGCTGAGGCTGGAGATGTGGCTGCTGAGCCTGGGGCTGAGGCTGGAGATGTGGCTGCTGAACCTGGGGCTGAGGCTGGAGATGGGGCTGGAGATGGGGCTGCTGAGCCTGGAGCTGGAGCTGCTGAGGCTGGAGATGTGGCTGCTGAGGCTGGAGCTGGAGCTGTTCTGTTGTGGAGATCACAGGTTAATGTTACATTTAAATCTGTACACACCATCAAAGATAATACATTTACAAGTATAATGACTTCTGAATAAAACTAATCTTACCTTGTTGCTTCTTCAAAATGTACTCGTATGCTGTTTTCATTGTTTTCAGCAATTCCTGATTTGTATTTGATAGTGGTAGACTAGTAACTATATCTGCCACCCATTTTCCAGAGGCCTTTTCCTTCTTACCCATAAATAAAACAGGTGCATAGCCCAAGGCGGCAAGTTTCTGCACCTGAAATAAACAAATGTAATTAGCCAATTCCCACTGTATCTCCTCTTCCCACTGTTTCTCGCAAACCATTTATCAGAGCAACTAGTTAACACTATTGGGAGGCTAAAGTCATCCACTTTCACATGATGTGCATATGTTATCTGTGTGATGTGTGGTGCAAACAATTTAACAGAGACGAATGGGTTTGATTTTGTTCGCAATTTGCGTCCATCCAACTGCTGTCCTGTTTATACTATGTGTGCCAGCTTTAGATTTAGGTGGCACAGGCACATCCAGGCTCATCCATGACTACATGCCTGGTACAGAGCACAGCATGGCTGCTACGGATGTCCTGGGTCTTTTCAGTGTGTTGGTCATGCACTTTGTAAAACATCAACACAGTGCAAGGCTATGCAAGAGTGAGATGTAATATTCAAATGAATGCCAGGGGCAGTAATGCAGGAGGGGAGAATGAATTTTATCTACGTAGATAAGTATGCATACCCTTAATAACACACATAGTACCCATGTAGTACTGAATCAAAGTTTCAATCACAACACAATATACATACAGTCATGTGAAAAAGAAAGTACACCCCATTTCAGTTATATGGTTTTGCATATAAAGACATAACAAAAAATCATTTGATCCATTTGATAAAATTATGTAAATCTAACCTCAGGTGTAAAGAAACACAACAGATTCCACCTTGTCATTATATACTTATGAAAAATTAAGCGAGAATGCAGCATCCATGTGTGAAAAAGTAAGTACACCCCATGATTCAATAGCTTGTAGAACCACCTTTACCAGCAATAACTTGAAGTAAACGTTTTCTGCATGATTTTATCAGTCTCTCACATCATTGTGGAAGAATTCTGGCCCACAGTTTTTTGCAATATTGCTTCAGTTCATTGAGGTTTGCAGGCATTTGTTTATGCACAGCTCTCTTAAGGTCTCGCCACAGCATTCCAATTGGGTTGAGGTCTGGACATTGACTTGGCCATTGCAACACCTTGATTCTTGTCTTTTCCAGACAATTCTATTGTAGATTTGCTGGTGTGCTTTGGGATCATTATCCTGTTGCATGACCCGGTTGCAGCCAAGCTTTAGCTGTCAGACAGATGGCCTCACATTTGACTCCAGAATACTTGGGTATACAGAGGATTTCATGGTCAACTCAATGACTGCAAGGTGCCCAGGCCCTGTGGCTGCAAAACAAGCCCAAAGTCACCGTGCTTGACGGTTGGTTCAGTTCAATGAACTGAAGCAATACTGTATAAAATAGTGATCCAAAATTCCTCTACAAGGATGTGAGAGACTGATAAAGTCATGCAAAAAACATTTACTTCAAGTTATTGCTGCTAAAGGTGGTTCTACAAGCTACTGAATCATGGGGTGTACTTACTTTTTCACACATGGATTCTGCATTCTCGCTTAATTTTTCTTAAGTAAATAATGACAAGCTGGAATCTGTCGTGTGTTGTTTTACACCTGAGCTTAGGTTTACATAATTTTAGGATCTGGTATGGATCAGAGGATGTTTTGTTATGTCTTGATGCGTAAAACCATGTAACTGAAAGGGGGTGCACTTTCTTTTTCACATGACTGTACAGGCTTGTGAACGTGAAGGCTTGGTCAAAAAGCAAGTATATTCCAGGCCTTAGTGTGTCAGCCAAATGAAAAAGATATATGTGAAGTCAATGGCAGAAGCATCTTTGGCCTACCTACCAAAGTTAATATTTGTTTACCAAATTAAACAACTTTTTTCTGTTCTATGCAGTTAGAAATGAGGTCCTTACCCAATCACACAATATTAATAAAAGTGAGAGAATCATGCTGGAGGGGTATATGGGGACTTTCTACAGAGAGACATAATTATAATACCAGGGCTGATGGTAAATATAATCTTAGGACAGACAGATGGCAATACAGGATCCGATCATATTGTCAATAGTTTGACAATCTGTGTGTGAACATGAGTGTTAATGTGTTATGCATTTTGAGTTCCACATTAACATTCACATTGATTGACAATTAAATTATGGAGTATGAGCATTTTACTTACTGCAATATGGGTTGCAGAGTTTACCACTCTGGCTGCATTGCAATTCTTTAAGACACCTTGCCCCCACTCACTGTCCAAACGATCTTGAGTTTTTTCATTTTTGTGTTCGCTGAGAGGTTGGCAAAGCATGCATGGCAGGTTTTATGATTTGCCTGTTTGGGTGCCTGGCAAAATGTACAGGGACGGATCTTCGTTTTCATCATGAGGAAATCTACAATACACAACACACACACACACACACACACACACACACACACACAGAAAAAGATCATGAGATTGATGAGACAGCATATTTGAGAGAGAGAGAGAGAGAGAGAGAAAAAAAATCTGATGAGAACTTTTTTAGGGTAAATGATAGGGGGACTAAAAACACATTCAGGATTGATTGAAATTCAATTTTTATAGACCGACCTCTCATACCTATTTTTGTGAATAGCTTCTCTGTTGTCCCACTATGTATGATTACCTATGATGAGAGTACCCTATATGACTAAGTTCAACTTAATTAGCTAACAGCGGGTAAATTTTAGCTAAACTACCTTTACAGCCCATTTCATTAGGTTCAACAAGCTACAGCTAGCCTAATTCAATGTCTTGAGTGCTTTTCAATGCTGTTAAATTGCCATGCTGCGCTCTATACCATCCTAACAAACAAAACAATCTCTTGACCTGACTATTTTATTACATGCTATCTAAATTCTAATTCAGCTTTCTACCTATCCAATGTGGATAATGGTTGAGCAGCTAGGCTAACTGTTAGCTAGTCTACAGAGTGCAGCACTTGATGCAAAAAAAATGACAGTTATGTCAGTCTACATCACATGAAATTGCTACAGTGCCGTTAAAATGGCACCAACAAACAAATCAACTACTTTTTGGTATAATATGATCATTCTGACGAATAAATTCTCTTTATTTTCTAATTCTGGTTTGCAGACAGTACTTACTTAGTAGAGTCCAGAAGCGCAATGGTGCTTGGGATCGTCGCATACACGTGATGATCATGGTAGTCTGGTTGTAGTAGTCGATCATGGTAGTCTGGTTGTAGTAGTCGATTGGCCAACGTGATATACAGACACGAAGTGGACACAAAATAAATTATAATAAAGTATATTCTTTTTACTTTTAAAAAGCCTGCACCCCCTACACCAGAACTGAATAAATTATGCTTGATCAAAACTGATGACTGATTGACGGAACACGAATATATATAGGCTATATATTTTTTTAATCATAGTAAGTAAGTAAGTAAAAATTTATTTATATAGTGCATTTTCTAGTACAATGACTACTCAAAGCGCTTCACACAGACAAAGACAATGACAAAGACAACATCAATTAGGCTTTAAATCCATAGGCAATGGTGACTTCCTCATTGAACATCGGCATGGTGTTAGGCTACCAGTCCAACTAAAAAGCCGTCTGTAGAAATTTCAGGGCAGGATGTTAACCCACAAATCAGCAGGGTGGTGGAACGACAGATCCTCAGTCACTACTGCTGAATTCCTGTACATCCTCAATCCAGACAGGTCAAGGCAGACAGCATGGCAGTTTAGTAGCAGTTCAGTGGACATCTGACAGCAAGCAGCAGGTCTTTCAAACCCACGTCGGTGCAGTCCCAAAGGATCTCTTTGACCAGACACTGGAGAGGCAGCCATCAGGTCTTCAAATTACAGGAACATCAGCGATGAAGTTCATCCAAGACTCTTTAGCGATTAACATTACCGTAAAGCACTGCTGACAGCATTAGCCAGCTGATAGGCTATGTTATTTAAATGATGGCCAAAAGGACTGAAATTAACGCCCATGGAAAGTGCCTATGTTTAGTTTAAATAGTACATACAAAGAAAGGACAAGACATTACATCTAGTTACGAAAAAGACAAAAAATTTAACAAAAACAGTATGCTAGATGGAGCGGCGTACTCGCCAGCGTCCCCCTATCGTAGCAACCATCATGTCAATAATGTAAAATCATTACCCACAAAGCATTACATCTTCTGTCATTCTCTTATAGAGAAATAATAACTTAATATTAGGCTAAAATATGAGCAAAAATGTGCCTTACTGTAATCAATGCATGTAAAACTATTAAAAAGTATATCATTTATTGTGTTGTTTCATTCTGGCATCATTTAGCAAAGCCTACAAAGAGATTCCACTTGCACGGGCTATCATCAGCTTCTAAAACCGATTGGCTAGCTTATCTCTGGTACAGAGAAATATCTACCACCTTCTGTTATACTTGTTGTAAAATTGTAGCACAACGTAGCATCCAATTATTTGTTGTTAAGAACGTGAAAACCAGACCTCTCCCTGCTGCAGGATGGCAGCGCACGCATATCGCTCGTTGATTGACGTCCTTTCCTTTTGGTCTATAACCGACGATGAGGGATTTACATGGAAGTCTACGAGACTGCCTCCTACGTTGGAGAACGACGCAGAAGGGGTACCTCCTACTTCACATATCGACGCTAGGGGGTCCTGACCAAGCGTTACAATTTGACGACTCGGGGTGAGACCGTGTTGGGACAAAATTATTCGGACGCCTGACCATTATATTGTAATGACATTGTATTCAAATACATATACTTTAATATGGAGTTGGTCCCCCTTTTGCAGCTATAACAGCTTCCACTCTTCTTGGAAGGCTTTCCACAAGATTTTGGAGTGTTTCTGTGGGAATCTGTGCCCATTCATTCTGTAGAGCATTTATGAGGTCAGGCACTGATGTTGGACAAGAAGGCCTGGCTCGCAATCTCTGTTCCAGTTCATCCCAAAGGTCAGGGCTCTGTGCGGGCCAGTCAAGTGCTTCCACACCGAACTCATCAAATCATATCTTTATAGTCCTTGCTTTGTGCACTGGGGCACAGTCATGTTGGAATAGAAAAGGGCCTTCCCCAAACTGTTTTGCCAAAAAGTTGGAAGCATAGCATTGTCCAAAATGTCTTGGTATGCTGAAGCATTAAGATTGCCCTTCACTGGAGATAAGGGGCCTAGCCCAAACCCTGAAAAACAGGTGTGGCCAAATACTTTTGTCCATATAGTGTATATTCCATGTGTTCATCTAATAATCTGGAGAAAGCATGGGTGAAAAAGATCTCATACAGTTACTGTATGTAAATTTTGATTGTGCTACAAAGTTTAATCAAATGCTTCCCATTCTGAACCTCTTTCAACTAAAAGCAACTGTATAGGAGGAATAGGTGCAGCAACTTAATTAACATACTAGTAGTCAATCATAACCCTAAAGTAAAAATGCTTTGTCTTGATTAATTCTTACACAATGAATCTGTTAACTAAATTAAGCCTGATGTGAGAAAAAGAGTGAGTAATCCACATTCACAAAATCCCAGTCTTCTCTGGTGCAGTAAAAACTGAGCTGCAATTAGTTGTATATTAGCACTCTCAACAGTGTAATTTTGCAAACAGGACTGTGAAACACAACATAAATGCACAAATTAACTATATCACAATCACATCATCCAATCAATGTTAATGTTTAAAAGCGTCAATGAAAACACATATTTAATAAGATGTATGTATATATCTATATCTACATTGCAACAGGCTGAGCCTCAAAGTGCCAGGTTGTGTGTGATAATATCACAAGAGCACAGCAAATATGATTCCCACAGTGCAACCAGTGGGTGTTTAATGGGGGGGAAAAGGAAGAAAAATCAGGCACACAAGTCCAACAGGGGGAATTGAAAAGCCAGGTCCAAACACAGGTGGAAACTCAATCCAAGTCCTCCTCCAAACAGGGTCTTACACTAATGTCAGTTCTTTCACTGCTCATGACAGCAAATCCTCCTCGCCCTAACAACTGGTGTGAGGGCTCCCTTTTATCTGTGGTTGACAAACCCAAATGTCTGTCATGTGTGTCCACTAGGAAGGCATGGTGTGAGCTGAGGAAGGGGCGGAGCCACCAGTGGGGGAAGTACCAGCCCTCAAGCACATCTCCCTTTGTTGTGCTCTTGCTGGAGCATGCCAATTTTTTTTGTTTTGTTTTTTGTTTTTGTCAAATTGAAATGGGGAAATATAAGTTCATTAAAGTCAAACTGCAATGAATTGAGTTAAACCTATTTTAAATAGTCAAAAGTTATTAAATTTGGAACAAATACTCATTAGCAATAATTGCATTCTGAGAAAAGAAAAAGAAAAGTCATTTTATTGTTAGCCATCTGGTCTCAATAATATGTTGATAGGTTCCTTCCTGAGGACATAGGGTATTAAATTAGTTTTGTTTGGAGTCCATTTGAAGCACATCATAAACCGCTTTTCACTCTTTACAACAACCAAGCCAATAACATAATCATAATTGGCAAAGTAACTAAAAGCAGGTCTTGAAAATGTTCTTATGGTCCATAGAAAATAAATAAATGGATGAACAAGTTCTTAAACTAGATTAAGTGCCAGTCTTCTCCCTGAAGGGTCCAACAGAAAAAAGCCACAGAAGTGAAGTTTATAAACAAAACGTGCCCCATTGGTCAATTAGGATAAAGTGGGCAGGGAGACAGTAAACAGCGTGTACACCATTGTCTTATGGTACTCAAATAAATGAGATTGCAAGTTCAAGCCAAGCTCTATGGTGATGCATGTGCACTAAAGATACATAATGAATGATATAAAAAAAACAGTTATACCCAATTTCAATCAATTTCACTTTGTTCACTTTTTTTTTTTACTTTTGTTGCAAGCATTTTTATTGGATTAAATGCTGGATGTCATGTGTCAGATCTGTGCATGTGCACCTCCATGTTGGAAGTAGCTGGGGACGTGCTAACCTGTAAGAATCTCCATGCAGTTCCTCTTTTAGTATAAGAGTTGAATGAATTCCAAAGCCTGCTGCATTCCCACTCTACCCACGTTGTCCCATATGAGGGATTGTTAAAATCACTCTTGTTCTCCCCTTCCAATAGCTTGAATTTAGCACCTAGCCCCCTTTATGCCCATATCTAATTATTTTCTTAATTGTTGCTGCGGGGTTTAATTTTGGTGCTAATTTTGGTGCTTTAGGTGTTAATTATATGGAAGTACTTAATTACCTACTTCATTAAATTGGTGGCCTGATTTGTAAATGCAGTCAATTTCCCTGATCATGATAAGGTAGAGAAACAGACCTACTCCATAAATCCAGTATGACTTAAATTTTCTTTCAGAATTATAAGCTATGGCATAATGTCTGATCCTTCCACCACCCCAATTTTCCCTAAAAGTAACTAAAGTGTAACAACTCAAGCTTTATAATTTTGGAGTCCTTTGCAATGCACGTAAACTATTTACCACTAAGACAAAGTTATTTTGAGTTATTTTAAATGTATTAAAAGGTCACTGAAAGAACATCTGAAGGTCTTGCAATCATGTGTCAGAGAAATGCATCAGGATAAAGACTGACTTATTCCTTTAGACTGCCATTCTAACTTCTGAAATAGTACAATTTGTGAAACTACTGAAACCATTTCATGTGTTTCTTTCCTTGTGATAAAAATGCAGGCTCTGTCACTGGTGTGGTCCAAGAACTGTGATATGGGGTAAATTAAGCATGAAATGCCCTCTTTCATCTTCTTGCAACATCTCCCCATAGATTCCCATCAGCAATTTACCGGCTAATTAAGGCTGAAACTCAGACTTGTCAAGGTGGAGTGTCAGGCGACAAGAACCAGAACTGTCATGCTTGTCTTCTTGGGTCTAAAAGCAAGTCTCACAGACTTCTAATGGAATTGGATGAGTAAGGTTGGTACGGTCAGTACCCATGACAAACCTGGTGGGAGGGATGCAAAATGCAACAATTAATGAATTAACTTGAGTCAATTGATGAAACAAAGCTCAACATCAAGTTGCATCCAGTCACCAAAGGCTGTAAGTTTCAGCTGTGAAGCGTAAAGCTTGTCAAGCTACCTCATGTGGCTTGCTTGCTTTCATCTGGGGCCATTGACTGTCCATGTATTAGTCAAGCATAAACATAAAAGGAGCTTACTTGAATACACTTCCTGGAGTAAATGTGTCAGCTAAGAAATACTATGTCAGAGGGACATTCAGTTGCTTTATAATGTGAAAGGAGAATTAGATACAAGTGCTGTTTTTAATTGAACCCATCACAAACAAATATTTACATAAATACTGATATAAAATCAATACAAAACAAGAACACATAACTACATATATTTTAAATGATTGCAGTCAAATAGATATAATAATAAATTCATTCATATGTCAGTAATATTACAGATAAAATTGAAACTCCTCAATAACCATAAAATTTGCTGTTATCTGTGTGGTCAGATGAGAGAAGCATGCCTCTGAATACACTGCTGCTATCAATAGCTGGAGATTGCCTCTTTGTTATATGAATTTCCTGTTGTTTACTGATTAAGCAACATGTAAGCCTGATATTTTTGGTCCATTAAAAAGAATCTTTCTATGCCTTGAAATGATGGGGGTATTAAATAGAGCTAAACTGGAGCTGTTTTTCCACCAAAAACGAGAGAACCGTTTTTGATGCAATGCAAAAGGCAGAATTAGGACTTAGACATAGGCACATTTTGCATTGCTTTTGCAGAGCAAGTTTTTTGTTCACTGATAATGTATTCTACACTTTGAAAGTGACAATCTTCCTGTACATGACAAAAAAACTGACATTTCTACACAGAAGACTGAACAAGTTATTCAGCAAAGAATGAGATAAACTAATATGGTTGCAATTTGAGTGAGCATATTATTCTACATAATCCTGTTAGACCCCTGAAAGAGGGAAAATGAGGGAAACCTACGAAGATCAGATGTCATCCTTCTAGTGTCCACAAGAAATCAGGTAGGATTTAGAAATTATCTCTTGAGGAAGTTTGTGTGGGATTTCATGCATGTTTTTAAAGTCATTAAAGAAACCTACTGAGCTGACATGTAGAGACAGCTCTAGGGATGAGGCAGTGGGAATAAACATCATTTGCCTACTTCATCTTTGAAGACAGTACACCTTCTATATATGAGTGCTTTTAGTTATTGGTGGGGTTTATTTTTTCTGACATGCCCTTAAAATTCTAAATAACATTGTCAGGAGTACCTTGATATGAGAACCCTTGATTTCTTCATTTGCACAATACATATTAACATCACTAATGCCAGAGACACTAGATGAAGGAAAGAGAGAAGATGATGAGGACAGTGCAACAATAAGACATACAAGAAGCTGCTGCTGGCCTTCTATCACTCCTCTGTGGAGAGCATATACTCTCTGGGGGTGTGGTACGCAGGATCCACAGCTGAGGACAGGAAGGGTGTGCGGAGGGTTATTAACACCGCCCAAAAATTTATCGGCTGCCCTCTCTGGACGACATATCCAGATCCCGCTGCCTCAATAAAATTAAGGCCATCACAGGAGACCCCTCACATCCGGCCTATCACCTGGTTGAACTGCTGCCATCTGGACGGCGCTTCAGGTCAATCAAGTCTCACACTACCAGACTAACCAACAGCTTCTTCCCCTGGGCTAACAAACACTGAAATTCAAACACTGAAATTCTTGGGTCCTCACATAAATCATAGCAAATGTGAAAATTTATTTGGAATTAGATTGTATCTTATATGCAGCTAACATGCTGTTACAGATCAATCAAGGTTAGCAGATTTTGTGGCTGATTTTTTAAAATCAGGTAAGAGTGACAAACCCTGTGCCTGGTAGATTGCTGATATTAACCACAACAGATACCACATCTTGTTTGTCCTTACATTTTTGAAAACCTTACTGCAGACAAAATATTGCAAATCTACAAAAAATGTTGCTCAAAACTATCTCAGTGATATTTTTTGATTGAAAAACATGCTGATGAAGTCCATAAGAAATCAATAAATATCCTGCCATTCTGGAAAACATAGGCAGTATAGATTTCTACTAGATTCAAACTTTGGTACTCCTCAGTCAGCATAACCATGCCACCTGCTTCTCCATAATATTCCCCATGTGGAGTCCTGCTGTACCTGTGATGATAAAGGACTAAAGGAGTATGGAATATATTGCAGGTCATAACTCATGCTTGAGAAAAAATGTCAAAAGACTGCCATAAAACTAGCTTATATAGTTGCAGAGGGTCCCGATTGTATCTTTTTCACTAAAGGGGAACCGCAGTCTTTTCACCTACTGAACTGCACAAGAAATATTTGCTAAAAACTGTGAAACATTTTCAGAAAAGCCATAATGTCGTGTGACAATCTAAAAGTAAATATGTACAGTGCATTTAGAAAGTATTCAGACCCCTTCACTTTTTTTTTTACATTTTATGTTGCAGCCTTATGCTAAAATCGTTTAAATTCATTTTCCCCTCATCAATCTACACTCAATACTTAATAATGACAAAGTGAAAACAGGATTTTAGAAATGTTTGCAAATTTATTAAAAATAAAAAAACTGAAATATCACATTGACATAAGTATTCAGACCCTTAACTCAGTACTTAGTTGAAGCACCTTTGGCAGCAATTACAGCCTCAAGTCTTCTTGGATATGATGTGACAAGCTTTACACACCTGGATCTGGAGATTACACTTTCCTCATGAAAGTTAGACGAATTAACAAAAAACGACTCTCAGCCAAAAGTTCCAGTTTTCTGTCGTTTTTGTCCTTTTTTTAAGCTCAAGTGAGTCCTTTGATTTAAATAATCCAGATCCTCTTGGAATTAGAAAACAGTATATTGAGGATAAAGTGCAAAGGTGTTGAGGGGTGTTGAAACGGACAGTGGGCTAAAGCAGGTTGAGCATGATGACAGCAGTGTGCTCAGCTGAAACGTGTTCTAATTCTTTACATTATAAACAAACTTTAGCATCAGATACAATTTCTTGTGCATCCTATTATTACAGGGGAAATTGATCTAAAAAGTTCTTCAAGGGTACATTATAGGATTAATCCTCTAGGAATGTGCCACATCTTCAAATCTTAGTGGACCACTAACAGCCTGTATTCCATTCATTTCATTGCATTTGAGAGAGCTGGATATCTTAAGTGGTCAAGTAAATGCATGCTGTAAAAATATTTAATCATTAATGAAACTGAAAACCTCATTATTTCAAATGTCAAAATTTTAAGCAAAAAGACATTCAGATTTTCAGTCTTGGCTACTGAAAATCACTCCTCCACTCTGTTGTTGTGCTGATTCCCAACAGTATATAGAGTCAGTAGCTGACACATACTGTGGACCTGAGTGAGTTTCCAGTTTCACAGTTACAGAACACAATCTCATGGATTGCGTTCGTGAGTTTCACAAGGACAAAGAAATGAATATGAACACAGCAACAATATATATGGACCATAAGCACTCTGGGGTAATGTTGTATGTTGATGTGTGATTATCATCATTTTGATCCAAGAAAACATCCTTTTACTAGTCACTGGTAAACATGACTCAGTCACAAGATAAATGATTCACTGGAAAATATATATTTTCTGTATTTTGGAAAAGAACGGGGCCTACCTGCTGCCTGGGTCTCCTTGGTGCTTGTTGTGTCAGCCCATCCTCGCCTGCCTCGGCGGCCAGCTCTGCGGTCTCAGGAGGCGTCCCATATTTTGTTCGTTCAGGTTTTTTTTTTCTTTTTGTATTTTTCTTAAAATATCCCATGCTTGACACCTGTGTAAGTACCTCTTCCCGTGGACTTGTGGATGGCGCCAGCGACCAACCCTTCTTTTTCTGGTTAGCATTAGGTAAATGGTTCTGCTGAATTTATTCTGAACCTACATGCACATAACTCAATTACTTTTCACCATTAGCTTGCTGCAGCCAGAACCCAGGTGATCAGTCTCGCATCATCCTTCTCTGTAGAGGCAACCACAGCTCAACTCCTGGTGGCTGTTGCTGTCGCCCTTACCACCATTTCCCACCGGTTTTCCACACCTCCATTTGATCACCTGGAGCTCCGTATAGCAATCAAATGACAGGCAGCCCCACCTTCCGAGGAACCGTCAGCTGCGTGATGACGTCAGCAGCAGGTGCCAAAAGAAAATAAATAAATAAACCCAAAACACTGTGTGTTTGTGTGTTAATGGCGGTCTTCCCACTCCTAACACTGTGTATGGTATACTCCATTAAGAAGTGTAGGGTCAAGGAGAAGGTTCAAGTCTCAGGTCGGACACTAACCCTGCGCCTCAATCAAGACACTTAATATGAATTGCTTCAAAAAGTAACTGTGTAAATGGATAATGTATAAAATGTGGGTTGTGCAAGCTATATAAATTGCCCTGGATAAGGCTAAGCAAATAAATCCTTTGAGTCCTATCCTTCACTCCTGGCCATCTACTATCAATATGGAAGAAATTTCTATCCTACATCAGTTTAAATGTCAGGGCTCCGCCCCCCTAGCTGTAGTGTTTTTGTTTTTCCCTATCCATGTGCTTTTTGTTTTTCCTTGTGTTCCAGCCCCGCCCTGCTCCCCGCCTGGTCCCCGCCCACCTGATTGCCCCATTACCTTCACCTGCCTGCCTGCTCACCTGCATCCCATCTCCTCATCAGCCCAGCCCTATTTCTACCCTGCTTGTTCCTGTCTTGTTTGCTAGTTCGTCTCAGTGTTGTCGTACCTGTTTCGTTCCCGCAGTTTTTTGGATGTCTGATTTCTCCGTGTTTGACTCTGCCTGCCCTTCGTCTTCGTTTTCTGCCTGCCGTTTTGTCACGTTGCCTGATCGTTTGCCTGCTCGGTTCCTGACCCTGCCTGCTTCTGTTACCGACCCTGTTTTTGTCCACGGACTGCCTTCCGGTTTTTGACCCTGCTTGCTTTTTGCTTCGCAACTTGCCTGCCGTCATAAATAAACCCGCCTGGAACCTGAAGCTCTCTTGGTCTGCGACTGAGTCCTTGCCTGAGCCCTTATATTAAATCTGGCATGTTCTTCCATTTTAACTGGTTGTGCAGCGGCCCAACTTTGACATGTAAGCACAAGAAACCGCTTGGAATGACTTATTGAGCACTAGTATTGATTCCAAAACATCACTATTAATATATAAACTAAACAAGCTAAAATGAATCTGGTGCTCAAAGTATCATGACCCTAGGGATTAGGATCAAATGTGTTCAGCTACACACTGCCTTTGAGTGGCTGCTGTCATTGAGCATTCTCTATCCTGTGTTCTCTATCACAGGCTTTTACTTTGATCTCCAAGATACCAAGATATCACTGTCTTTTTAAAGATACATGTAAAATCTTAAGACTCATATCCTAAGGAGCCAAAGGAATTTAAAAAATCAATACAATTCTCATCATTCACTGAATCCAATCTAAAATGGCTAAATAGCTACCCAGAATGTATAAGTGAAATTGGTTTTTTATTCAGTTGTAAAACCAATTCATCAACAATGCATGGGGAATAGCAGCTGTTCATACTTAGATGAAACTAGATTTGTGTGGAAAAAGTGCATTTGAATCTTGTTTTGGTACTTCAATGCTTTTGGTTAGTCAGTGTGTGGGAGTTCTGGCTGCCCCCGAAGCTTGCTTCACCCTGAAACATATTGTCCTGTATAGCCCATCCAAGGTCTGGCATCATTTTTAAACAATTACAAGGGGGACTACAAAATGGCCCACGAACTGGCAAGAACACTCTTAAACCTATTTCCCAATATTGAAAAGCATGCCACTCCATCTCAAAAGCAGCAATGCATTGTCTGGACAATTTGTTCCAGTTTTCAATATCCCAGTATTAACTTTCAACTCGGGTGTAAAACAAACTGCTCTACATCTATTTCACTTCCTCTGTATCTGATTCACATCAGCTAAAATAATTGATCCTATTGTTCAGTGAAATTTCTGCAATTGATCCTATTGCAATAGTAGCTGCATTTGGTCTCAAATCAAAATTCTGAATAAAGCCATAGTATTCCTAAACCGAACAGTAGAGCAGAGAATAACCCCCGTTCTTGAAACTTATCCATGCATTTATTTTTTTGACATCACAACAGAACATATAGTTAGCTGGTTGGTTAGTTAGCTAGTTAGTGTAACAGACTTGGTTATATATCAGGTGAGTAGGGAGATTAGAGTGAAATGAATGTATTTTATCCCCTCAGGGCTTTCCATAAACGGTAAAGTTTATTCCTGTACACTTGCGAGAATCCTTTTTGTTGCTCTAGTGAATGATATAAGTAAAGCCAAGTTTGTGACTTTTCCCCAACTTTGTCTACGCAATTCTTTATTTCATACAAGTGCCAATGCTCGGTTACATTAGTTAGGTAAGCTAAGATGGGCAAGTAGACAACTAGCTAAGAGCTAACCAATTTACAGGTATGTAGCTGATGCTAGGGTGGAGGTTACATTTGCTAGCCATATTTCCAGACACACATATTGCTATTGATTGCATATGTTGGGTTGCAAAAACAGACCTGCAGAGCTGAAGCTAAGCTCAGTGCTAATTTATTGCAGTCCAATGCAGGCAGATCATGTGAATCAGTCAGGTCATAGCAAACAGTGACATTGGCTCCAGTTCATTTACAGATCAATAATTGTGGGAAATCTAACTTCACAGTTTAGCCACATTGTTGAGAACTGTATTAGGTGCCTCAATGAGCAGAGTTTATCCAACTTAGATTTACATACAGCAAGAGTATCCTAGGCTCGCACACATTGCTCATTGAGTCACCTAATGCAGTTAGATATTTTTCTGAGGAAAATAACTAACTAGCAATCTATCATACAAAGATAACTAGCTGGCTATAACTCCATTGCAAGCTGGCTATAGTAACCAGCTAACCAAGTTTACATTTACATTTTACATAACGTTATCAGCATTTTAGCAGACAGTCTTATCCAGAGTGACTTACATAGATTATTTTTTACATGGTATCCATTTATATAGCTGGATATTTACTGAGGCAACTCTGGGTTAAGTACCATGCCTAAGGGTACAGCAGCAGTGCCCCATTGGGGAATCAAACCAGCAACCTTTTGGTTACAGGTGCTGCTACACTGCTGCTGTAATAATGCTCTAATATAATGAAGATACAGCTATAAAATTAGATAATTCTTATTTCAGAAAACAAAACACTGACTTCAGACAGCAATTTTTCCAGGTCATAGGGAATAAGCCACCACCAAGCAACCAGGTCCTATTGTTAATTTTGACATCTTGAAATGAACAACTGCTAGCTATCATAGTGAGCAAGTTAACTCAGAAATCTTGTATATGTAGTGTTACTACAATTGTTTACAATCAATAATGGAAGTGTTTCCAGGACCATTGACCATTGACCATCACATCTTCAGCTCTTTAATTTGTGCTTGAATAGGTCTTGATAATCATAGATGACATATGTGTGGAACAGAACCTAGGATGTGTTGCCATGTGATAGCAGTGAAATCAGTTCTTTTGTTATGTAAAATACATTCGGCATTGATGTGTGCCATTTAATTATGTTACTGAACAAAAGTGAATAATAATTCTGGTAGTAGAAACCATCCTAAAGGTATGATTCTTCCTCTACCAAACAGATTCAAACTGATTTATCTCACCCCCAAAATTATGGTAACAATCTAATTGCATATCACTCAAATTTTCATGAACGTAAATTTGACCATAAGTGATTCCAATAAAATTCAAATCCACTACCCTGAAGGAATCAGATGAGAGGCTAGTCACAGGAGTGAAGCTGGACCATGGTGGAGAGTCAGCAAAACAGGTGACATTGGCAGGACAAACTTCACATGCAACAGGATTCTGATCATGTAGATGGTGGTGGCAAGAATGTGTGTTTTGTAAACGTTTCATCCTTACGCAACTCTGTTTTGGAATTGCTAATTGTACATTAAGCTTGTCTCACCTTGACAACCTCATTCACACAGGAGCACTGGAGCAAGACAAATGTAACCCCCATGCAAGCAGGGAACATCTAGCGTTTACACTGCACCTCACACAGCACACTACAATGGAGTATGAGTGCTCATTGGAGGATAGGGAGTAATCCAGGATAGGATATGCTACTTCAATGATGTCATCCAAACAACCTGAAGGTGTCTGACAAATCACTGGATGTCCGGGGTCGTAATATGAAGAAACGCTAGCCTGACTTCCCACCCCTATCCACAGCTGCACAAAGCCAATTGGTTCTGCCACCGTAGAATCCTGGTCATTGTTGGAAAATGACATGGCTGGCTTTCAACCAGGCCCGTAGGGTTTAGTTTTCAGCCAACTGAGCCATTTTGGATCCCTAAGAATATGTTAATGAATCAAATTCATTCTGCACTGGCCTACCCTTACTTTCTGGCTCATGGCATCACTTTAGATTATTTTCAGGATGGGTGATGGGAGGGCATTTGTATGTATAACAGAAGAGGAAAGGCAATTACATTACTGGTAATCCAAAATGTATGAATAATAACACAATAACCCTCCTTGTTTGTTTGGCATCAATCCTCCTACAACTACAATTAACTTTGCATGGCACCCACACACTAATATTAAACATTTATTTAGTCAACGATCCTAAGATTATATTATATGTGTGTTGGCATACATTGATGAAAATGGTGCCTATAACTTAGTAGATATTTCATGCTCTGTACAACTCTGTAGGAGCAGTCATATCCCAGTCTTGCTCAATTTAAAAGGCTTCAAAAATAATTTCAAGGAGAGGAATTCACAAAAGAATCAAAATGTCAGGGCTCCGCCCCCCTAGCTTTGGTGTTTTTGTTTCTCCCTGTCCATGTGCTTTTGTTTTTCCTTGTGTTCCAGCCATGCCCCGCTCCCTGCCTAGTCCCCGCCCACCTGATTGCCCCATTACCTTCACCTGCCCACCTGCTCACCTGCATCCCATCTCCTCATCAGCCCAGCCCTATTTCTACCCTGCTTGTTCCTGTCTTGTTTGCCAGTTCGTTGCAGTGTGTTTTGTACCTGTTTCGTTCCCGCAGTTTTTTGAATGTCTGATTTCTCCGTGCTTGACTCTGCCTGCCCTTCGTCTTTGTTTTCTGCCTGCCGTTTTGTCCCGTTGCCTGATCGTTTGCCTGCCCGGTTCCTGACCCTGCCTGCTTCTGTTACCGACCCTGCTTTTGTCCACGGACTGCCCTCCGGTTTTCGACCCTGCCTGCTTTTGTTGCGCAACTTGCCTGCCGTCATTAATAAACCCGCCAGGAACCTGAAGCTCTCTTGGTCTGCAACTGAGTCCTTGCCTGAGTCCTTACACAAAACTTCAAAATTTTGACAAAACATACACAACAGCAAACATGGAAGTAAACCCATGCAGAAATGAAATATATTGTAATATTTACATAGATTAAAAATATTGATTATTGATTATAATTATATTCTATGAAATATATTCTCAATACCTTTTGTATGAGAAAACATTATGTGCTGTCAAACTGGATGTGCTGACTGTTACACCAGACATGTAATTTGGTGCTGAGTGCAGGTCAAACAGCTCCTCAGCAGTCTGTCTGCTCAGGTGAGGCAGTGTGTCCATCTTGTAAAAAGATTCTGTTGGAGTCAGGTACAGTAGGTCACCTTTCACACTGAAGTGAACATGGTTAGAAATGTGGGTGAAGCTGGCTTAAAGCCTTACCTTGTATTATTAAAGGGGCTTTAGAAAAGCAGGATCACAAAGATATAATCACATTCACTTTAACTGCCAGCCTCAATTATAATAACATTCATGGCTACTTTGAAATGCTTTGACCCAGGTGCTTGTCAAGGATATGTTCTGGTTAGGATTGATTATATAGTCACTGACATTTCATAGATAAATTTTTCACATTCTAAGATTTTAATTCAGTCAGATCACCATGGTGCTTTTTAAATTCACTTTAAATTTTTAAAATTAATTACCCAACCAATCATTTCTTTGTCTTATGAGATTTTTTTCATGAAAAGTGTCATATTAACATCAAAAAGAGCCATATTGTGTGAAGTGGGAGTCTAAACCAAATAAGAATTCTGAAGAAATTGCTCACTTGCTTAGATACATTCACAGAACAAGTGATTCAGCTTTCTTGCCAAAGAATGACATTAATGAAGGATATCAAGCCCTGGCAGTAAACAGACCTGTATGTGGTCCCTGCAGACCAGAGCTGCCCACCGATAATTTTAACTCATGTTGCTCTTGGCAGATTGTGAAAACCATCTGCTTCAATGTGTTTGCATCAGAGGTTACCACATGTTTGATAATCTGTGCTTGTGATCACTATTCCCATTGTGGGGAATCCATGTGATATCATTCCTCACAACACCTGTAATCCACATAATGTACAAATACACAAATTTTGTGGAGATATAAAATGCCAAGAAAAAAAAAATACTAAAGATTTGGTCCTATAAACTCCTACTGCCTGCCAAAATTGCATACATATAACATAGTAACACATAATTTATATAACCCTACCATGCATTCATTTTTAACATGCATGTATTCAAGCCATTTTAGCAAATTTAGATGCTGGATATGACATCATTACTAGCACAGAACCTTCAGGCCTGATATCGAAGAGATCAATGTTTGCATATAGTACATGTGTACATGCATAATCCATCCTTAATTACATATACATAGGCTCTCATTTGTACTGCAATTTGCTCAGTTGTGTATGCTTTGTGTTTTATTTAACACATCTTAAGTTTAGTGGCCACTGAAATTATTGAAAAATATATTAGGAAAATGACATACTAAAATTTTACTTAAAGTTAAGGATGAAGTGCCACAGCAATTTGACTGCATACCCCTGACTACCTTTGTAATTCTATTACTGGTTACTAGAGGCTTCAGGTGGTGGACAGCTGGTCCCTTGCTAATGATAGAAAGTGTCAGCTCCTCTCCAGATGTTGTTTAAAACATGGGGTAAGCCCTCCCTTATGTGTTGTTCGGTCTGCCGTTCAGCTGTTAAGAAAGAACTTAAATGTCAATTGACAGCTAACACAAGCATTTCTACACACTGACACAATAAATACTTTCAACAAGAGGAACTAGAGATCAGTTCATCCACAATTCTAAAGTTATTTCCAGGTTGAATATCAAAGTTCTTCTTTAGAAAAATGCAAAGAATAAATTGCTGCAGCCTTTCAAAACTCTTCCAATTTTGCCAAGTACTCAGATTGTCACAACCTTGTGACATAATATACTGACATGTCCAAAAAGATTAAAAATAATAATAAAGGATTTTAATTCTGATGGCATCCCTGGGCAGGTCCTCAGAGACTGCACAGCATGGCAAAGGTCTTTGCTGACATCTTCAACCTCTCTCTGTCCGTGGCTGTGGTCCCCACATGCTTCAAAACATCTACCATAATAGCGATACCCAAGCAGTCAGCAGAGACAAACCCGTTACACCAACCCCTGTAGTCACAAAGTATCTTGAGAGACTTGTTATGACCAACATCAAGAATGTCATCCCACTACCCTGGACCAGCACCAGTTTGCTTACAAGGCAAACAGGTCAACCGACGATGCCATCTCCATCACCATCCACACTGTCCTTGGACCACCTGGGACATAAAAAAACACCTATGCCAGAATGCTTTTTTCGACTACAGTTCCACTTCCAATACTATAATTCCCAATAAACTGTTCTCCAAATTACACAATCTGGGTCTCAATACATCAGTTTGCAACTGGATCCTGCACTTCCTAACAAACCACCCCCAGACAATCAGAGTAGGCAACGTACTCGTCATCCACCCTGACCCTGAACACCAGAGTACTTCAGGGATGTGTACTGAGCCTGAGTACTCTATGCACTTTTCACCCATGACTGTGTAATGGGGTTAATCATTTCACATATTAAATGTAAATCCTGCATAAATGGGTTCGGCGACTTTTATTTTGTATTCGTTCTATGCTGTAGGAAATGCATTGTAGGTAATCCACAGCAGGAAAAGAGACTACTGCTGCGGGTAGGTTGGGCAAATAGCGGGTCCGCATTAAAAGTTATAAAAATCATATTATCATCATATGGAATGTTCTGTATGTCATTTGTTTTTGCGACCATTTAAACAAAATTGTAACTTTTATTTACTTTTGTCTTGTCAGTTGACTGTGAAGCATGCTTTCATGGCGAAAATTTTAATATGATGTAAATGTATTTCATTTAGGCTGACCAGATTGTTTTATGCCCTTCCCAAACATTGTGTTTGCTGACCCTTTATGCAGGTAACCAATATTGTTCACTGAATTGTATGTTTCGTGCATGTATTAACTTTTACTCGTTGGCATGGCTAGCATGACTAGCCAGTAACGCCATTTTCGTGTTTTTTAGATGTAATACCTTTTTATGACCACTAGAGTTTACCGTTGAATGAGAACTGTTTTGCATGAATGTTATTGAAAATGGAAGGAGTAGATTTGTAATTTGTATGATGACCTATGACCCTTTTTGGAGTTTCTCTTGAATATTTTATTGACCCACTTCATATTTTTATACTAGTAATTGTACTTATCAGAACTGCAATAAAATAGTCATTTTAACTGTAATAATTTTAGTAATTGTAGTAACCTGTAATATTCAAGTATTGTAGTATTGTAAGCCTAGCAGCAGGAAGAGAGACTAGTGCTGTGGGTGGACCAGATTGTCTTATGCCCTTCCCAAACATTGTGTTTGCTGACCCTTTATGTAGCTAAATAAATGACACCATCCTCCATCTGAGTCCTGTGTGCTGATGGAAGGCAGATCTGGATTGGGATGGTGTAGTCTACACAACGCAGGTTACAACTGTGCACCTGCTCATGCCTCCAACACCTTTATCAAGTATGCATATGACACCACAGTGATTGGGTTAATCTTAAACACTGATGAATTACCATACAGAGAGGGGATGCAGAACCTGGTTGGGTGGTCTACTGACAACAACCTCTCATTTAACATCAAGAAATGCAAAGGATTTCAGGAGAACCAGGACGAATGAACAGGTTCCACTAATCATGAATGGAGAAGCAGTGGAAAGAGTCACCAGTTTTAAGTTCCTGGGAGTAAACATAACAGAGGACCTCTCTTGGACCACCAACACCTCCATGATAGGAAACTAAAGAGATGAAATCTGTCCCAAAAGTTACTTATGAACTTTTACCAGTGTGTCATAGAGAGCATACTGACATACTGTATAATATGCCAGATGCAACAGGTACATCCAGAAAGCAATACAGCGAGTAATCAGGACTGCACAGGACATTATTGGGACACAAGTTCCATACATCAAGACCATTTACAGCTTACGCTGTCTAAGATGGGCACACAACATTGTCAGGGACTCAACTCATCCCAGCAATCACCTGTTCAATCTCCTCCCATCTGACGGGAGATTCAGAAGTATTTCAGCTCACACAACCAGACTGAAGAACAGCTATAATGCAGCTGAACACATCCCCCCGACTCCAACTTGCATAGAAGGCGACAATGAACCATGGACTACCTCACATGCAATAATGACATTATTATGTGCAATGCAATGCAAACTACCATTTGTGCAATAATTTGGACACCATGTGCACTGCACTTTAATGCAATGCAAAGTAATGAAATAATCTGGGCATGTGCCATAATCAAATATGTGTGCAACAGAGATTTTTATGGTAACAGTTATGGAGTATATTACTCCCATACCACAACTTCAGGTGTGTTACATGGACACTTCTACATACTCTGCTGACTGGCCCTGTCAATGCACAGACACTTCATTATTATTATTTATTTATTTTCCATGCACTCCTCATATTTTATATATTCATACATTTTGTATATATTCTTGTTGTTTTTAAGTTCTTGTTATATGTTGTCATGGCACTGACATGGGGTAGCAACTGTAATTTTGTTGTCCTGAACAGTGATAATAAAGATCTCTTATCTTATCTTCTGATTGGGATGATCTGAGGCTGAAGAATACTAATGTTTCCATCTGTTTAATAATGGGCATAGCGGTTTTCAGAAGGTTGAAGCTGCTAGCGTTCTGCCCTCCTGGAGGTTCAATGCTTGGTGGTAAGTTTTTTTAGCTACTCCTTGAAGACTAATTTCAACTTGCAAGTTGATTTGGGCAGCTCGTCCTCCCTTTCCCATGGGCGCCCACCTGTCAAGTCTGCTCCTCTGTCCATCAATAAGTGTGGCTGTCTGGGTTTGCTGTAGATGGCTCCTATTACATCATTAACCAATGGTCTCAGAGACCCTTCTGGCTGTGGTGATATAAATGGAGACAGTCATCGGGAAGATTCACAGTTCATTACAGATCGCATACTTGTTTTATGGGCTCTAAAATGTTTTTGATTCATGACAGCACTGACACAGAGACTAAATTACGCAATTTCAGTCTCCATTCATTGATTTTTTTCCTTTTCTTTCACCAGACAACTGGCTGTAGGTGACAAAGCTCCCTTTGTATTTTATGTTGCAGGATGTAGCATAATATTTCATCTCGCAAGGGATGAGTTAATATTTAGGTACACCTTAAGAATGGAGAATTCTAAATTTGGACAACTGAATTTTCAAACAGATACATACATGCATATAAAATTAGGCATCCATTCTCTATTATTACCCTATATCATGGCCTAGAGAAAACAAAAAATGTCAGACCTGGTGCGGCTGGCCTGGAAAGAGCTCAGCCTTGAAGCTGTAGGATTTTGCACTTGTCTCTGACCAGGAGAGTTTTCCTTTCCTGTACTTTCTGTCCAAAAATAGAAATATTTTTCCCCACCAGTTATTTTGTTAGAAACATGCAAGTATCCATTCCTACTCATCAATCCTCTTAATGTTTCAGTGTTCTCTTTGTAACACCATTTTGCAAGGAATATCCATAGACAGATTTCCAATACTAATTTGGCAAGTAATTTAATAAGAATGTATGCCTACTGATTTTTTTGTTTATTGTAACTTGAATCATGTTTTCATGTATTTCAACTGCAAAAAGTTATTTTGTTAAAATGTAACTTTGATACATGTACAGAAAGATAAAATAACCATCATCTTGCTGAAATTTCTGTGCTCGTGTACACAGTCTGGAGCAGATGTGAAATTCGTTCATATGTAGGAACAAATTGCAGGTAAGAAAATATGTATTAATTCCAAAATGTTTGGAAAATTTTGGTCATATACACACTATATGCACAAAAACATTTGCATGCATTAATAGTGAATCTGGCCTACTGAGTGAAAAATTCCAAGCAGTTTTTTTTACAGGTCAACACAAACTGTGTATCCTTCCTCCTCTGACTAAGGCTATGCTTCTGCACTTATCCTTTTAAATATCAGATGCAGCAGTTGATACCAGTGATTATCCAATACGCATGAAAATCAACTGTCTAGCTGGTTTACAGGACGACGCAGTGTTGCAGTTCAAATCATATCCATTAGACACATTTCAGTTTGTGCAGATCAAAGAGGTTTTATCAGATTACTCCAAAGTCACTAAAGACTCTGTACTACCTGCAAATGTAACATCATCCCAGAAATGTAATAAACCACAAACGTAATACAAATCTGCAGCTTTTAATATAATAATCCCACAAACGTAATACATTTCCCGCAAACGTAATAGCAGTTGCCTACCACAAATGTAATACATCATTTTCTACAAACATAATAATAATTACGTTTGCAGGGATTTGTTACGTTTGTGGGAAGGTGAAAATCTTCAGTTTTCAAAACTGTAATAACTTCCCACAAATGCAATAAGTGTGAACACAGTTGTTTTGTCTATCATAACAAACGATGCTGTAATAATTTGTGTAAGTCTGTTTGGAGATGAAGAATAAACAAAACAACTGTACTGGATCATTATCATCTCCCGCCTTGACTACTGCAACAGCTTTCTGGCTGGCTTACCGGCCTGTGCTATTAGGCCACATCAGCTGGTTCACGCCTGGTGTTCAACCTCCCAAAACATTCTCATGTCACTCCGCTACTCACTGCACTTCACTGGCTTCCAGTAGCAGCCCGCATCCAGTTTAAGACACTGGTACTGGCTTACCAGGCCACAAGAGGCTCTGCCCCATCCTACCTTCAGTCTCTGATTACTCCATACGCTCCAACCAGATCTCTCCACTCAACCTCATCTGGGCAGCTGGTGGTCCCCTCACTTCTGGAACCTGGCAGCCGTTCTACTTGGCCACGTCTTTTTTCTGCCCTCGTTCCGTGGTGGTGGAATGACCTTCCTCACCCAATCAGAACTGCGGAATCACTGTTATACTGAAGGAGTAATTTAATGTCCCTGTTGCAGACATGATGAAAAATCAACGGTCAGCTCTGGGCAGATTACGGAGAAATAGGCACCAGTATTCCTTAAGTGATGACAGAGAGTCCATTTTGTGTAATGGGAAATTTGTGGTAAAGAAGTCTGCTATCCCCGAACTTAAGAGAGAATTTGATGCCACTAAAGGTTCTAGTGCACAAAAAGTAAACATCAAACTGAGGGAGAAATACTCTGGGCTGAGTGAGAAAGCTGTTCAACAACCATTGCGTTTATCCAGACAGTGCCAGTTGCTGAAAGCAAAATTTCCAAATAGGCCACCTTTGAAACCAATTAGAGCTAAACAGGTTCAGGAAAGACACCAAATAGACCTACTTGACATGACAGGATGGAAAGCTACACATGCACAGCAAATGCATGAGTGTTGAAATTTTGGGGACGGTGTTGAATAGGAAGTGTTGGTGTGGTTTTAACAACTCACGGTTATAAAATAACATTGCGAGCGTTGCCTATGACACTTTTATGTTGTCAAATCAGAGTGTTTTCTGCACTGATGTTAAATTTAACCCTGATTGGGGTAGATGAAGGCCACACCCTCACGTAACGGTTTTAGAATGCATAACCAACTAGATGAACTTCTGCCAGCGCCATTATTTTTCCCACGAACAAGACCTAAACCCGATTTCACAAAGTAAGCAAAACCCTCTCGGAGATGATATTTCATGCGGAAAATATATATTTGCTTCATAACTTGTGTGTATTCAAGTTTTAACCATCTGTTTTGTATTGAAGTAAACAGGTAACATTAGCCAACTGAACAAGACCCAGCGGCTTATCCACCTTTTGCTCACATCTATCAGGTAAGTTAATGATAAAGTTAATGTTAATTATTTTATAATAAACACTTTTCTCCCCAATAATGAACCTATTGTCTAAATGGCAATATAACTATTATTGAGTATTTGAACTAGCAAGGTTAGCAGGCTATGTTATTTCAAATTTGATCGTTGTGTAATGTTAACGTTAGTGTGCAGTCTTTGGCTAAGCAAGTTGACGAGCCACACATGGTTGCTGCAGACTGAGACATTAAGATGTGTACGTTAACTTCATGTTAGACATTGGTGATACTACCGGTACGATTGACGATTAGTCTGTCTGTCAACAGTTTCGATGGTTTTTAGAATGTGGTAGCCTAACGTTAACATTGTCCATCTGGAAAAGTATCTGTAGGCTATGTTGTGTAGTCTGAACACAACTGAACAGCTGTCAGGTGATGAATGGAGAGAAGCGATGTCCATGATGAAGCATTCAACAGACCAGTCAGTCTCATCCTAGATCAATTTCCTCGATTCTTGGATACACCAGGCTTGGTAAGAAATGGAGACTAGCTAGATGTACCCATTATTAGATGTGTGATATTGTGTTTTGATATGATTTTTCTGTGTGTTAGATTGACCAAGATTTCACAATGCTCTTTGGAGAAGGCATCTCGGGTAAGTTTATTGCAAAATGGTCAACATTCTACAAACCAAGGGTCATTACTCTCTGCAAAGATCTTTGTCCTGGTGCTCATCTGGATGACCTTCTGTCTGCTCAGGAGGAATGAAATGATTATGGTAGGTGAACATGGATGTTTGCATGTGCCAGTTTTCTATATTTTGATTGGATGTCTGTGTTGCTGTTCTAATCCACTAGGATGGGACAGTCACTTGGCAGCTATTCTCCTGCTCGTTCATCTCTTACCTCCGACTGCAAAAGGAAAAAGACATGGGAAAATCAGTGCCTCTGAAGCTGCTGACCATGTGATCAGGTTCATGAAGGTATGTTCTTGACAGATAAAGTTGCTTTGCTTCTTATAACACTTCATTGACTGATTGTTTTTCATTTTCTTGGTCAGCTGTGTGATCTCTCTCACACAGCTGTTAAAAGGAAACACCTCTTAATGAGGAATGGAAAGAAATTAGTAATTTTACATTATTTAATGTATTCTTAATTATTCATGTACTGTTTTAGAGTTGAAAACTGGTGACCAAATGGTTCAGGTATTTTTTTAATGTAAAATAATGCTCATTAAATCATTGAATGAGGCAAAGTTCATATGATACATTTTTCATTCCATTCATGCAAACCCACTCCAGATCCCATAAAGCTATGCCTTGTATATCCCGTATGTAGATGTGTATAGATGCTTATATCCAGCTGAAGGAAGATGGAGATTGTTTTTAGCTGTCACTTGGGTGTGAGCAAACACAAATCACTGTTTTAATGTCCTATCCCTCAATCTTAGGTGGGGACAAGCATGGTGACATTCCTTGACAGAGTTGGATCAGCACAGCCCTTTCTCCTCTGCATTGCAGAAAAGAAGAGTAGTATTCAGAAGTTCTACATCATCCTGGACCAGAGGGCCATTCCCTGCGTGGCACAGATGGCTGTGGCTGCCTTTGACGAACTGTTTAAGGCGCACTTTGTATTTGCTGTGTCCTATGATGAGGCCTTGTTCAACCTCTACACATTCATCCAAACAACTCTGTATGGCATTGATGTGGCCACTGCAAAGGAGAGTCCAAGGGTCAAGGAAATCAGAGTGAGAATTCATAACATTTAAGTGTGTGAATGTTCACTTGTTTCATTTGTAGGGTACAGCACAGAAGTTGTTCAGTTTTTTTCAGCATTTGAAGTTTAGTCATGCTTTGTATCCAGGGCTGTTTACAGATAAGAGGCCCAAAGCATCATCTGATGATTCATTATCCCAGATGTATTAGGAAAATAGGTCCACTCATACATATGTGGTGTATGAGGTTCGAAGGGAAACACATTTTTTTTAAAGAAGTCTATAAAGAATTTTAAAAACATAACCAAATCATTAGTAAAAAAAAAACATCAGCCATGGCTTTTCATTGGGAGAATTTTTATTTTAAAAGATTTCAGTTTGGTCCTGTTAAGCGTGTCTTAACTAGTGATCTAGAGGGCAGTGAGGTCGTGAGGTCTTGTCAAACACTGAACGAGTCTAGTGTCTCCACAAATTCCTGGGTGAAATACTATGGAACAGAATACCAGATTGGAATGTTTGTCTGTGCAAATACTGAAAATGAAATGCTTGTTTTCCAAAAAACTGTCAATATCATTGTCAAGGATGATGAAGCATTTCTTTTGACCACTAAAGTTATTACAGTGTATTTTGATGACCACCTTAATGCATTCAGAATTGAGGAAGTGGATGATGTGTTCTCTGTCATTTGTGTGTCTGACCTGATATATTATCGACCTTATGACAGGCAGTTTTCACCTGACAGTGATGAGCTAACATATATTGTGTCCTACTGCTGTTTTGAATGAGCTGTGCATTGATGAAAGTCTGAAATATTGACTGTAAACATGGATTTAATACAAAGTTCATCATATGTTCAATTTCTGCATTTTGTCTTTTATTTAAGTCAGTAGGGTATGGGGAAACTTTACAACCAATAGTGTTGGTACTCACACCCAATAGTGTTACAATTGCACATTTTCAATCCTACATTTTGTTGCCTTCACACTACACTGGTGTTAGTGTAGAAAACACTGGTGTTAAAAGTAACACTGTATTTTAACACCACCACCAGTGTAGTGTGAATACAACACTTTTAACGTGTTGTTTGGTGTTAATTTTTAACAATGAAGAGTGCTAAACCAACTAAAATTTGGTGTTAAATTTTTAACAATTTCAAAAGTGTTATTTTAACACTGTACAGTGTGGATGCATATAGACACTTTGCTGGTGTTAAAATGAACACTGTGGGTGTTAAATTAACACTGGTGATTTTGCTGGGTGGGAGAGCGATCTACAAATATGTCCTCATTGTACAGGATGTGTTCAGCAGATATGTGTGGCTGAAGGCATTAAGGAGGAAAAACAGTCATGAAATAGCTCAGCATTTGGCAGATATTTACATGGAACATGGACCACCTAAAGTTGTACAGCATGACCAGGGATGTGAGTTCAAAGGTGCTGTGAAAAGGTTTATGGAAAGCATGAGGGTAAAAATAATCCAAAGCTCACCATATCACCCTCAAAACCAGGGAAAAATTTAGAGAATGCACAGGTCATTAAGAAAAAAGGTATTGTATGTATATGTATTGTATCTAATAAATGTACAGAAAGGAGGGGTGAACTGGGTCAGTCATGTATCCAAATATGCTCAAGTCCTTAATGAAGATCCCAAAAAAATGACATCATTCCATGTATATTATGGCTGTAAAAGCAACAACTTACTCCTGGCTCAAAGCACCCATCCATCACCCGGTTTCATAGAGGACTATACACATAATGCAGACAAGCTTTTCCCTTAAGAAAACAAAGGGAATCATTTGAAAAAAAGAAACAGGTGAGAAGAAGAGCAAAAAATGCAACTGAGTGCTGTAATGAACAAATGGTTCGCAAAGTGTGTACTGCATATCCTGCATCCATCTATAATATCAATGATAAGGTTTTGTTAAGAATTAGGTGCAAGACCCACAGATTGACAAAGAAACATGCTGTTTTGAATTGAGTAATTGTAAAGAGAAACCTGAGACTGTCAAAGTACAAGGTCAAATTTACATCTCCTGGGAAAACAGATTTGAGGCTAAAGTGGTTTTCAGTCAAAGACATCACCAGTGTCACCAGAGATGAAGAACGCAGGCGACAGAAGTCAAACCAAAGAAACTTCTGGATCTCTTATACACGTGAAGACTGGTTAGAGTCATTTACTTCTTCCAATTTCTGCATACAACTGGATCCACAGCCCAATGGTGATTGCCAGTTTGCAGCATTAGCTGAACTTTGGGATATTTCAGTCAGCGACATACCTTAGGCAGGAAATTGTCATGGATATGCGATCAAATCCGCAAACAACACATGGAACCCCACCTTTTAATTACGTGAAAGGTAACTGGGATGCATACTTACAGAGCATGGGTCAACAAGGTACATATGGAGACCATATCACACTGCAAAGAGCCTTTGAACTGTTCAATGTTCAGGTGCTAATAATTTCAACTCTTGTTCCAGATGCAACATCTCTCATAGCACCTTCAAACATTTACAATGAGAATTTGCCCCTTTTAATTCTAGGCCATATTGCTGAAGGACATGGAGTGCATTATGTTAGTCTAGGTGGACCAGTTTGCCAGTACATTGACTCAATTCAGCAGGTAGAAAGAGAAAGATTGTCCTGTCACAGCAGAGCTCAATATGGTAGACTAAGAGAGGGAGAAGAAATTCCTCAAAAAGACCCTTCCAACCCTGCTGATCCCAGTAAATTCCGAACTCTTTGATCCTGATGAGGCCGAACTCTCTGATGCTGTTGAAACTGAACTCTCCAATCCCAGTGAGGCCGAACTTTCAGATCCTGATGAGGCCAAACTCTCCAATCCCAGTGAGGCTGAACTCTCCAAACCTGGTGGGTGAACTGTCTGATATCACTGAGGCTGAACTTTCTAATCACAGCAATGAAGATCACAGTGATGAAGGTAATGCAAGCCTTTCTGATCATGCTTTTGGCATTCCTGAAGAAATTATTTCCATGATTATTAGACACACCCTGGATTTAGACATGTCCACATTCAGTAGAGTGTCTCCATTGTTTAGAGAATTAACTACAAGACACCTTCCCTGGATCTATATCAGATATCCGTTGCCTGAACATCTTGATATAGACAAAAATCATGAAACTGTACAAAGCAGCTGGTCGGAACAGTGGTTTAGCGTAATGTATCAAAGAACTTTTTTCAAACAATAATAGGTGGATGAGAGCTTGGATGACTCTGACATACTTAACTTTTGGCCACTACATGGTGAAAGACTTTTTTTGTAAGTAAATGTAACATGTAAATTATCCTTTTATTTTGTCTGGGTCATTTCAGTTAGCCACTGGATTGGGCACCCCGGACGGCAAATGACCTGGCTTCAACTAGGATAGCCCTGGTAAATGCTAGATCTCTAGCAAATAAGACATTTATTCTGAATGATTTTTTCACCTCCCATGGATTGGATTTGATGTGTGTGACTGAAACCTGGCTGAGCGTTGGTGAGTCAAGCCTATTTTCAGACTTTTACTGCTGGATTGCATATATTTTAACTCCCCAAGGACAACTGGATGAGGAGGAGGAGTAGCTACTCCTTTTAAGAGAAATTTTAATTGTAGTCAACTGTCGTCGGTCTTCTACTCTAGCTTTGAGCTGAATACACTACCGGTCAAAAGTTTTAGAACACCCCCAATTTCTGTAAAGGAAAGACCTACACTTTTAAGAGTTATAATGCTCTGTCTGTCTTCCTTTGTTAATTGCCTTTTCCTCACCATTATGATAGCAATATATTACATCCTGCTGTGCAATATTGTCCAAATGATGCTTCAGAGGGTGTAGTAACACAGTCTGTAACACACACTGCTTTTATATAGACAGAGGTAATCAACAAAAGTCAGGACACCTGTAGGAATTGTTTTGCATCAACTTTCAAGGCTTAACTTACTTCCATTTCTGCAGAAAAGCTGTAAGTTGTTAACCCATTACTTGTTCCCTGAAAAATGCCTTTTTTTATAACTCTGAAATTTACATAATTTTCATAATCCTCTGGCAGTTTACTGCTTCCTTTTGTTCCATTTTAAGTCAAGTCATTTAATAAATTAGAAAAATTGAGGTGTTTCAAAACTTTTGACCGGTAGTGTATGTTCAAGTTGGATCAATCTCACCGGCTACTGTGTGCTGTGATATACCGACCACCTCAATATAACAATAACTTTATAAATGACTTTTTTGATTTCTTTGCTGGAATTATGCCAAAATATGATAGGGTTCTAATCATCAGAGATTTTAATATTCATGTCTGCTGTCCTACTAAGCCGTTGGTTAAAGACTTTCTAAATCTTATTGACACTATCAATCTTGTACAGTGACAGGTCCTACACATAAACATGGGCATACACTAGATCTTGTTTTATCATGTGGTCTCCCTGTTTTTAATGCAATGCGATGCAGTTTTCTCTGATTGTGTGCTCCAGTGTGTTGTTGTTGTATGGTCAGCCCCTCCACTGCTGTACATTTCTCTGCTGCTTTTAAAAATGTTGTTGATATTCACTCAGGGTCCTCCCTTTGTTTTAATACTAAGGAGCTAACCTCTCAATTTTATTTCAGCTGCAAAAACATCCTGGATACTGTCACTCCATTTAAAATCATGCGTTCTAAACCTAAAATTGAACCGTGGTTGAATGACACTACTTGTGCAGTCAGACAAGAATGCAGGAGAGCTGAACACAAGTGGAAAAAAGACAATTTGCAGGTGTCTTTTGACATGTTAAAGGACAACTGCTGCAGATATCAAAAAATTGTTAAAGCTGAAAAGACAAAATATTTTTCTGATATTGTTTTAAAAAAACATCATAAACCTTGTTTTCTCTTTAGCACCATTAAGGCTGTTTTTAATACCCCCCAATCTGCTGGGCTTGATGTTTCCTCAGATACCTGTGAAAAATTCCTTCACTTTTTTGTTGACAAGATTACAAGCATTAAAGCTCTCATCTCACCCCCCTTCTCATGACCCATCCATCACTGTCACTCGCCCTTCTGTTTTTAACCAGTTTGAGCTTGTGTCTCTTTCTCTCCTAAAGGACACTATTGGTCATATGGAATTATCAGCTGCTCCCACAGATGTTGCTCCCCTCGCCTTTTTAAAGAGATTTTTGAGACTATTCTTGAGCTGTTCCAGTCTGGTTTTAAAACCCTTCACAGTACCGAATCTGCCCTGTTTAAAGTTTTCGAGGATCTGTTATTAGCTACTGACTCTGGTCACTGGCGTAACTATTGATGGTGCAACCGGTGCAGCCCACCGGGGCCTAGAGGCTGTCAGGGGCCCATGTAGGAAGGCAATTTTTTGCTGCTTATTGTAGTTGGGCCCTCTCACACATTGACTGTTTCATGCAGTCTTCATGACCATTCAACAATATCACTAAAATTTCTTATAATTGTGTCAGCTATATATACTACCTTCCCATCTTCTGTATCACACTTAAGGTTTTGAGTCATGGCCTATTTTTAAGTATTTTTATTTGTCCTTATTGAAATGTTCCCAAACTGCAAACTGTTTTATTAAAAATAAATATTATTTCTACCCACCACTTATTTAATTTGGTTGCTTTCTTCTCAAAAGTTACAAAGGAAGAAGGCTTGCTGGGAAATACTAATTTATTTGTCCAACGACCTTGCTCCCTGTCATTTGTGATAACTTGTGTGGATGTCGTGACTTCAATTTTTTCTCAAGGTTCAACCTTTTAGCAAGAAGCAAGTGTTCTTCATCAAATCATAAGTTAGCAGCATAATAAATAATGTTTAGCAAGCCCAAACAAAAAAAGCGGCGGTCAAAATAGGAAGGAAAAAAGAGAACAGGATGAGTATACTGCTAAACTGACGAAATTAGATGATTTGATTACAAAACACCACAGATTGTCTGAAATTTGTGTGCTATTGTGAAAGCTACAGCATGAGATTGTTTAGTAATCCCAAATCTTTCTCTTAAATGTTTCACATTATAGCTTTCTTATGTTACAAAATTCAAATTACAAAACGGAGCTAAATTTAGTTAAATCAACTGAAATTACTGAGAATAAACTTTTAGGTTAGTTTGAGTGCAATGAACATTAACGTTTAGAACACAGACCTCACAAAAGCTGTGATGTGTCATGAGCATTTTGGTTTTGTGTGTGTGTGTGTGTGTGTGCGTGTCTGTGCGTGTGTGCGTATGAGTGTGTGTTTGTGTTGGGGGGGAGGGGGCAATATTTGCACTGGGGCCAATCACAGTTATATTATGCTAAAATTCAGTGATTAAATCCAGCTTTTTCCAAATGAGGCTCTTATCTAAGGTCAAGCCCTTTTTATCATTTAAGAATTTTGAAAGGGTTATACATGCTTTTATCTCGTCCTGGCTGGACTACTGTAATGCTCTGTATGTTGGTGTTAGCCAGGCCTCCCTCTCGTGCTTACAGTTGGTCCAAAGTGCTGCAGCTCGTATTCTAACAGGAACACGTAAGCGAGAGCTCATCACTCCTGTACTCACCTCCCTTCATTGGCTCCCTGTATGTTTTAGGATTAATTTTTAGATTTTATTGTTGGTCTATAAATTGTTAAATGGGCTTGGTCCAACCTATCTTTCTGACCTATCACAGCCACATGTGCCTTCAAGGTCACTCAGGTCCACTGAGCAGTTCCTTTCAGTTGTCCCAAAATCAAGGTGGAAGCATAGGGGAGATTCTGCCTATACAGTTATAGCCCCTAAACTCTAGAACAAGTTGCCTCTACATGTAAAGCTGGCCCCAACATTTCCTGTTTGTAAATCCCATTTTAAAACACGTTTTTATTCCTTAGCTTTTAATTCAGTATGAGAGTTGTTTTTGATTTTTCTTTGATTTTATTGCTATGGTCTCATTGCTTTTATCTATTGTCTTTTTGATTTTTAACTGGTCTCTCTGTCTTATTGTGTTGTGTTATGGCTTTTGCTATTCCAATTGTACAGCACTTTGGGCAACTGCTGTTGTTTTAAAATGTGCTTTATAAATAAACTTGACTTTTGTATAGGATTACTGTGTTTGGTTATATCTATTTCATTGCTAGAGTGACATGACAATGTTTTTGCCCCTCCTGGTTTTTTACACTTGGCTTTGTAATAAAACCTTGAATAAATCTGGAATTAATATGATTGGGATTTATTGCTCATTTGTATACACAAAACTTGATCAGTCTAAACAGGCAAGAATCTAAAGGACAAGAATATGTGGGAAGAAAATCTAATTGGATGTCAAAGACATTTAGAGTTAGCAACTTTTATAAACTACAGATTTTGATTATGTCATTATTCTTCATCTCTAAACAGACTTACACAAATTATTACGGCATCATTTGTTATGATAGACACTTATTACATTTGTGGGAAGTTATTACAATTTTGAAAACTGAAGATTTTCACCTTCCCATAAATGTAACAAATCCCTGCAAATGTAATATGTACATTTGTGGAAAATGATGTATTACATATGTGGTAGGCAACTGCTATTACGTTTGCGGGAATTTTATTACATTTGTGGGATTATTACATTAAAAGCTGCAGATTTGTATTACGTTTGTGGTTTATTACATTTGTGGGATGATGTTACCTTTGCAGGTGGTACAGACTCCTTACAAAAATCGCTTCTTTTCTGTCTGTATATGTTACCCTTCAGATGTTTTATTTCAAACATAAGCGTGATTTTAAAAATTGTGACAAGCTAGCATGGAAAAAAATTGGAACAAGCTACCATGATCATAGCTTATTAGCTGTACAGGAATTTGTTTGTTCCAACTGACATAACTATTCCATGATTTGAAACAAGATACTGTTTGAATATATGATTTATGAAGCCAAAATATTACATATCCCATTTTCTGAATCCAGGTCACCCATTAGAGATTACTTTGGGTTAATCCAGTTTGGTGCTACACCTATAGCTATGTTGTTGCTGTAAGAGCAGGGAGAATCAAGTCAAGTGAAGAGTCAAGAGGGCTTTATTGTCAGCCCATCCATATACAAGTACACAGTGGGCTTGAAATAACCTTTTCCATGGGACCCATGGTGGTACATTTAGACATTGCAAGACAAAGACAACATAACATGAAGTGCAATGGGAATGTGCCTGTAGTGACTTTCTCTCATCACAATAAAAAGTAAAAATGTAACTTTTTTTCACACGTGACATTTTTCAACATCCAGGTAAGATAACAAGGTTTGGCTCAAAATTGAACACAGTAATGAGCACATGCTATGCACCAAGATCCCCTGGATAGACGTTATGTGATGTGGTCATGTATATCACACACACACACACACACACATACACATATATAGGTTATTCTGAAATATATAAAGGTTATTCTGAAAATGAGTATGTACAAATAACAAAAATAAAGTGGCCATTTATGCAGACACATGAAAAAGAAGTACGGTTTTAATTTGGTTTAGTGTTCAATCTTCTAACTGGGACATACTGCCCTTTCACAAGTAAATCCTATAATTTACTTATGATTCTACTAATATATGGTTTCAAAGTTAATAATTTAATCTCCTATTTTTTCAAGTGACTGAGCAAAGATTTTCAGCCATTTGGTGTTAAAAGTAAAAACAGTCTGTATTCCTGTCTCAGAGGTGAGGCAAGGATTTTTAGTGATGAAGGGTCTTAAGGAATAGGGGAACCTCAAGTCCCAAGGAAATGGGTAAAGAAAACACCTAAAGAGACAATAAGGTGACTGACATGCCACAAGTATATCCTTGTGTGAATTCAGGTTCACGCTTTTGGCTGTTGGCATTGTGTCAAAGACGTCTGGTTACAATTGAGCAAGTGAGAGAATAAAGTTGAAGAAGTGCAAGATACGATATGACCACTACTTCAATCAGACATTCACTGCTTTACTGTTGGAAATGGGGTGGAAGCACAAGAGGGCACAGGTTATGTCTTCCAGTTGTGTAGATATAGGGGATTGAGAGCAATAGATATAGCTAATTAAAAAAATACTATTTTGTTCAGAACTGCATTTGCTGATGGAACAATAATTTATGGTCATGCCAATAATCACCCAAAAATGACACTCAAATTTATATATTTATATAATGTGTCATGTAGTTTATATTTAGATTTACACTGGGCAATTCCCTTTTAATAAATAAGATGTGAGGAATTTATTTGGTAACTTCAACACCAGCATTAGTATATGGGCAATATATTCAAATGGATTTTTGTAGTCTGTTAAGAATCTATTCATGTTCAAGTAATGCAATCAAACTGGTAGATATAAGAAAATATTAGAAACATTAAAATGTCAAAATTGCGTAGTTGTGTACCTGTCTGACACATTCTGAACTGAACACACTGAACTGAGAATGAACTGTTGAGGTTTTCTGTTAATATTCTTCAGTTTTTCTAACTTTTGTTTTAAACCACAACAATTATAATGATGCCTATGAAACTGTTGTCCACATTCTTATAAATTCCTTTTTTTTAATGACAAACACCTCTTAGAAAGAAACTTTCAGAGTTGTGAATTAGTTTTCACAAACCTAATTATGGGCAAATCAAGTCAAGTCAAATCTACTGTATTACTGATGCTAATCAAAGTTCATTGCAAAATACTTTATTGGTTTAAATCACAAGTTATGAACAAAATATATAGCTCCACTCATTTTGGGTTCATGTCACTCCATTCTCCCATTAATTCCCAAGCACAGAATATGAATATGCAAATTAAAAATGATGACTTCAGTCTTTCCCTTATGGTGCTTGTAGTTTTAAAAAGGATCTTCACTGTGGATGGTGGATGAACTGTGTATAATTTATGAGCAGCAATTTATTTTAATTGGTCTCTAAATTATTTAAACTAAGTCATGGGGAAACAATATGTAGACATATTGTTGCACTCTTTATGTAAGCACTTTCCACGGTTGTTGTGTGTTAAACAAGTGCTGTGTCTTTGCAACATCAGTTGAAAATGATGTACACAACCTAACTTTAATTGTTCAGCCTTTCCACACCCAAGTAATTATTTTGCTACTCATGCACTGGAGACCTACAGTCCAGCAAGATTCCCACCTTTTTTAATACCTACTAACATTCTTAGAACTAGGAAGGGAAGTAAATTGGTTCAAAACACAGTTGGTTGGCTGAAAAAGTCTGCTTACTCCAGGTGGGGGAAGTTTTTACTGGATTAAACATCTAATTGGTACACAAGCACAGTTTGTCCACCCGGAGTATGCAAGCATGCAAAAAAATAAATAAATAAATAAATAAATCCACCCATTGTCTCACAACAGTACAGTATCTTTCACTGCCTTTGAGTTGTCAAAGGTGTCATGAGGAGTAGTTTGGATTTAGGATTGCCTCACTACACTTGTAATGTTACAGACTGACTGTACACAGTCTGTTTATATTTTTTCAGATAGTATTTAAAATTTACATTTAACATTCTTCCAAGTTTCCACTGAAAAGTGAGGCATTTTTCACTCATCAATGTCTTTGGAGTTAATTGCTGTGGTTTGTGATTTCCCCTTGTTCCACTTTTCATAAAATGCTCTCCTTGAGGTCATCCAGTACATCCAGTACAACAAAAATGTAACAAAGGATGACCACAGTGGAGATTAAATAGTAAATAACTGAGAAAAAATGCAAGTGAAGAATCAATGCTGTGCAATGAAAACCCCATCCATTTCAGATGAACACCATGGAGACAGTTTACTATACTATATACATAACCTGTCTGACCAAACCAGTCCAGTCTTATTTAAACAGGCCACAAACAGCCCAGTGAAGACAAGGCATATGTCACCTGAAGGTAAATAGTTGCTGTAGCCTTGGGCATGTGCCTTATTAAATAACCTATTTTCATATTTTACATATTAAAAATAGTGTCAACAGCTTCTGAAAACATGATATTCTGCAATTTGAAACCACTGCAAGCTCACTTTGCATGTGATAAGGCAACTGCCTATTGTTGCATGAACTGTTGTACTGTGTTAGGAAAATATCTCTGAGCAGGAACAGAAAAATATATGAATTTACATTTTGATTCCATAATGATAGATGACAGATAGATGTAAACAACTGTCAACATATGTCATCTGGCAGAACAGTGTTGAACAGACTAAACAAGAGAATGCAGCAATCCCCAGTATTCTGCACAGCCAAGTAAATCTGATGCCCTTCTGACAAATACCAGACACACATGCACACAGCTGAAGCATACCGGTGTTTTTCAACCTACAGGCTGTTTGGAGGTCCATCACTACAGTCTGCAAAGGGTATGATGTGTACAAAAACAGGATATTTCGCTAAGTATCCAGATCCTCTGACAGCAGTCGTGTGACAGATGAAGTAACTGTGAAGAATCTCTGCATGTTAGAATTTGAGGACTTCTAGTATGGTGAGAAACAAGGGTAGCCTGAAGAGGCAATGTAGTTACAACATGATGTGGATGAATTTTAGCCACTGACGAGGTTGTTTTTATGAGTTCTGTTACTTTTTTAGTTCTGTTATTTTAAGTGCAGTTGAAGCACCAAGTGTCAAGCTACAAACTAATCATCTTGTACCATGTTTTACAGACCCCCCCCCCCACACACACACACACATACACACACACACGCACACACACATACAGACATATACAACTGCAGTACATGTAAAATCTCCTTACAAGAATTGTGTTGTTCATTATGAGTTTTTCAATTTCAGACCACTAAAAATTCCTGAACACAATACTTAATGTTTAATGCTAACACTACATCTCACAATGTGCCCCCCAGGCTCCCCTAAAAAGAATCAAATGCAAGAGTAATTTCATCAAAAACCTTCAATGCTTCTTTTTTTTCTGTTTTTATACATCCTTAAGCAAATAAGTGTGCTAACTGTAGGCAAATATATGTTTGACTGGCTTCTTTATATTCGTGGAAACATGACGAGGTGACTTCAAACAAGCATGTAAAAAAGGCAGATTTATTTAAAGCGCTTTTCCCCAATATAAAAAATATGATTGATAAATCAACAGTAAAAGAGAGCCTAATATTTCTCAGGCTCTATTGGTACATACAGTAGTACAATCAATACCCACACAATACAGCAAAGGCACTAGCACTGACTGCACTCACCACAGGCAGGACCGGTGAAATGAATGATATCGTGGGGTTCTCTGGGGTATGATAAAAATCCTGTGGGAGTCCTCAGGTAACAGTAATAATTGCACTCCAGTCAATTGGCCTCAAACAAGCAATGTTATACATAGGTTCTTCCTGCTCTTAATGGTATGTTTCTAAATGGTAGAAGTCTTTTGTTAATGCAACTGCTCTGTCATGCTCTGTCAAGCAATACACATTTTAGATGTTCAAACTTTACCTATAAAATGGATTGGATTTAGGATTTTGGGGGTTAGAGATTGCCCATACCTATTAATTGGTATTGTCCCCTTCAAGTTTATTTTTTACAGTAGTTGGTGATTTATTCAGTTTTCCATATTCTGTGTCATATTTCTGGGTATTTCGAGAAAAGTGTGTTTCAGTCTAGCTGTCCTTTTCATCTAAAAAAAAATTATTTGTTTTGTCAGTTCTGATTTCTGCAGATTTACAAAACACTATTACTTTGTATCTTCCTTAAGTGATTTCTGCAGATTTACAAAACACTATTACTTTGTATCTTCCTTAAGTGACCTTCCAAGAAAGTGTTAAATTGGTATATGGAGACTGGAGAAAAAAACTGGAGACAAAGACAAGAATACTTCCATTTGTTTGTAAGTGAACAGTGCAATTCTTAAAATGTAAGGAATTGAGTCTGGATATCATTTGTGAACAGAGGAAAGGAGGCAGATGTAAGAGAGTAGATGGAAGAGGAAATTGGGTACTTTGCACTATAATGCAGCAGCTACACCCAGTGAATGCAATTTTACCCATCACACCTCACTTAAACCCAACAGAAGAGTGCATTTAAAACAAAAATATCCAGCACTTCTCACAAGCACTCACTCACTGACTCTGAACAGTGACATGTCTGTCCTGGCAAATAAAAAATGGCAAAATATAGAAATAAAAACAATGCAATTCTTACATAGCATTATAATTAAAACATACATCAGTATTGGTTTAAAATAATTGCTTACATAAAAAAAATAGCTTAAATATTTTAAATATCAAGGGAAATAATAAGGCTAAATGTTTTTCCAGATTAATGGACATGACACAGTTGTGATTTTATTTTCTGTCATCTCCCGGGATAGTCCAGTTAACAGTTTAAAGAGTCTTTTAGAATATTTCCTCAATTCTGAACTGCAGTGCCATGCTCTTAATTGCCTCCTTGCCTGTTTGATGCCAAATATTGTACCAACAATATGGATGGGTCTGCTTCTTGATAAAAAAGCTGATTGTCAAAAAAGTGATTATCATTATCATCATATTCAATGCTTAAAGCAAGTGGCTCACCAAAAGTCAGATAACAGCTATGCTTAGTAGCAGATAGGCTGGTCAACAACCCACTGTGCTGCATCCTGCAAGTGTCTGTGACTTTATTTTATGTGGATCTAGTTGAGAAAGCTTTTTTTTTACTTTGTGGATTATCAGGGATGAGACAGAATGCTGATTTCTTCTATGGGCCTCATGGACCTCATCAGAATAATGAATGGTGAACAGGCAGCTCCAGTACTTAATAGCCAGTTCCCTGGGCTTCATTCTGCCTCAGAACTTCAGTTGTTAAACTGACATCACTGTAGTTGTTGGGCATTGCACTATAGATTAACTGCTGACTGTAATATACTTACAAAATCTTTCCAGCCTCTTCATCATCATTCCAGGTAGATCATCTCTCAGAGTAGTAAAGGTCGATTCTCAAACAACTTCAGCAATGGCAAAGGATCAAAATCAAAAATAGCTGTATACCACTAAACACCTTATTCCAGTCATGGACAGCCTGTGGACCAGCTGACCCACAATGCACTGGTTTTAGATGTTCCTTTCAGCAGTGAGGTACTTGAGGGCGGAGGAACCATACTTTCGGGACAGGTCCTGGTGGAACTCATCTTTGAGCATGGTCAGGCAGTACCTGTAGCTGGAACTGGAACGGAACTTGGAGATGTCAAAGCTGGGCGCGTGGGGCATGTGGATCATGAATGCATTTGGCAAGACCACCAGATCATACTCCTGAGCAGGGAGAAGACAATAAACATTCTCAGTGAAGAAGTGAGAAGATCTAGACATACAAAGATTGTAGGTACTTAATTCCAGTCCATGAGCAACAAGCATACAGGGACAGAAAGGTAGACCAATAATGGAAAAAATGGCTCTCACAGTCACACTCCTGTTTACCTGAGCATCAAGCTCCATAATGTGGGACACCTTGTTCCAGCCAAACCCCACAAACCTCTGGTCGTACTCAGGACAGTCCCTTCTCACCACCACGTAGGGCTCAAAATCGGCCTCCCACTCCACCTTGTAGGGTGTGGTGGCCGTCCTCCACTTAGCATAGTTAGTCGGTGCATGGCCCTTGGTCCACACGTGGTACCTGATGAGCACATAAGAGATATATGGAGCTGATGCTTATTCCAATGTCAATGCTTCTCTTTATTTATAATGTTTCTCCAAAACACAATAACAGTAACTAGTGCTTAAGAATCAGTCTCGATGGTGTACATTTCATTCATTGACAGGATGATGAGTACCAGTTTTTCCAGATTCTGTAGATGTTTCTGTTTGGACTGTTCACAGATTGTGCACAGATTATACAGTTGATAGTGTCTTCAAGCTCTGTTTAATATTTTAGATATTTTGATATCAAATTTCAAATGCTTTTCTCTGATGCAACTTGCATTTTTAGTTAAAAAATCTTACTGAAAGGGGAAATGATTGGTTTACTCATGCTCACATTTGAGAAAGAATGTCTGCAAAGCTATTTCTGCGCTGCAGGCCTGCATTAACTGTACCCATACACCTGAAAAAAAGCACTGTGGTACTGCTAACTGGAAAGCTCAGCCTTAATTTAATGTTGACCATTCTTAGTTGTTTGCATTTCAGATACAATTTGAAATGTCTAATATTACTACATAATTAAATAC
The DNA here is from genome assembly GCF_013368585.1 of Megalops cyprinoides. Classification (NCBI taxonomy): domain Eukaryota; kingdom Metazoa; phylum Chordata; class Actinopteri; order Elopiformes; family Megalopidae; genus Megalops; species Megalops cyprinoides. The sequence goes on along the minus strand of NC_050590.1, from coordinate 23,338,988 downwards.
TGTATTGATGTATTGTGCACTGGATGCTTCGGACAGCAATATTTTGGTGATGGGATAAGTTTATTTTCCGCTATATATAAGTCAGTTGCTGTTTTTTTTTTTTATTTGTGTGTGTGCCTATTTAGATTTTGAGAATTCAGGTAAATATATTTTTTTCTAATTGCATTTTCAGTCAAACCTTTACCTCCTCCAAAAATATCATAAATTGACAAACTCTTAAATTATACACATTAATATATATTTTAGGATTAAGGGCACACTTTATTATTAGCACTGAAGCTCTAAATTAGCACTCCAATCCATGGGACTGACCCCAGTTATTCAAATGATGTGATTTAAATACTACTAGTGTTACTATTACATCCAACACACCAGGTGAAAATAGGATTTTTCACACGATGAGCTGATGACATAGCAGTAATATTTAAAAGTTTCCAGACTGGAACTTTTACTGAAATAGAATTTGATTCTACCTATGCAGAACTACAAAGGGTGCTCTCACCTGAAGGTGTAGAGGGTCCCCACGTCCAGCATGGAGAGCAGCTCGGCTTTGGATTTGGGAAAGGAGAGGCGGTAGCGCAGGGTCTCAAAGGCTGGTACCACCAGCGCCTTCTTGGAGTGGGCCATGTCCAGCTGCACTATGGATTTTCTGAGGAGACAGAGCCCAACATGTAAGTGCCTGTCATTCAACAATCATGCTCAAAGCCCCATTTATGAGGGAATCAGAAACAAGGACATATACAGGTAGTTTACACATAAATATGGTACCATAGATATTGTATGGTGAGAAGATGAATGATGCAGTTCTATCTCACCTGAGGTAATCGTAGAGGCCATACATGGGCAGGAAGTCCACGTCTGCCAGAAAGATGTAGGGCGTGTTGGCATGGCGGAGGGCCACGTTTCGCAGCAGGTTGACAGGGTAGAACTGGCCCTCCTTGTAGACGATGTGGTAGCCCACGTTCTTGCGGTTCTTCAGCACCTCTGAGGCCAGGGCGTAGCGCAGGAACTGCTGAGCCTCAGCATCTGACATGTAGAGAGCCAGGCTGATGGGGCCCTCCCAGTGATTGCAGATCGCCTCCAGCATTTGCAGCCTGGCCACAGAGAGGGCGAGAAAAAGTTCTTTGCTGTTGCAGAGGTTACTCTTCATGTTACGAGAACCAGGAATCATCAATTTAGATGAACACCTCTCAAATACAAATTATTATGCATAATACTATTAGAATCGATTGAAGTATTTTACACAGAAATATTGTGATATTTGATATATACATGGTATATGAGTCTGTTAGCCCTTAATATTACTTGTGTTTTCAGGTTATTTCTCTCTCCAGATCCATATTGTTTTCAATACATATTCCAATGTAATAACCCAAACCACCTAAAATTCAAGCAGCTGCATGAATGATAAACTGCAAAAGTAAAACTGAGAAAGAAGAAAATGGTATTTCCAGCACCTGTCTATGGAGAGCTGTGCAACCAGAGTGACATCAGCATCATCCTCAGTGGGGGTGTACTCGTACTGCAGGAAGTACAGGTGCATCCTGTGCACCATGATCCTCTCCCGCCGGAAATCATAGCACTGGTCATCCTCATCCAGCTCCTCCAGCGCATCCTGTAACTGGCACAGGACAGAAGTTTCCGAAGGACTTCAGGGCAGACATCCAAACCAACACAGCCGCCCAGGCAAGATACCTGTAACTTTCCAAATGAGATCCACTGCCACTGTAATTTCTCTTACACTTAAATAGATCACTTCTCATTCATCAAATACTCATCACAGGACGCAATTATGTGTTTCATCAATTACATTTTATCTACAGAGGGGTGAGTTTTGACTAATTACACCATGTTCCTCGTGGGCATTTAATGTTCAAGGGTTTTCAGCAGTCTGAGTCTCAGTACTGGACCACCCACCACCCCTATACCCATTGCCAAAAGTGGAAAGAGATGTCCTTGAGTGAGCATGATGGCACCACTCACCCGGATGCTCTCAGAGTTGGGCTGGCTGGGGCAGCCAAAGAGCTCCCTGCGCAGCAGGTTACCGTCGTACTCCAGGAAGGTCAGGTAGAGGTTGCGGAAAAACTCCACGTGCTTGTTCTTCACCCGCAACTTCTTAGGAGAGTTCCAGTGGATCACCTGACAAAGCCATGACCCAGTGTGGCATATTGGTACACACAGCTGATGGAAATTATTCATATTCCTATAATAACTGTATCAATACAGGTAGAAAGATTTTGCTCAGAGACTGTTGAGCATCAGAATGCCATTTTGCAGAGGTGCTGAGACCTGTATGCTATCACCTAAAGCACATCAATACAGGTTCTCTGACACTCATTCCTTCTGTGTCTGCCAGCATTGCCTGTGAGAATGGTATTGAATAATTCATGAATTTCATTTAAACAATTATGCACATTAGCTGGACAAGTTGTTCCGAGCACACAGGGCTGTTGTCTAAAAACATATCAGTAATTTACCTTACAGATTTTGTAGAAAATCTAGTGAGAGCTTGAAATTATTATTATTATTATTATTATTTAAATAAAACAAATATCAAAATCAACCCAAGACAAAGCTCTTTGATGAATGCATCAAGCACATGGATCTTCTATATTGCACCACGGCAAATGTCTATATAGTTTACCAGCTTTGTGTTCAATGTGAAAAAATTCAGCATTAAACATTTCATCCATTTAATCATAATTTGTGCAGAGATTTAATACACCAGCTCTGACCCTGAAAACCTACAAACTGTGACCACAGCTGCAAAAATCTGTGCAGTAGTTTTCGCAAACATTTTCATCAATTAAAATACTAAGCAGGTTATTTCACAGTTTTGTCTTAAAATCTAAAATTTGATTTGTGAGTTTTTACAACTTAATAATTAATCATAATAAATAGCGATTGTATATTTTTATTAAAATGAATGAAATGTTCAGTTTACTCCCTTTTTGGATTTCATGACTGTTTGTATAGTGAAACGCCAACATTTCACAGGTTGAGTACCCACAGTATCAATAAAACTACTGATACTGTGCATGGTCAATTATAGTCATCACCACTGGCAACCAACAACACAACTAAACTGAAGGGAACTGGAATGCAAAAGCTACTTCTTAGTTGAAGCAGCCAGGGAATACAGGTATGAGTACATCACAATTATAGTCAAATTCCAATTATCTACAAAAGAGAAACTTATCATTAGAAAACTGATACATTCACATTGGTATTCAGAGCAGAATGGTTTTAAATTCATGACTCTCATTGGTTGAGGTCTGTAAATACAATGGGTCAATGATGAATAGCTGACAAAGACCGCAAAAAGGACTGACCGAAAAGAATTACAACACTCTGATGTAGGCAGAGTGTGTAGTTTGTTTTAACTGATAATAATTTTTCTAATAAATAGGTATTATCCATTTTAAACTGTATTTTGTTATGATTGTAATGATTATTTTGCTATAACAAATTACAGTAATATTAATGTTGCTCTCAATGCATTGCAATAAATGGTCATAAACACTTGTGATTTATGAGTAAACAGATACACATGCATGTTTCTTAACATGGCTGCACTGATATTAAGGACAATATGGACAACATAATCTTTGATATGGCTGCTAGCCAGCCAGGGGGTGGATCATGCAAAAGCTAGGGGTAGGATAACCTTTCCATCATTTAAATACCTTTTGTTTGATGATAACATGGCAAATCATATATACATAATCCAATGCACAGAAGAATGCACACCATACCCTCCACAGCAGTTGGAAATCTCTATAAAAGCAAGTGACTAACCAGCTAGCGAGCCAGCCAACCAGCTGTCAAGCATAATAATATTTACAGTGGTAGGCCAGTCAGTCATTTGATGTACCAAATCATTGTCATGTAGCTGATGCTAATGTTAGACCACTGTGCTCAACAACTGAAGCGCTCAGTTCTCTATTGCAATACAAATTGTTTCCAGCGGTTCTGACTGAACAACCCTGCAGATGACAGTAGAATTGCCCAATTGCCAGGCTAAGAAAATGGCCTTTGCATCAGTCATTTGATGTAATCCCCTACGTTAAACAGTGCACATGGTGCACAGCCCTCTACTGCAAACTCTGACTGAAAATTCCAGAAAATGACAGCAGTTGACTAACCAGTAAGTGAGCTAAATGGCCAGCAACACATGACAGCCATTTGTCTTGCTAGCGATCTATTTGCCATCATCATTACCCAACATTCAAAAGATTTAAACAGAACAGAAATAAGATACTATAAGAAGCATGAAGCATCCACATTTCAGGAACATAGCCAGTTGCCCTGCAATTCCACATTAATAATAATACATCATTACTGTTTGAAGCAATTACATCAAACAGACAATAGAGAGACCAAACAATTAGGTTACTTAGCATTTAACATTTGGCCTTAAGCCCTCTATATTTATATTTTATGTCTCATTATTATCAAGTCAGTCACATGCACCTCTGGGCAAGGGTAGGGAAAGGTAAAAATGTGTACAGTGTGATCAGGCTCAGTGTGATCATGGCTCAGAAACATTACCTTATCAGTTGTAGTGTTTCTTGCTGAACCATGAATATCTAATTTATGTCATAACTTGTAAGGCCAAACCGAACAGGTTCACCCTTGACAAGTAACTATCCTATCCTATCCTATCCTACTCTTTTGCTGGGCAGGCTACAGTGGCCTACCTTGAGGTCAGACACTTCGGTGTAGCACTGCTCCGAGCGGGTGTGGTCTGACAGTTGAACATTCCAGAAGCAGGGAAGCTGGTGTACAAGGACTGGATTCTGCTTTATAAATGCATTGAAAATGTCCTGCAAACAACCAAAAGAATTATGAGGTGTGTATTACACAAACAATGTGCTGTGCTTAAAAACAATGTGGTAATGCGGCATTGTGGTATTATAACTGCAACCACAGAAAGCCCACAATCCCATACTGCTGAATGCTGAATCAAATGTTAACATATCTGAAGTGATGCCTTTTCTGCTTAAAGGACAGCTTTTGAATTATAAGAGAGACCAGTAATGAAATGGGTAATGATGGCAAACAGAGAACATTTGGTAGTCAAAAGTTGGAACAGACCTGGTCAGCCAGAGAGGTGGAAAGCATGCTCATTAGTTCCCTCTCTGCTGTTAACCTCCACATCTGCTCCCAGCCAATTCTGCGCAGCTGCTCCAAGAGCAGGAGGATGACACCTGTATCAGACCAATCACAAGACAAGGACCACAATCCAAGTGAAACTGACTTAAAATATACTGTTTTGTACCATTAAAAAACATTAAACTTAATTATTCTGCTATTCTGTTAATATGTACTTGTTCGGGTTTAAGACTCAACCTGTGTTGAAGCCCCGCCCCAGGGCTGGCCAAGGCTTGTGGTTCTTCCACAGGTTCCCCAGGTACCAATCACTCTGGTTCTCCACTAGACCAATCACTTGCTTATCTACAATCCGAATAGGTCCATAACATTCTGTCAATGTTAGTGAACGAACCAGTAAATATTTTCTGTCCACTGCCAGAGGGGCAACAGTAAGTTGATCCCACACCTGTGAACTTCCTAAAGACAGCCCACAGCTCGGCGATGTCAGTGGCAAAGGTGATGTCTGTGTCCAGGACGATGACCTTGGTAAGGTCAGAGGGGAGTGCTTTGGTCAGGGTTAGCTTCATCAAGCCATATATTCCTGAGTAGTGCTTGTTGGGAATCCAGGCTACCTCTGACTACAAGGAAAGAGCAGAGTTGGGATGAGACCTTAGTTAATGACATAAAGTAGAGATAATCCCCCCAAACTGGGCCTTTTCAGAGTGCGTTTACCCTCCAGTGTTTATACCATGAAAAAACTTAGAGAGCCTGATCTCATGGCTGGTGAAGTAAAAATGATCTTCCTCCTTCCCTATACCCTTGACATACAGGGTTTAATAGGTTCTTCAAAACATTGAACTGAACAAAGCCCATGCACAAAGTCTACATACTGAAGAGAATTACAAATTACAACCTAGCAGAAATAAAAGCTCTTTAATACAGTAATTGCTTGTTTTTCATAACAGCTCTTAAACTGAAGCTGAGAGCAAGTAAGGGCTCTTGAGTAAGGCTCTCTTGAAAGAGGAGGGAAAGATATATCTCCGAGACAACTTGTAATGTATGGCTGAGACAAACTGTAATGGTCACAGTCATATATTGAGGGGCAAGCAAATGAAGAGTGGGTTACCTTCAGCTCGTCTGCATCATAGAAGCTGACTTGAATGGATGGCACCATCCAGGACTGAAAGAGAGAGCTGAGGATCTGATGGGCCACCATGTCTGTGATGAAGTGGAAATGAAGGGGGTTTCTCCTGGGACAGGACAGCATAGGGACAATTAGCACAGGAGTGGACAAGCTCAAATGTCCACAGTAAAGTAAAGTCCTAGAAGAGAAACTTCAACAAGTTTACTGACTTCTGGGAGTATCACTACTACAACAGATTCACTGTAGAGGAATGCTCTAAATGTGTACACCATAGTGTTCTGATCCTGCACGCTCACCTGTGGAACAGGATGGACTTGACCAGTGTGACCACGTCTCTACTGGTGTTGTGTCCAGCACACACACAGGCCACATGGATGAGCTGTGGGGAAACAAGAGGATACCATATGAGGGGAGTGAAAGAGGGTGTTAGTAGCCCTTTATAAAGGAATAATAGTCACCTGTGAAGGAATTTCTCTCATTTTAACAATCGTGTTGGCAATGAAATGCAGTTTGCTACTATTGTTTGTTTCTCTTCAGCACATTTCAGCTTGTTGAAACATATTCTGTGGCAGAAACTAAAGCTGTACTCTGTAAACATTCCCTGTGAGAATGTTCTTGAATAATTCATGAATTACATTCAGACAGTTATTCATATTTGCTGTGCTACTTGTTTAGCGTACTTACAGCTGAAAATTTATCAGTAGCTTTTACTTTTATCATTGTATATCTGATTGGAGGTTGAAATCATTTTTGGAACAAAAATTACTGAGTTTTAAAATTAAGGCAAAAGAAAGCCTCTGGGTGAAGTAATCAAGCAGAGTAAGTCAGCGTCCTGTACAAGGGTGTTTTCAAAATGTGAGGTTCCCTCAAACGCTTCCCCTGTGATTTTCTCATAGTGCCAACTTTTCAAAACCTCTGGACATTTTCACATTGATCTTGCCACCTCTCCACATTGAAGCAAAGTATATCTTTTCTAGGCATCAAGAGCTCAGATTAACCAGTGAGTCAGGTGTTGAGGTTCTTCCTCTTTGGCCTGTACCTCACACTTCTCCACCATGGGCCGATGGACACAGTCACTGTGGTTGCCCCCCTGATTGCTCCGCTCCTCTGCCGTGTTCTCTCCATCCTCGGGACCAGTGTCAGCTGACACCACCCACTGCTGGTTGCCATAGTTCCCATCTTGCACTTGAGGAACTGCCCCTTGTGATTGGCTGAGCTGCAGGCGTAATTGTTGGTTCTCCTCCACCACCTCTCGCATCCGCATCTCAAGCATATCCCGCTCCATGTAGCTTGAATCTGACTGTTCTACAAGGCAGGAGTAGAGCAGCAAGGACCGCCCATCTGTGGGTGGACAAAAATTTCATTTTTACCTGAAAATGTCACTTAAGGATGATTTCCTTTTTACTCTCCCTGAGAGGGAGAGACATACACACCAGAAAAAATACACAACAATTTGGCCACAATAGTGGCTGTTCGAGTGACAGTTTAGAGGCTGAAAGGGAGGAAGGAGACTGTAGAGAGAAAAAACAATTTTGGAAAAAGTTGGGCTTTAGCCAAAAACCTGAGCTTGGCATAATATAGGTGTGTTAACAGTGCTGAAGGGTTTTCATTTGTTTTCACATTGCTGGCAGATTACAGAAAATTTTTAGTTTTCTTTGGCTCTTTAGCTAAGGGAGAAACACATTAAAGAAACCACTCAGAAAATTAAATTTTCCTTAGGCTCTGAAGTGGGCCTGAGGGAAATGCAGGAGAGGTGTATATGCTTGAGTCTGTGTTCTCGTGCATATATGTGAATATGTGTATGTTTGTGGGGCAAGTATGTACATACATGTGTGTGCATGTGCCTGAAAGAACAATAGATTCACTCCACTGTCATATGGGGACTGCATTAGAGACTCACTATTGACTATAACATTCCCAGCAGAAGCCAGGTTTGCATAAGTTCAAGTGAACTGCTTAGTTGCATCGAATAGATCCATTACATGAGTAGTGTGTTTTCACGAGAAAACAGGGCTAGATATGTGACAGTGAAATAATCATAACTGTAATAACTAAATGGATATTTGGCTGAAGCTCTGCAGCTTTCATGTGTTTTCATAACAGCAGTTCATGACTATGATGTGTAATGATGTGCATGATGTGGACAATCACATTGAAATTAAAGTCAGACTCTAATTACCAATTATTTCCTAAAAGAAGAAAGACAGACAACAGAGGGATGTGTTTGTGTGTTCCAGTTTCAATGTTTTCACTGATAATGTGGCATCTGCCTCCTCTTTTCAGTTCATTAAGTTCGACCTGTACTCCTCAGTTTCTGAGGTCCTTGGATGAGAGGAGTGTTTCTCTAACTCACAGCATAATCCACAGGCACTCGGTCACAAAAAACTGGATGCATTTGACCATTTAATGAGAACAACCAAAGCTGTTCCAACACTTATTCACCAAGCCTGCTTGATTTGATTTTCTGCTTGGAGAACTAAATTGATTCAGAGTGGCACAGCTTGTTCACCAAAGTTTCCACTGAAGTGGTTTGTCTGGAAGGGAAGGAGAGAGAGGTGGGCAGAGTTGTCAGAGTGTAAGGAAGTTGGTTCCTTTTTGCCAGTTTGGAATGCCCCGCTCCTTAACATTTTAGTGTGACATTTCTAAAAAGGTCTTTCCTTTTCCTGCTTTTCCTGGGCTGATGGAAAAACTATGTTTGAGAGAAAACAATCAATAAAAGAGGTCTCTAATTAAGGATGAGACATTTTTGAATGATTGTAAAGAAGAACATCTGACATTAAGCTTGTTAACCTTTCAACAACTGCTATACAAAGGCTATGTAAGGTTGTTTTGGAAAAAAGACCCATAGCTACAGTTGATAATGATAAGCCATTCATTCAATAATAGATTATGGGTGGTTAAGCTTAGCTCCTAAAAGGACTTATTACGCTGCCATGGTTCACCCCAAATGTGCTTAATTAATGTTAAAGGTTGTAATCCAATCTAAGGATAATGCTTGTTTGATAGTTGCCATACCACCCTTAAAATAGCCCAGGGTTTATTTCAAAGATTTTCTCATTTATTTTTATCATCTTCAGAGGGCTGGAACTGGAGTTCAGAAAAAACACATGATGTCCCTGTCTGCAATTTGTTGACATGCAGTAAGTATTTTATTTGCATTGATCCTTAGAAACCACACACTGTATACATGAAGTCAACCCAAGGTGATACTCACTCTCCAAGTTCCCCACAAAGAGGTACAGCCATGTCAGAAGCACCACAAATGTCACGGATGCAGCAAACAGTTTCAGCTTCCCTCGGCAAGGGCAGTGCATTGTGAAAAGGGTAGGGGTAGTCAGGAGGGTGTTCAGGTGGGGCTCAGTCCCCCACTGGCTAGCTGCTGCATTCTGTCATCTGTGGGGAAGACAATGGGAGGATAGAGGGAGGCAGAAGAGAGGATAGGGGAGGAAAGAGAGAAGTAAGACAGGAGGTAATAGAAAATACAGACAGGAGAGAGAGAGTGAGAGAGAGAGAGATAATGAGTGAGGACAGTCAGTATTTCTAGCATGCAAAACAGTCCCTGTTCATGATAGGCTTAATGGAATAACTTTATTTCTATAAGGAACAAGTTGGAAAGCAATGTTATTATGTTGCCAAGAAAGTGTCAGATGTCATTCAAGAGCAGGTTACTTCACTCAGCTGTTGCATTAACTAAGGTGACATGGAAGGAAATGAGAATTAAGTACGTTGAATAATAGCAATCAATTGGACAGATTAGTGTGATTAGTTTTAACTGGAACAGTACAGTATCAATCTAAAGTAAGCCAAAGGTTATAGGCTTTTGTTTTTTATTTCAAAATTCCATGAATACTGAATCAAGAAATGAGCTTGCACATGAATCCCAACACTTTGATGAACATTTGCATGTTTATATTGAGGGGCAGGCTTGTCTGATTTTTATTTTTGCTCCATTGGTATGTGCTTGCTGTGAGATTTCCTGTTCTTTATTTAAAATGTACATATCTTTAACACCCCTGTGTCTGGCAGAGGGCACATCAGACTGTTTCATAAGTACATCATATTTCAATCCATAAACCTTCACTTATCGCCTTTTTTATTTGAAGTGGGTTCTGAAGCACTTGTGGGATGCTCCACTTTCTTCACCCCATACTAACCAACGGATGAACTAAACACTTAAACACTTACGTGAAGTAAACAGACCTTCAAATTGCGTAGATGGAGGCCACTCAAGGCACAAGTAATGTACAATGGATGCAAGGTGATAATTCAGTTATAAACCAACTGCATAACACCGGAATGGACTGACATGACAAACTGCTTCACGTTGGCCTATTCTGAGAGATAAAAAGAAGGGTTCTCATCAAGAATTACTGAAGGACTTGGAAATCTTACTAAGATGAAGTCTGCTGAGGCACTGACATTCAACATCTTTAAAGTGAAATGGAGGACAGGTTTAAACTACACTGCAGCTGGAGGAGTGGGTGTCCCTGTGAGGACACACCAAGGCACCACTGGGGACTATGTGTGAATTGTGTGAACGACACCTTGCTACAAGGGCTGGGACCACTCAGGAGACATGTTAAAAGAGGCCTCCAGTTTCCATTGGCATTTCTGCAACTAATGACGGATAATGATGCTTATAAAATTATCATTGATGTTAATGGTGATAGTGATTGTGAGTATGATGGCAATGACAATAATAACAACATTTCACAAATATTAGTTCTAAACATGGTAATGTTTATTATTCAATCTATCTCTTTCTTTTTTGTATTTATTGATTCTACTACCAATGATACACAGTAAACCTATGTAATGTCTTCAACAAAGTTTATAAGTTGGAATGTCAGGAGTGTTAACTTGTTGGCGAAGACAGTCAAAACACTCACTCACCTTCAAAATCTTGAAGGAGATACCTGTCTATTGCAAGAGACACACCTCATTAATTCAGACCATGAAAAATTAAAAAGTCAATGGGTTAACCAGGTATTTGCAGCATCTTATACCTCTAAGAAAAGAGGTGTGGCAATATTAATCAACAAAAACACACATTATACTAACAATTCAGTTACAGCAGACCCTGAAGAACGTTACATAATAATCAGTGGTTGCACTGGAGATGTCAAGTTAACAATAGCAAACATATATGCACCCAATGAGGGCAACCCCACATTTTTCCATAGTTTTTTTCTCTCAGCTTATGAACTTCTCTGATATCTATCATTTCTATCATAGCTATCATCCTTGGAGGGGATTTCAATACAATTATGGACTTGAACCTCGACCGCTCAAACACTACAAAATTCTCCAGACCAATGATATCCACAGAAACATTACAACAATACATAAATGACTTTGGTCTCGGTGATAACTGGCAACTACATAACCCCACTAGCAGAGAATATACTTATTACTCTCCATACCACAATTCACTGTCCCGGATTGATTACTTCTTAATAAGCAATTATCTAAGACAGAAAATGCAAAGATTCACCCAATAATTATTTCCGACCACACCCTAATCAGCAGGCCCGGCACCACAGGGGGGCGAAAGGGGGCGTCACCCCCTCAGATGGACTACCCCACCCCCTCAGTGAAGATTAAGGTCTAATTTGATTTTTTTTTTCATTTATTTCCATTTTAAAATACTAATACATAATTTAGCCCACCATTATTCGCTAAAACAAAAGTCACGTTTTAGCCTACATTTCAAAATCCACTTGATTGGTTGTCTGGGTGAGTGCGAGCTAACTAGCTAATGTTGCGTTGTGTGTGGACTCAGAGTTGACAACTTTCCCACGGTATTTCAAGAAGGTAGCTAGCTTAGTCTGTTATCTAGCTTTTAACAAACAAAATGGACATCCGAAAATGGATTAAAAAAAAAAACCACGATAGAGGACCCTGGGACTAGCGTATCAACCAGCACTGGCTAACCAGCCACTAAGGACAACACAGGCAAGCCAGAAAAAAACCACTTTGGGAGAACAGTCGCTCACTGACAGTCCTGCTCAGCCTGCTACTGGTAACGTGGGCGTTCAGCCAGGGGACCTTGGCTACGAGAAGCCAGCTCAGCCATCTCTAAAGCAATTCCCAAAGAAACAGCAATACAAAAATTATTGCTATCGGTCATTTTTAGCCACTTGGTACTGAGTATTGAAAAACAAAAACACAAATACAAAAACTAAAAATTACTAATCTTTATTCTACTCAAAATTGATGCATCTGTCTCTCTAGACCAGAAACATGTGCCTGGTAATGCTTGTATAGACTGAAATGACAGACGTCTCCTGTCAGTAACATGATCATATCCATGCTCCCAGCTCATTTGCCTCTCTCACACTGAGAGTATTCTGTTCAAGCAGACCCTGCATTTTCCATGTCGAAAATATGAAGGGAGTGACTCCGTGTTCACAACTTTGGGCTTTAGCAACTGGAAACATGCTAGTATCGCTAGTATGCACCAAATGCAGGATAGATTCTCAGAAATTCTCCTTTGCAAGGAGCCAGCATGTCAAATGTGGATAAGATGACTGTGTTTGTCCCAACTTTTTTTGCCAAATCTGTTTTTATTGACTGCTGTCATTTCGTCACCAGGGGAAATGTTCAAACCCTGCCCATAGGACCATTATTCTTTTCTTCTATTCACTTTCACCCCCGTTCTTGCCAAGAACAAAAGGATTTAATTAAATATTTTATCTGGGTGTGACACTGTGTGGAGCTATTCACCCCAAGCCTTGAGTACAGTGACTGGGAGTCGGTCATTCTATTCATAGAGATAATACGTTTCCCTACGTGTTTCAATTAACAAATGTACTCAACTAGACACATTATAATTACAGACACATTAGAGGGCAGATGTCACAGATCATATGTACTCTTCTTTCTAATGAGCCATTCATTTTGACATGATTCTATCTCCCTCACATCACATTTCACCATTAATTACAGTAATGACTCATCTATGTGCTGGCTATATGTATCTTGGAATTTTATACTTAAGTCACAGCCAAAACCCCCTCAGTGTTATCTGAAAGTATGCATGATAAAGAATATAATCAAATGAATCTCATTATGCATAGTTTCTGAATAATGCGTTTTCCTGTTTTCAATTACAGATACATTTTTCATTGCATATACAAGATAAAATATGCCCAGACTGGAATAATATAATATAATATAATATAATAAAATAAAAAGCAATATAAGGCAGTTGGTTGGCAGATCCCCTCCTGTATAAAATAAAACATGAAATTTAGAAAATTATGTATAAATTCCTAATTAATGTCACACAGAGAAATGGAGGTTGCAAGTAGCTTGATAAAGAAGCATAAAGAAACATTTACGTGGAGTTCCAGTAGAAGACATGCATCACTGGAGTAGGGACTGGAAACTACAACATCTCTCAGGGGTTTCTATGACCCTGACCTTTGATATGGCCAGGAATCATCAGTAGGGTTTGGTCAAGGGGCAACAATCTAGAAATTAAACATTCCGAAAGGGAATGGTGAAGTATATTAATCAGGCTGAAGCAAAATCCATGCACAACTGACTATGTTATGACATGGGCACCATTTGTGTCAGAATGACCAAAATATGAGAGCACAGAAGTTGTTCTCTGTTTGTGTGCTTTCTTTCCTTCCTTGCATTGCAATCCAAGTGAAGGTCAAATGTTCCTTTTCAAACCTCTTGAGAAAAGCAAGCGCTTTCAGGTGTCATTCTGAAATTCAATGAAATTCAATTCGCATTGTTGTTAAGGTCAAGTGCACAAGGAATTAATTGCCAAAAACCTGTGATATTAAATGAGGCTGCTATTGGAGAACAGTGATAATGCTAGTAGTTCCACTGTCAGACCTATTAATAACTCAGACAATCAATGTGCTTCATTCCCTTTGCTGAAGTCTTGAACAAAGACACTGTGCCTGAGTTAAGCAGATCCATGTCAATGCTCTCAACAATACTGTAGCTTCACTATAAAGAGAGAAGTGATGCTCCATTCTCCCTTGTTATTTTTTTTTTTTTTTATGGATGCACTCAACTAGTATTATTAATATCCTGTAATTAATATTCAATATATCTAATATATCAATATATCTAATATCTAATATTTTGCAGTTTGAGGCTCCACAGGATCAACTGAACTGGACCCTGAACTGGAATAGAAGCAGAAGCTACTTCCTATTTCAGGAGTTGAAGCAGCAAATATGGTATTGAGTGCAACCTGTCAATTTCCCATTGATTATATTGGAGAAGCTGATAGCAAACTGATTTTCTCCACCTAGTTGTAGTCACATTACTCATAACAATATGTGACATTTATCTTTTGTCTTGCCACAACTCCAAAATGAAGTTTAGACAATGTTTCCTTCAACTTCATACTCTGCAATACATGACTCTGCTTGACTAAGATCTCTGAATGTGATGGGTCAATCATGAATAGCCAGCAGAGCACATAGTGAGTTTTCGCTGATAACATTTTGAAAAATAATAATAAAAATCAACTGTAAATTGTGCATTTTGTCATGATTATAATGGTTAACAGAGGTGGACACCCCGGTTTCAGAAAGTAAAAGTCCTACCGTATATTTGTTCTAGCCATTCACTAAACAGCTCCTCTACCTGGCTGAAGAGTTGTGCTAATTAAATTCAAATAGTGTAGTGCATGGGTGGAACAAATACATGGCAGGACTTTCTGAAGCTTTACTTTCTGAAGCTGGGGTGTCCACCTCTGATGGTCAGTTTGCTATAACAAATTGTGTTGTGTTAGTGTATAGTATTAATGGTGCTCTCAATGTAATTATTGCAATAAATAGTAGCAAGCATTTGCCATGTATCAGTATATAGGTATATACATGTGTCCTTCTTAACATGGTCATACTGATATTATAAGGTCACTTGGACAACATAATCTAGATTTTGGTTGCTTGGGGTGGGGGTGTTGGGTGGTAACTTCATGATGCGGAATTTAATAATGATGACTGGCTACTGATGTTCCCTTAGAAAATGATTGCTAGCTAACAAGGTATACTCAGTTCCTCATTGTAAGAACATGTGTTAAAATACTTGATTACATGGTTATTTCTTTAATTCCTCTGAGGAAAATATACTCCTCCTGGCTTATCCTCAGAGCCTTGAAGCTTCACATGACTCTGTGTACTGAGCCCCCAGAACAAAAGGTCAATATACTCCTTTGTTAATGGTTCGTTACAGTCTGAATGTGCTTTTCCAGACCTGTTCATCAACAACCTCCTCCAAGAGCACTTCTGCTTAATTAACTGGAATTGTTTGTTGTTCCCCAAGAAGTTAAATATTACGACGGAGACATTCTAGATGTGCTAAGTGTGAGATCGATAAGGCAATAAATGTGGCCTGTTTCAAACACACGTGTAGCTATTGATTCCTGCGTTGTGATTGTTAGACTTGTAATTGATTTTTCAATAAACATGGGCCATTTTAGACAAAACTGTGCTTTTTGATTTCTGTAGTGTGATCATTAGATGTGTAAGTTTAAAATTTGACCAAAAAGAAAGCTTTCCTGAGATTGTTCCTAATCTTTTTGGATATTGACAGACATGTCAATGGATGTCAGAGCACTGCATCTGCAAATATTATTTAAGAGAAGTAAAAGTCCTGACAGTGAAATTACAACTAAAACTGCAAATCAAGATATGCAACGTGAGATTTAGTACTGCTTCCAATGAAGCACTGAAATTGTGGTGAAATTAGCATTACTATGCCATAACTGGGCATTATGCCTGTTTTGGGATATTGAGCATTTTTATTTTTAATTCATTGTTTATTTTTTTAATTTATTTTCACTGAGTAACTAAAAATGACCCCTTCATTCAGAAATCTCTCTCTGTGTCTCACCTGCTCTTTACACTCTTTAAGTCCTGTATTTGTACAATTAAATGCACCACCCTGTGAATCAAGCTCTCCAGAAAGGAGGATGACAACATGATTGCTGTCAACTTGTGTGATCTGCCAGCCAAAACTGTTATGTCAACATGTGCCACAAAATTGATTCTGCACCAGTCTAATGTTCAGCATTTAAGAAATGAGACCATGTTTGGCAACTCCTTCCCTTTCTCCAGCTCCAAAAGTCCAGTATACCAGCTGATTGACCATCATACTGCCAACATTTCTATGCATCTCCCAGGCTGGGGGTTATGCAAGTGAAGGGGCAATTCCACACACTTTTTATGCTGAAGAACTGGTTGAGAGACTTAACAAGGCAGAGAGAACGTGTAGGCTGTGTGTGTGTGTGTGTGTGTGTGTGTGTGTGTGTGTGTGTTGGAGAGGGTGGAGGTGGTGTGAAATGTAGGTGATATAGGAGAATGATCCAATCAATGAGGAACCAAATTAAATGGCAGTCTTCCACGAAAATAGTCATAATAAAACAAGGAAAATAAAACATCCCAAAAAATGACAAGTAACCAAATTCCACAAAATTTTATAGACTGGAAACCTTTCTACAGTGAACAGACCATAAAATAACAGCTCATCTTCAACAAAAATACCCATCTCTCTGGGATTCTGGAATTAATGGGACAGCACTGTTCCTGTAATGGTGCATAATTAGAGAACCCTATTACCAACAGGGATGCTTTTTCAGCCTTCAGTAAAACTGGATCTTAAGATGTGTTTCATCTGACAAACAATTCTGTGTCAGTGTAGCGAAGGGTAAGAGCAATCACCCAATCTAGCCTCGAATCCAGGTCAACAGGGTACCAAACTGCAGCTTTGACCATGACACCAAAGAGCCATGGTCATTTGTATAGCAGTCAGAGCACATACTCAACAGTAGTGACAGCACTCTGTCACACTGCCTTCCCCTTCGGGAAGCACGCCCATGCGCTTCACGCACTGAGGCGTCCCACATGCATTCCCCTGCCGTACTCCTCCCATCCCAGGGTGCCCCACTCACCAGTGCTTCACCCATCTCCGGGGTCCCTCACACCGTGCTTCACCCACCTCTGGGGTCCCTCACACCAGGGTCAACCCAACCTGGGGGTCCCTCATACGGCTCACACACTGGGCACACTTCCGATGGCCTCGCGGCGAGCCATCCCACTGCTAACACCATTTGTAGCGAAGGGTGAGAGCAGTCACCCCACCCGGCCTCGGACCCGAAAGACCCTGGCTCTTTGGTGTTGCAGTCAAGCTGCAGGATTGGAACCCTATAGACCCAGGTTCAAGGCCGGGTGGGGTGACTGCTCTCGTCTTTTGCTACATTCAGCAAATATTGACGTCTTCTCCTTGGCTGTCATTACCACTAGTGCCACCAGACAGACATCTAGAAATACAGTATCAGAGTACTCCAAGTCTTGCAAAGCACTATAAGACATTAACGGCAACCCTTTATCCTAAAGGCCTGCAAAAACAACCTGTTCTTTTGCAAAAGTGGATGAATACAAGAGTCAACATTGAACCAGTTAACGGTGCAATCAAAGTGGAAATAAACAGATGCAACAGCTTTCATTCAACGGCCCAGCCTAACTGGTATCTCTTCCCTGTGAATGTGGGACTTACCTTTTCAGCAATGCATTAATCAGAGGGGGAGGTTTCTCTGATTAAATAATAATCAACCATGCTCTTCCTCCGTAAGCAGAGGCCGTGATAAACAGCACTGTGATAATGACATTTTTTTGTATGACCTCCGCAGCACTGCTCCATTCTCCATTCCCAAAGGAAAATAATAAATACATAATAGGAGAACACTTGCTTGCCTCATAGTGGCCTGATTCCAGACACAGATTTCAGTGATTTTTTTAAACCCAGATGAAGGACAACGGGAGCAATAAATTATCCCTTTGGCTCGCTCATAAAATCTGTGTGATTTGAAAGTGCTTTTGGTTAATTGAACTGCCAGCATGGGCTTTAAATAGCCTAAGAGTTTAATTGTTACATTATGTTAGGAAATATTGTCCATATAGCTTTTGTCCTTGCACAATTAGTGAATTAAAGAACTGCATCATGTAAGGATACAAAGACACAACTGTGCTGTGTTCCATAGATGTTATCAACTCGCTCCATCTGCAAGACACACAGCTGCAGAAGATAAGCACTAATAATTTTTGATGACAAAAATGAGGACCATCGACTGATGTCATGGGCCATTGCGATCTGAGAATAGACAACTGCACATCTGCACAAGCAATTATTTAGTGCCTGTCAAGTTATGAAAATCAATTTGTTTTGTCATGACATGGTTTGTACAGCTGTGATAACAGTGCATATGTGCTACTGGACATTCATTCACAGTCTCCATCTCAGCCTTTGATTTGTCTGAAGAAAAGACACAGTTCTACTTATTTGCTTGTGTAATGACTGAAAAATTAATGACACATCAATTTATGTCATCTTAACAAATTCTCACACATTAAAATTTAGCATTTTTTCACATTGAGAGAAGGTAGACATGAAGGGGTGTATTTTGCATGGTGCAGTTCTTAAATTTTATGGATTTGTTATCACTGACTGGTGCAGTGTTGCAAATTTGAAACTGGGAATCAAACAGAGAAATCTAACTTTATTCTAGTTCATTCCAAGTACAGGTCTAGATTCTCTAGTTCAGCTGCATTGGAAAGGGTCTCTGTGAAGTAAATGAGTGGAAATAATAGTTAAGTATTGTCTTCAACTGTTGTTAGCCAGATTCAAATACAGATTCAAATAAATGTGTGCCCGGTCAACAGTCCAGTTCCCAACCTTACTCAATGCGAATCTGCCGACATTGCTAACAACAGCCAGAAAAGGATATTTAAAGCACAGCAATAATAAGAGCAGCAATAACACAGGCAAGGACAAAGCAAGAAAGCACTCAATCCTGATCAGCGGGTATTAATATAGTATGTGATTCTTATTGCCCTACAGCATTTATGTGGTAAATTAGGGAATATCAGACAGCAGTGTCTCATGGTAGCTTACAAGAGAAGCTCTCTCCCTAATCCAGACTGATGGTTTTGCAAATAAATGTGAAGGAACTTGGATGTGTAAGCCACTTAAGGAACATAGCATGTCATGTTTAGAATGAACAAATAAATGAGAGACTACACAGACAGAGAAGACAGTAAACAGGGAGTTATGTGTTAGCTGTGAGATTTGCTCCAGTGCCTTCCTTTTCTCACACCTAAAACACAAAAGTTACATCTTTGTTAACATCTGAACAGCACAGAAGATAAGTATCTCAGGAAAGTGTACACTGCTTTAACTTGGAAATATATATCTTTACACTAGGTCAACATGCAACTATGCAAGAGATAAGCTCATTGTGATTCATGACAGGTGACTGAAAACAGGTGACCGTTTTCTTTGAAAAAGGGGGAATTGAAAAGGAATGCCTTCAAAAACAGTGCTCTTCAACATAAGCCTCACTAGTTTTATTTATTTCCTCATGTTCAACTGTTGCTTTTTTCCCCAAGATGATAATGACATTCATACAAAGCAGAGTTTCTCAGTCTTGGTCCTGGGAGCACATTGTGTGCTGCCCTTCGTCTTAATTAGGTCTGACTGAGCTCTTGAATACTGATAGGGCTCGACATCAGCACATATTTGCTTGCTGATTCTCTCTGAAAGTAATGTGTAGTTGGAGGGCTGTTAGTGCTAATAGGGAAATACAATTAGGTGTTTCTTCAACTTGTTTCTGTTTAATTGTTTCCCTTTAACAAATTAGAAAATATATATTGGCATTCAGCTTAACTGAATGAGGTTAACTGGTTGTTCAATTAACTGTTTTAGGGCCCAGGGACCACTTAACTGAAGAACTAATTAAGCCAAAGCAAGCCTAATTATTTAAGACCAACTGGAACAAAAAACATCACACACAGGGTGTCCCCAGGATTAGGGCTGAAAACACTGATATCCCAGTTTTTTTTTTTTTTCTTCAAATTTTTCACTGTTGCTATTCCAGTCACAAGTTTGAAATGAATAAATGTTTAAAATAAAGGCAGGAAAAACTAATTTGTTTTAAACAGAAAGGTCAATTGAGAACTCATTAACAGTTAAGGCATGGGGAAACAGGCAGGATAGAGCACTGAAGGGATAGTGACACATCAATCAAATGCTGTGTTGCTTCAGCTTGTGACATTCTCTAGAATATTTCTTTTTTTGAATGTACATTTTTCAAAGGAGCATGTCCAAATCTACATTTGTTCTGTTGGTTTTTGATTAAAATTCAAATCCTTACAGAGGTGGATAAGCAGCTGTGTATGGGATTCAAAGCTACCACTTTTCTGATCTGAGCAGAAAACCAGGGCTAGGTGAAATTTCAATGAATTGTATTACATTAAATAACTTTATTACATTAAATAAGCAATTTTTGATAAATAATGTGCTATGTGACAAGCACATTTACTATAGGAATAGAACAATTAAGGATTCTAAGCATTCACAACCAGAGACCACAACTTCTACCATTACATTTCAACGGTTCCTGCCTATGCAATACTCATCCATTCACCCATAACTAACCTCCATTCCTTCTCACCCTGTATAATTATGTACATTGCTAAGAAGCCAGGTGTCCTGCTGGGGTTATGGTCAATTCACTGTGTTCTGGGGAAGATACCATCATCAGTCACGGCTGGAGCTCTAAATTGGTGCAGTAATGAGTCAGGTTGTGTTTTGAATCAGCTTGATAATGTTAAGGGCTTTGTATTGCAGTAACGAATATGAGAGCGGCATGTGGCTTGCCCTTTTGTTGTTTACTCTCCTATTGCTTTTGGGCCTGTGAGGATTTAATGACACTCTTAATGATACAGCCTGTCTCCCACACCATTAAGTCCACCTCTCAAAATATTGGATGTCCAGTATCTCATTGCTTGTATTTCAAATTCATTGGAATTTGAATAATATATATATATATATATATATATATATATATATATATATAAATATATATATATATATATATGTTTTTTTTTTTACACATACTCAATTATGTATTGCAATTCATGTATGTATATATATATATATATATATATATATATGAATTGCCTCTCAGTTATTCATACTGTGTAGTACAGTTCTGGTCAGCTTACAAAGTTTTGTGGAATATTTTTAAGCCATTTCCACTTTGGCTTCATTATTCAAGATCATATGTAATACAATTATCTGATTAGCCACTATAAAGTCCATACATTTATACAATCCAGGGACTGATTAAGGTACGACGTGAAAGCTCTTTTTCTGCATTATTTATCTAGGAGTGGATGGATCCTGGTCTATACCTTGGACAAATATCTCAGAACAAGTAGAAATGTACAGTGTGGAATCTCATATGTTTACATTTAGAAGGTTATGATATGGGATTAACAGATTCTTTGACACATTGAACACACTATCTGAAACAGAATTCATCATTATCAATGATGTGCTCTTGTCAGTGCTGAGGACATGAAAGAGAAGTGAGAATGATAGGAGCACGCTCAGTCACTGCCTCTCTGAAGCAGACTTACGCCACCTCTTGAAGTGAGATTTCTCTCCCAAGGCTGCATCTGGCTGGCTCCAAAATGTTTGCCAATGTCACCACCTCTCAGGGAACAAGACATGTTCACATGGATCACAGAATCTCATCAACAATTGCCATTTAAACCCTGTTAAGATGACCCATAAACTCATCTTCTATATAAATGTCTCAGACAACATCTTTCAACATCAATGGAAACGTTCAATACAATCTCGTTACCTACTTACAATACCATTCAGTCAAATACCAGACTCTATGGTGGACATATCATAGAGCAATACAATAAAATGCTATTTCTTCTTCTGTAGACAAATAGGCATTAAACTGCATGTAAACATTGTACAAGCCACAGCAAACAGTAGTTTTCTTAACATGTGTTTCCATTCTTAAAGAAGTAAATGATTACCTGATTTGGACTGACTGTTGTGGTATATTCCTTTATGTGTTTGTGTGTATGTGTGTGTGTTTGGTATAAAATAACTTGTTTGTCCATCTTTTGTCCATTAGCCAGGGCTACAGTTCAACCATCATATTTTCTTAAATCTTCAGTAACTATGTGTGCAATAGCTGCACAATGACCTCCACTTCATTGCTAGAAATTATGCAACTGGAGGTGATCTGGTGCAATCAAGAAGAAATAAATTAATGGCAAAAGAACTTTGGACCTGAACCCACAATCTCTCAGGTAGTTCAACCACTATCTCCTCCCTGTGTCAGCCCAGGAAACACCCACGGTGTTTTCTTCCATCATTTAATCACCTAACTTGTGCTATTATTGAAATATTGCTATGTTCACATGCTGAGTGTTTTATCTATAAGAAAGAGTGGGAGACAGAGGGACATGGAGGACATAGCAACAAGAGTGAGATGCAAAGTCATTACTGAAATTATTTATCAAAGGTCTTGCTATTCAACAAAACAGTAAATGTAATGTCATTGTCAAGATTAGAGCCTCAGCATATTGTACACCCAGTGTTTATAGAGCACCTCAACAGGAGTAATTGATCAATATTCTCAAGGCAATCCTGATTATTCATTCACTGTGGCTCTGCCACTCAAAATACCTTCTTATCACTGAAGGGGCTAGACAATCCTATTACATACCAGTTGATGGTTTATAATGCCAGCTTTTCTTTCACAGAAAAAACAACTTAATAACAATCACAAACAGATCATACAGAGGACAATAAAGACTACTTCATAGGACAAGTTGTCATGCAGGTTATGCAATTATACATGTTGTTAAAGCACTATATCTTGGTAAACTGGTATTATTTACCAGTCTTGGAGCAAAACATTTAGCAATCTCACAGTGTTTGCTTGTGGTTATTTAACAAAAAATGTGTCTCAGTCCTTTTCCAATATGGATACCCTGACAGGACTTGGGTAGGCCACACTAAGGCAAAATTTAAAATATATGTTTCATATATACAGTAAAATACTTCTTTAGTCAATAAGAGATTTTGATTTTCTTCAACATACCATACTTTCTTGAATATTACCATTCATATTACCTCTAACTGTCCCTTACATCAGAACTTCTAGGACCCTTTGAGGTATACTTTCAAACCACAGAGCAAAGAGCACCACATCCTTTCATGTAACTCTATTCACAGTTTGAGCCAGCAGCAGGGCTCAGTATTCCAGTTGCAAAACTCATGACCATTAAGCCTAAAACAAAATCAAACATTGCAATGTTTTGATGGGTATTCAAAGTTTTGGTGAAAGAAAAACAAACATTTTTCTGGGGGAAATGTACACACAACCTTAATTAAATATAACAATGAAAATACACTTTCCATTCTATGTTTCTTCTTAAACAGCTATGCATGTATGAATTAACAAATTAAAAAATCATATTTTGCATTGTGGCAGTCACAGTGCACACCTCTCATCTTCAATAAAGGAAAGGGCTTGGGCCACATTACTATGCATGCAGATGACACAGGAGTTTATTGTGTATCCCTGTACACAAGAATATAATGTCAATAACATAAATAATATACCAGTACAGCACTGCAAATGGAGGAAAATGGGAATCAATGACAACTGAGTACAAAACACCAATTTCAACTGAATGAAAACGCACTTTGCCCTAAACCTTCAGTAACTTATATATATTTGTGATATATTTATCACATTTAAACAATGGTTGCGCTTTTTCTAAGACTGCATGTATTACTTAACATCAATTGGTAGAAATAACCAAATACTGTATTATAAGCAGGGTGCAAAATACGGGGGGTCTCAGGGGCTCTGAGACCCCTTGATTGACACTTGAGACCCCCTGAAAGCCTCAACAGCAAAATTTTGGGGGGTCTCTGGAAAAATCCTTTGAAAAATTATTTGTCACTTGCAATTGTCACTAAAAATATCTTTTAACCCTTAAAGCCCGACAGACGAAGCCTGCATCCAAATTCACATCCCTTTCTCTCGGTTGAATTGCTCACGAAGTATTCATCGCTATATGATGAAGTGTTGGCGAGAAAAATACTTTTCAATTTACATCAAATTTAGTCATAGTTACGATATGCATACAGCTCTGCATCCATCTCCATATCCATTACTCTTGTTCGAATTACTCATGAACATCAGATCAGTATCAGATGAAAGAGCGGAACCGGAGCTTTGTAATGATGCTAGTCACGTATTTGTACCTACCGAAGTAATCATGTTATGACAGATCAAACTTCTGCAAAGCAATATCTTTACTAATTTCTTCACCCATTTTCACACTCCTGCTTCTTGGTTGAATAAATCACGAAGTGCCTATCACTTCACAATGTACTGCAACGCACCACGTTGTCGGGTAATCCGGTTTTGAAATCACAGCCAATTTCTGCATTGTCTCCAACATAGGGCTGACATTACATCCAACTTTGTATGAAGAATAAACACAAAATAATGTATTCGCTTTTCATTGCAATTATTCAGAAGTTGTGGTCAGTAGATGTGCGCAGGTTTTCATAAAATAAAGCACATTCTTCATCCAATGATTCAGTGACAAGACTTCAGTGATTAAAACAATGTCATTTACATTTACATTTACATTTATTCATTTAGCAGACGCTTTTATCCAAAGCGACTTACATAGGTTACAGTTCTTTACAATGTTATCCATTTATACAGCTGGATATTTTTATTATATCCAGCTGTATTATTTCCGATAGGCACTAAGCACATATTTTTTTCAAATTGCTGAGTCATAGAGTATCCCATAGAGTATTTGTTGTTTCTCCTGGGAAACTCCCGTAATTTGCATGGCAAAATTTATTATGAATAATCGTCATATAAGGATCCATAAGTTTTGTATGTTTGTCTGACGTTACCCAAGTTGCCAGATCGTCTATGAAACACAATCTACACACACAATCCACACGCTATTATAACTATATAATTATTTATTTACTATCCACACCCCCCCCCCCACCCCACAAAAAAGCGTATTTTGAAACCTAAATGTTGGCAGGTATGGGTAGGGGGGACCCCCCGATTGCCACTGGGTATTTCACACACTGATTATAAGAATCTAAAAAAATGTAGCAGTTGCTTAAATTTACATTAAGTCCAATTAAAGTGCAGAACAACCTGTGAGTATTTTAATCTGGGGACTGAATTCAGTAAAACCAGTCTGATTTTGCCTCTTCCCCAAACAATTTGACTGAAAGTATGGTTGCAGTGTATTTATGGCTCCTGACAGATATGACTGCTTCCAGCATCCTTGATCTCTCCTACGTGTTCACTTCTTATTCCCTTCCTTGTACATAGCCACATATTGTCTTGAAGCACAACTTCCGGCAGTCCCTAGACGACCCCATTTCCTTCACTCCTCTCTGCCTCTTGTTCCAATTCTCCAAATCCTTTCTTCCATTAAATAACTCTCCGCCTCCTAACCTTTAACTTCAAAAGGTTCCAACATTGCACTCCAGGCATGAATTTACCTTGACTGACAAGAAACTTCCAGCTCCCTCCCAGTAAACACAATGGCTCAGTGCACACTCGCTCTTCAGTGAGTCCCTGATTTCAGGATTTTTTTTTTATTTTCTCCCTTCCCTCTGTTTCTTGAACTTTCTACCTCAACTTGTCTAACTAGAAGAAGTTTGGTTGGGGAGGTGGCAGTTTTAAGTTACAAATGACTATGTGCCCTTGAAAAAAGAACAGAATTTGTTCTTTGAGGGCAGGTCACAAGAGTAGGTGGAATGCAGTCTGCAATGGATAGATCTGGAAAGCCAGGTCTGTCTTTATGTATAATGTGACCTCTAACTGCCTACTGGAAATGATGAACATCATAAATGGTATAAGAGCACAGGTAATGACAGTTGTATAGAGTGATACACAGGACAAGCCACAGTGCTGCTAAGAATAAGATTTATTAAGGGGGTATAAAACCAATGAAAAATTTAGTTTGAAGCAAGAATAAACTCGTACTCCTTTTTAATAATTCATTTTTAACTTAAGGAGGCACATGCACAAGCTAAAACAGTCTTAGTTATTGTTAGCTAGATTATAAAAACTATGTACTGCTTCACGAGAAATAATGGGCCATAAAAACAACACCATGAGTTTTCAAAACATGCCAAGCAGAGACTATACCTT
Organism: Megalops cyprinoides; assembly: GCF_013368585.1. Taxonomy (NCBI): domain Eukaryota; kingdom Metazoa; phylum Chordata; class Actinopteri; order Elopiformes; family Megalopidae; genus Megalops; species Megalops cyprinoides. The sequence goes on along the minus strand of NC_050590.1, from coordinate 23,312,691 downwards.
GCAAGCAGGAAGTGGGAATAGCTATACAATTCTGTAGCTTCACTAATATGAATGTAGTATCTGAGTTACATAAAATCAAACTTTATGTAATGAAAGGTCACTGACACAGTGATGTAGCTCTCAAATTCTCATATCAAAACAAATGATCACAATATTACAAGTAATCTGATTGATTGAAGTAATCTGTTCAATGCTAAACATTCAGACACCTTCTAAAAGCATTACAGCACTAAAAAGTGTTGAAACACGGGTGAGAAGAGATCTCTGTAATATCATAGCGACATCATTACCAATCTTAGTGGGCAGTGGCCTGATATCAAAGAATAAAGGAAATTTAGAGTCAAGTATGATCAATTATGATGAAGTTATCTGCAGGTTAACGTAATTGATGAACAAGCAAATTAGGATTAAATTATGCAGCAGTGTGGCATAGTGGTAAAGTGCAGGGCTTGTACCTGAAATGTTCATGGTTCAATTCCCTGCTGGGGCACTGTTGTTGTACCATTGGGCAAGGTACTTAATCCCAAATTACCTCAGTAAATGTCAAGATGTATAAATGGATACAATTTTATCTTATGTAATTCACTCTGGATGAAAGCATCTGCTATATGAAACCAATATAATACAAATTTAGGATTTTTAGGCATGCTGAAATGAAGCAGTTCAAGCACAGTTATAATTCACCAAAGTTTAACTTACTAAAATCAGGCTAACATGACAGACAGAAAGGAGAACGCATGGGTTAAAGATGGCCCCACACCGGAAATCCGGCATGCAGACATTTTAGATCAGGCAATAAATTATTACTATTGTATCCGGGCTCTGATTACCAAACCGGAACGCAATTTTATTATAAACAATCACTGCGGTGTTTTTTCGGATGAAATATAACCAATAGTAGCCTGTTTAGGCAATGTACTGGCACGAGAGCACGGTTCTTATCCAATCGGCAACTAGTTTCAACTTTCTGTGAGGTGGTGCCAGGAAGTATTTGCGGGGACTGTATCAGTTGGTTACTGCAACATAGTGACAGGAATTCCGGCTCTTTTTAGTGAGCCGGATCATTTGGCTCAGCTCAGCAATAAGAGCCGGCTCTTTCCGCTCCCAAACGGCTCTTCATTTAGTACCACTTCTGTCTTTTATAATTCAGGCAAATTTAACAATGACCTAGGATTGGTATGTGTGCACGTAAATCACTTAAATTATTCAATGTAATTATACTAAACCTTATAATTTCCAGAATACCATTATTTTACATTAAGTTTGGTATAAAAACATTGTAAAAAACACCAAACACTGTTGCACGTGTGTATTGAATGTTTTATATATATAGCGCGTTGTAAATGAGCGTTTCGCTACAAACACTAAACACAGTGCATCTGGTCCTCGTGGATAAATGTATGTTACAATTCTAACATTCAGTCAGTGCATGGAGTACCTGTGGCCGAGTAGTGTGCCGAAAAGATCATCCTATTACTGTCTTGTATTAATTAACAAAAAATAGAAAGAAAGAAAGAAATAGAATGGGGGGTGAAAAATAAATGGCGATAGGCTTGGTTAGATGAAAATGGTAATGATGGACAAACGTTCGGTGTATGTTGTCACAAATTAAATGAGCCCGGGAGCTGCTTTGCACCGTGTGTTTGAAAAAAAAAAATACAGTATGGGACAAGCGACAAAGGGTATTGTCTCAGCATGATACAGATCCCTCACACAAAGCAGCTGTTCGGGCTCTTCGTTACACGTCAATGTTGCCGGGAGTCCGCATTTATAGGAGAACATGACCTGTCTTTCGGGATAGCGCCAGCGCTAGCTGACTTATGCAAAACAACACAGGACAGAACTGCACTCTCCAAACTTAGCGTGTCAAATACACAGGCCAGCTACCTATCCACTCACGACATTGCCTGTTACATCAGACAATGTTTAGCACACAAGCTGTCAAAACAGATGTTCTCACAGAACGTCGACGAGTCAACAAACCACAACATGGACAGAATTATCAATGTATTGGTCCAATTCTGTGACGATGACTTGGCCAAAGTTGTAACACAGCATGTTGCTACTCGACCAACTTTATTGAAGTTTATTGTAGTACTTTTCATTTTTAATAGCATTTAAGAAAAAAGGAAGCACGGTAATACAAAATTGTATTAATGTATTTTTTTCTACTTACAATTTAGAATTAAAGCTGTTGTGGTAACGCTAAATGTACGTACGTCCCATTTTACCCCCCACCCCCCCCCAAAAAAAAAAAAAATTATTAGGCTCAGAAAAATTTGTTGCTTTAAGCCCTGAGAACGTAATTGTGATCTTAAAAATTGCAACACATTTTCCACTTTGGGGTTTTACAACAAAATGACGTTCATGAACAGTCAACACAAGCTCCAAATTTCAGTCTGGCAGAGGGTTCTGATGGCAAGCAGCACAAATGTGTGAATCACATGTTTGGATAAACCTATTTGAGCCATTCCTCCAGACATTCAGGGGATTATCACTTTGGTTTTCACTGTGTTTTCAAGTTAAAGGTCACTCCATTTCCACATGACTGCATATCTGTAGAACTTTAAGCACAGCACAAATGTAACCTATTCTCTGTGAATGGCTGGAGCTCATCTGAATAAAAACAGGAAGGGGAGTTGGGGTCTGGAGATTTTATGACAGTTGCTCATTTCAACTTCACTTCTCAACATTCCAAAGAGAGCTTCCAAAAAAGAAAAAAATCTTATATGAAATAGTTTAAACCCTTAACCGTGAAACCCTGGCAAACCTTACTGTACAGGTCAATACCATAAGCTGCATCCTCCTTCTGCCACAGGAGGCTAGATTTCCCTGGTTTCTGATGCACAGCATTTGTGCAACAGTAACAGAGTGAACACATTCTTGTGGCTCAAGAGCTTCAGTCTGCCAGGGCTTTCTTGTGCCCAGAAACTCTGTGCTTGTTTAAGGAGCTGTTTTGGAGCTGTGGAATAATTTTATGTGTCGTTAGGATGAAATAAACTAAACCTACACTTGAAATTGCTGCATAGCTCAGGCACAAGCAGACAACAGTCCCGAGGCAGCTTTGAGATCATCAACGTCTGCTGTGGAGGTACACTGCTTGAATAGGGAACTCTTCAGATGTGTGTCATACTCATCCTGCTAACAGTGTCTGGAGACATTAGAAGTGGGAAAAGGAAGTAAGGTCTATAGGACACAGCAGGGGCTTCTGGGATTCTTTTTCGTCTGCCCTTCCCTGGTGATTTTCTATTCACATCAGAGGAGATGAAACAACAAAGAAGTCCTGCTGTATGATGGTCCTCTCTCAGCCCGTAAGAACAAAGAAGCACTCATCATAACTGCTGAATTTCACAGCCACATTGAGATAAGGCCACTAGACAGAAGTACAACAGGATATTTCTTTTTAACATCAGCCCATCCCTTTCTCCTCTGATCCCAAAGCTTTTCCTGTCATGTTCATGAGCTGAAACAGCTTGAGGACAAATTTAACAAAACTCTGCTTTTATTTCAGGCATCACTTTTGTTGTTCTTAATGCTCAACTAATGCACTCTGACAGCATGTTTATACTTCTCACTTTGGAGAAGGTGGAGCCCCTAGAAGAGCTGAAGTATTACAGCATTACAAATAACTGCAGAGAAGCCAGGTTAAACTAATGGCAGAATGGTCAGACTCCTTCTGATTACTTCAGTTAGCCTAAAAATGCAATTATAAAACATAACAGGCAGTTATAATATATAATTGATGTTTATCAATGGACACCATCAAAAAAACATTGCAGCACTAAAATCTAAGGCCATTTAATTAAACCTGTTTAGCCAAAGAGTTATATAAGTGAAGTAGCAGGAGCAGGTGAAACAGTAGCATCTCACCAGCAATTTCAGCTCTGGACCATAGACCTTAACACTTCTTAAAAGTGCAACTCCAAACATATGTTCACTGTGCAGCCTCTATTTAGTTAATGCATAAAGTTGTGTATTAAATATTAACATGGGATAATCATTTAGTACTAACACAGTACTGGAGCAATGTTTAGAACAGATGTACATCAGATAAAAAAGAGGGAATTACTAATGTGTGTAATTGAAAAAAAGTGGAATTTGTTAACAGAAATCAACAGGTTTTGAGCATCATTTGTTGTACATATAGCATATATATCCAAAATACAAATAAAAAAAAAAAACATTTGAGACACAGAGAGATGCAAAGAGAGAGAGAGAGAGACAGAAAAGAAGACAAAGAGACAGAGAGAGAAGCAGGCAGAGACCTTGTCTGCTTAACAGAGCCAATGACATGTGCTCCAGGCTTTGTTCTACATCGAGTACATCCTGTCAGGGAGGGCCAAATGGTTTCAAGGATAGCTGCCTGTAACTGTAGCCAAAAAGCTTCCTAAAACAAGAGGTAGCAAAATTGAATCCAAGACTGAGTAGGCACACAAGGCTGCTGTAGTGTTGCACTCACACAGTGAATTTCTGGAGCACATTCAATTAGAATACCTCCCATTCTAACAACTGTTTTTTTGTTTGCATACCCCACTGTGTCAACCCAAATAGCCGAGAGAATTAAATGCTATCATACATGTGTATGTAGTCTTAATATAAATTTTGCTGAATTATTAGCTTTTTTAAAATGTGACTTAGTTAAATACTTATCTCTGGTAGAGTACTGTCAATAAGGTGTGCAATGTTTTGAAAAAAGGATATTGCGGGACATAAAGGGTAAAAGTGCCTACATGAGACTGCATTGGTCATAGGTTGTGGTCAGCATGGTATTGCACTGTGTGCACATGGTATTACAGTATGAAGGGGGCTTCTCATAAATCATGAGTAACACCTTGCCTAGTCCAAAGCCCTAATCAAAGAAATACACAAACAGGACTATTTAATCCATCTCTTCAATTAATTAATAATATGGACCTATAACTTAAATCAAGAGACAGGATTGTTTTTTTTTATTTTGCACATACTATTTTGGGGTCAATCTTACAAACTGCTGAGCTCATAATGTACTTATTCTGAAAAGGTAACCCTTAAATAGGTTCATTTGATGAGCTTCAAGTACATTTTGCTTGTATTTCATTCCTTTCACTTCTTTTTAGAAATTGTTCCTCAATTAATTACACAAAATTCATACATTAAATTGATGTCACATATTCAAATACATGTCCCAAAGTACTGAAAGTACTGAACCTCATATTTGTTGACCCAGGCCAACAGTAATTATGGTATGAACTCTTAATTGGCTTAATACAAAGCAATAAAATGTCAAATTGCAACAACTCATAAAAAGATTTTGTTCAAGGTTACCCATTTACAGATGTCTCTGCTCATCAAAAAACTTGAAAGAATTAATAATGTGTAAAATATTTGTGTTAATTTTTTATAAATTAATTTTATCAAGAAATTGTAAATATAAGTAACTGTCTTTCTTAACTAAAATAATTTTGCATGAGAACAAAGGATATAAAAAGGTATAAAAGCAAAAAAATATATAAAGTACAACATCTTTTGTCTCATCTCCAGAATACTGGCTTTCTGAAACAGTCTTTTTATAAATTTGTTTTTGGAAGGCTAATTGAAGGGCCATTTCAGAAGAGCCAACTCAAGAAAGCAATGTACTTCTCAGTACCTCCAAACTGCTTGTAAAATCAAATCAGTGCCATGCACCTCTTTACTCTGTGAGTCTTCCCCTGTGACAGTCCCCTGCAGTAGATATTGAATAAGCATAGGTATCCTAGCAATTTATGAACAAACTTGAATGGCCAAGGTGTCACTGAATAGCACAGACTAAAATAGTTGTTATGTCCAGCAATACTGTGGGACCCTTAGGGTTCCAACAAACTGAAAACAGGAGAATACCTGAGTCGCTATTGTGTGACAGTGACCTCCCAAGTCATAGTCAACACAGTCCCAGGTATGTTAATGTATATTATGTTAATTATTGGACAGAAAGCAAGTGATTTCAAGTCACAATCAAGGCCAAAAATATTCAACCTCAATTTAAAAGCCATACATTGAGTGCTAGAAAATGACTATTTGATACCTTCTGAGACAGTAAATGTTGGAACTTTCAGGAAATTCTGCTTAAGCAGTGAGAGGAAAGAGGCAGATCTGGACTGCTTCTCAGTGGACTTAAGTTAAAACTAATCAATTTGCATACTTACACTTCTAGTCAATAGTGCAATTAGCAAGCTACAAACAGCTGGTTAGGAAACTCAGGCCTTCAATTTATTAAAAAAGGGCCAATTTTAACTCAGACAAATAGTCATAATTAACATAAATCCATCACCATGACCACAATTAACACTGAGATCATGCAAATTAAAAGTGCAGTTTTTTATGAATCTATGGACACATATTTGTTCTGCTTTATTTATTAATTTGAATTATCTCTACATACTATTTACAACCCCATTGTGCTGCCTGCTCACTCTGTAAGGTTGTTGTTTACATTGGCTGTGAAGGACCTGAAGCTTCATCAATACAGTGGATCAATGCATTTTCACTCTTTTGTGCAATTTCCACTTGAAAGCAGATGGAATTCTGAGGTCTTTTTTTCTTATGGGGGGAGCTTGCAAATTGCTTAAATTGAATTAGGTCCCTTTACAAAACAGCTGATTGGACAAAGTTCATAAATTCATATACATCCTAATCCCAAAGTAGTTATTAGAGTGAGTATACTAATTTATTATTTGCTTAAAGTGCATTCAAAATTGTTAACTACATTATGATTTTGTCTGATCAATTCAGCTGCTTTATTCAAATTAAAATTTACTGTAAGAATTGTTTTAGCATAATCCTATACCAAAGGGATGTCATTATTAAATCATATCAGCAACCTCAGCTGTATACAGTATATGTGATAGTATTTCTGCTTTGAATATTACACAATGGGAATGAACAGTATGCATTTGCCAGTGCCTGTGTGTGTCATATTACTGTGCAACAACTGAGGCAGTAAATGGTCAATGATACCTGAATGAATTTGACAGCTAAAGGATTTATAAAATAACCAAGTACAGTAATTCATTTGTAAAAGGTAATTGGCATCGCTACAACAAGGTTTTGCCGATGGCAATTAAAGCTGTTGGTTAATGACTATAACAACAGCTTGTAGTAAAGTTTCTCTGCATATGTAGTAAACCGAACTGCACATAATCAGTATACCCTTGAGACTTGAATAAGGGCATGGGTTCCAATTCAGCAATCTGGGTCCCTTGTTCAGTAAGCTGATCCAGTGCTGTCATCAACACGCTTTACACCTACAAATGTGCTTTTCTCCTCTCAAAGCCGCTTTAAATTCAGCAATACCACTGGTCACATACAGTACAATAGGCAACCTTCCACCAGTCTTATGTGGCTTTTAAATTTTAACAGTTGTGTTCAACACATTTGGTAAATGCATTTATGCCTGAATCAGTAGAACTGCTAATGACCTGCATTGAAATCTACTTTCAGAGCAGACACCAGTTAGTGTGAAATGGATGAAATGTAAAAGCTGGCACTTGGACAGCCTTACTGGCTTGGGAAATGCTCCTAGGTTTCTTGCGTGGGTTTATGCTGTAACTGCTTCCAACAGCACTTATTTAGAAACATGAAAATACCAGCATGGATCAAGGGAGATGCTATACTACACTGAAAACAAACATTTACACTGATTGATAACTCAATTTAACCAGGATATTGTGTAAATGTTGATTAGGTCAATACCTATGTGTAATATGTGCCATTTGTGGCCTTAAACACCTGTGTTATGTCAGGCTATAACTATATAAGCAACTTTAATGAGTGTTTTAATACTAGTACACATGTTGTGAATGACTTTGCTTTCGTAAGCTGAAGGATTTGTCTTCAGACAAAGCCAAGATGCTTGCTTGGGGACACAGAGGAAAAGCCTACCACAGATATAGTTACAGTGTAACAGTCCACTGAATTTCTGCTTGATTTCTGTCTCAACAACTCAATGAATCTCAACAGAATTCATTTCAGGACATCCCTCTTTATCAGACAGTCTGACATGTTCTAGAAAGTCTCAAGCTTCTCAGGACCTCTCTCTCCGCACCAGCCAGGATTCATCATGCATTACTCATCACATAAGGACATTGCTTTACTAAAGAAATTAGGCAGCACACACATGTGTATCACAAAGTATTGTCCTGCTCACAAATTGTTAGCAAAAATAAAACACTTTCTCAGTCTCCCTGCTCCATTCCTGTAGACTGTGAGGTGACTGCCAGTGGTTTTGATTAATCTAAACTAATGCTTGAAAATTTTATGAAAATGTAAGGAAGTACAGACACATTTTCCTAACATTCCTGCCTTAGGTTGTGACTGCCCTTTACACTATATTTTGTATCCCCAGCAATGATGGCTGTGTGGACAGGAGTAGTGAACACCACAAGGTGTCAGTAAGAACAGACGCTCATATCTGATTTGTGAGTTCAGCCAAACTGGTGTATCAACAGGGGCATCACCATTCACCACACAAACACGCCTGAGTGGTCTTATTTTTGCCATCCATGTCTGTAAAATCTATAAGCTGTACATGTCCAACTTGCATGGTTCTGCAAGAGCATTGCAATGTACCCCACTACTAATAGCATGAATCCTCACTCAACTCCATTTCCACTGAAAAAGCCACATCACTTTATAAGAATGAATATTCCAGACAGCAAAGGTTTGCTTTTCCTGATACAGTTATATGTGCTGTATGCCACATATACAGTTTTTCTATTGAAATATCCAATTTCCTACACAATGAAATGTCTATTATCCTTAAACAATATTTACAAAATATTAAGCTATATTCAGAGATAAAAATTTATTTGGTTTCAATGGTGAAACCTGCCACACTTTTGTTGTAATTTGTCTCCCTTTTACAAGCCCCTCTACACCCTTCCCAAGAGAACCTCACTGCAGTCTGCACTATTCTTGTACAGCAGTGCTGGCAGAAAAAAGTGATGTTAAATGAACAGCTCCAATAACAAGATCTGAAAAATTATTGAGAACTATTGCATCACACCTCATGGCAATGATGACTGATCAGTCAAAGCATGTTTCACTACAACAAGATAATACATAGAGAGCCATTCCCAAATACTGTATCTCTCAGAGGGAGTGTATCTAGATAAATATAAACATAATTAAAGAACTTTCTGTGATACCCAAAATGAAACAATAGACAGCAATCATTGGTATATTTTTTCATCTGCAGAATATCAATAAGATTTTACCATTCCAGCAGAAATCTTACTGTACCCTACTGACATTCCCAAATTGCTCTAAAATCTGTAGTCAAATACGCTGACAGTACAGACTGCAAAGGAGCACAAGTCTTTCCAGAGAAACTGAGAGTCTTGCTGTAAGAGGATTAACAGCAACACGGTATTTAGAAATCCAGACTGGCAGTGATGATAATGTGTAACTAAATACTCTAATTTGATTATTCATGGCATCTGAAGACTTGGCATGTTTATGTTTGTGTGTGTGTGTGTGTGTGTGTGTGTGTGTGTGTGTGTGTGTGTGTGTGTGTGTGTGTGTGTGTATGTGAGTGAGTGAGTAATCTTTGAGATTACCTCAAAAACACATCAATAAGAATATATTTACTACAATTATTATATGCAACGTGCATTGAGTCTAACTGGTTAAACTCTGTTTGTGGGAGTGAAAATGAAGGAGCCTTGAGGACAAGCAAAGGAAACCGTTGAACAGCTTCCATTCCTAAAATAAAGCAATAGTCAAAGGACCAGAGTGGAAGAACTGTAGGTGCTCCAGCAGCAAAAAAAAAAACAAAACAAAAAAAAACAACATACAAGCAACCTCAGTCCTAACAGCAATCTCAATCTTGTGAGATTTTAATTAGTAAAGTGCGTTGATTACAGAAGCTAAAAAGGCCCCCTGTCATGAGGATTACACAACATACAATGAAGTGGCTACTTTACATACACTGTAAGGTACCACAAGTGTGGCAGAGCTAAAATTAGTGGCTGGTGTGAGTCCTGCATAAACCCTGTAAGGTAGGAGGTAGCGGGTAGCAGGTAGCTGAGCAGTTACAACGGATACCTTCCTTAACTAGCATTGTTGCTGATAGACTTAGGGGCAAATTGCCTTTAGCTCAACTGGTAACGATGCTGGCCGTAAGGGGTTGGCAGTGAGCAGTGAGAGCCTTGTTTACCCACTGACCCACGTAACATCCAGTCAAATACACAATGCAGACTACACCCGTTACATAAGCAAGCTACATGTATGTTTTGCCCTGCAGTGTTCCTAAGGTAGCAAGCACATACAGGAAAGGAATTGTATGGACAAATCAGGTGACCCAGACAGACATATAAATAAGAACATCTGCCACAACAACCAGTGGTGGTTTATAGGTAAGTCTATGAAACTACAGAATTTGAAACACTGACACATAAGTGCATAAATGGGAAAGGTAATAAGCACATGGTAAGAAAAAAATGATCAACACATGAGAAAAAAGCAATGTTACTTTCATCCAGGGGCTTACAAACGCTCACATAATTTATTATACAAATATATATGCTATACAGTGAGACGTGCTTGATCAGGAGTAATCAAAACACATGAAAGAAGAGCTGTGTGAGGAAAATGGTAGATTTACACACAAGCCATGGCCATCTTAATCTGACATCATATGCTGAAGGGAAAAAAAGGTTACAGCACAGCTTGCTGATCATATATTGTATGTTCTGTGATATTCATATTAGAGCTTCATAACACAGTGCCAGGCATACTCACCTGCCCTGTCTTAAAGTTAATCAGTGAAAACACCAGGGAGCCAGGCTGACGTTAGGATTCTTAAGATGTTCTTTTCTTAGCCTAAAAAGAAGAAAAACAAAGAATGGAAAAAAATTACACAACCATAAATCAGACTCCCACCCCCATCACCCACATCCCCCAAAACAATTTATTTTTGGAAGGGAAATACACAACCAGAAACTTATGCACCGGTAAAAAAAATGTAATATCATATAAAAATGAAGTGTACTGACATTAATTCTGCAGTGATCTCATTTTCCATGTAAGAACATACACATAGCAGTGTACGTTGGGTTGCTTTCACCCTCTGAAAAGGATTTTTTTTTCAGTTTGTTCCCACTTGTGCTTTGGTGTTTAGGACAGCATCATGACTTCTCAGATGAACATTTCACCATTGTGCTCAACTTGTAATCACACATGACCTCTAATTGAAGCCATTGGTATAAAAATTACCACTACTATAAAGAGGAATTTACAAGGCTTGCTGGAAATCGATAGACTGTCTTTTTTTCAAAGTCTGTAATCAAAAGACAGCTCATGGGGATGAGCATAGATGAAAAGAGCTGTCATTACTCAAATCTCAAATCACAAGTGAGACACAGTTATGGGGAATTTACTGATCAAACATTCTCTCACACATTCAAATCCATAGGGAGGATTGTGAAAGGGAGCCTAGAAACTAAATGTTAATTGTGTGTTAATCATTTGTTAAACGTTCAAGGGCCCTTTTTCTGGGAAAGGCTCTTTTTCTAGGAACCAGCCTATTGACTAACAAGCCACACCTGATAACTGAAGGCTTATTAATACAGGTGTGGCTGGAGAGCAGGAGGGACGATTATTTTGTTCCTACTGCCAGTTTGCTTAGGCTGGTTTCTTTGTCTTTGTTTGTTGGGTTTTAAAATAAATTATTGTTCTTTTCAACCTTTGCTCTTTTCTGCTCATTTATGTGAGAGTTGTCGGCCAACTTCGCCACAAGGATGAAAACACTTGGAGTTAAGGGGAGGGGAGGGTTTCACAGACTTGTTCCAGTGACTTCTATCGTTAAGAGGACAGACAGCTTTATACAAAAGGCTCAACAGGTAATTTAGTCACCTTCCAGCTGTGACTGTTCAAAAGAACAGTGCCTTTGATAAAGACCTATAACAAAGTACACCTAATGAGGCTAAGCAGAATTGCATGTAAGGCTGTGTTCAGACTTAGCGTCTTTTTCGAAGCTGTCAGTGTCTGTTTTACTTAATAATCCTATGGAGTAGACCGTGTTTTCAAAAACGTCCTGAGCATTTTTTAACACCGTTGCCGGCGTTTTTTTTCTGCAGCTCAGGGCATTTTTTTCAGTTGAAACAAGTTCAACTTCTCAGAAAAAAAATGCCGTATGTCAAGCACTTTTTTGACAGTTGGCCAATCACAAGCGGAGTAGTGACATCTGTCGTTTCCCATAACAACCACAAAAAATGGAGAAGGTAGCGGTGCAGAAGTTAATTGTGGTAGTTTCTGAGCACAGTGAACTGTACAACATGACAGTTAAACTGTATCATAACATTCATCATAAAGAGGCCGTTTGGAGTCAAATTGGACGGATCCTTGGAATTTCTGGAAAGTGTTTGGGTTGACTGCTTGAAGTTGTCATTAGCAAAACTAGCCTGTTAGCTAACGTTAGCTCTGCAACAATGTATAGCCAGCTAGATCGCTATAAATTTACATGCTACTATTGTTATGGCAACAAAAGATGCTCTCAACTGCATTTTGGAACAAACGCTGCCAGTGTTTTTTTACTTGAAAAAAAATTTCATCAAAAAAGGCTACGTGTGAACACAGCCTAAGGAGTCATTTCAGATGAAAAAGAGGCTGTGATGAATGAAAGAAACTGAATTATGCAGCCATTGTGTTATCATATCGGTTATTGTATCTGTTACACCGATTTATAACACATAAAGTGAATAATACTGTATAGTTCAAAGGTCACTGCTGTATTTTATTAATGAGCACCTACTGAAACATGCTTAGTAGATTAATTGCTTCAAAACTCAGGGGAAAAATAAAATGGCGTACAGGCATTTTTGTCATTTATGCTGGTTATGCTTAGCATTACAATGACTGCTATTTGGGCAAATGCAATCATGGTAGGTAGGGTAAAGCTTATCATGTTAATGTGAGGAAAGATTCATACTTTTATCTCAGATATGTGTTTTTAATACAGTGCATTTATACATTAGTACATTTTTATGCTTGCAATTTTGCCTCTTCAGCTCCCCGTGGTTGTGTCTATATTTAAACAAGCAATGTTCATTGATTCATAATGCAACTGGCTGAACAGATTCTTAAAGAAGTCCTGTTTTTGAGATAATGATTTATGAAATGTGTAGAGTTGAATGTTGTGACAGTGACAGTATGTGACAACACTCAGTTCAGTGGGGTTTATCCTAATCTGTTTACCTGAACCTGCCAGCAACAATTACATTATTCTGTTATTTCAATGCTGGGGTTTCAGTTACTTTTATTTGATCTGAATGCCATCTGTGATGGCTGGTTTTCAATTTCAGTGAGGCTGTTTGATTGACCTTTATGGGTTTACATTGACAGAACATGCCACGGTACACTGAATAAGAAAACTCAAAGGAATGTTCATTGTGTTCAAGCTTCACGGTTTTGTGACATGGGAACTACATATGATACTGCTAATCTATGACTGGCATACTGATTGCAAAATATCAATTTTCTTTCCTTCAGTTAATTGCTTACAGCTGTAGGGCAATGTAAAAAAGAACTAATAAAGCAAGCCTACTCAGGTTTTGGTTGGCAGAATATAGATGAGAAGAGCAGCCATTTGTCTATGGACATTACCTAAGTACTGAGGTACTTTGTAATGATGTTATGACATTGTGTAAAAGCACAAACACCTGCCAGTATCTATGCCTTAACAGTGATTGTAAGCTACAGAAACACAATAAATTCCAAAAGCTTTATTTCATTCATCACACACCACAAGTATGCAAGATTCTAATGCACAGCAATTTTTATATCACTCAAATTGTGTACACCGACCCCAAAAAATACAGTACCTTATAGTCCAGTAAGAGGCAGTAAAAATATGTAATTAATAAGTATATTTTTAGAATTTCGCAGACACTCTCATCTAGAGCAACTTGGAAATTAGACAACATTTTGTACATATCACGTGGAGTATTAAATCAGAAGTAAACAATACAACACATTAAAAGAATTGTAGCTATGTTTAGCGTTACAATAAAGAATCCAAGTACAACATTGTTTAAAGTAATGACAGAGAGGAGAGAAGCCTTCATTCAAGGAACCACAGTGCAATCTGGAAATGTGAAAATGATGAAAAAATGAAACATTTAGGTTCTATCTTCAATCTGTGGAGTTCAAAACACTTTCTTTTCACTGTGTACTTGGGGAATATACCTATTAAATATTTTACTGAATCACATTTGTGAAGTGCAAAGGTCTAAACTGAGCCTGGGGCAGAGGCTGGAGAAGAAAGTGACATGCAGTATATACAACCCTCCAGAAATATAGTTTGCCCTTGAGGAATGAAATGTAATATACACCCCCCCAACCCACTCATTACAGTCAAGGTCTGGTCTCTGCTTCTTGTCTGTTTACTTGTTTGCAGCAGCCCCGCCCTATTCAGGCTTTTAATTAATGGATGGCCTAGAGAGGACTGAACCTACTGAATAGGCAATCAATCAATTGATGAAAGGATGGATTCCAGGCATTTCTGGAAGATCCTATGTATGTCCACCCACTACGGTTATCTGCCACTCTGCCATCTCCACATAATAATACTTTCAGCATACAAAATAGGAATTGCTCTGTGTTCTGCCTTTAAAATAGGTCTGCCTTTAAAATTACTTACATATACGAAAGGAAGCCAAGTTACAATAAACAGTTTTGGCCACACAAACTGGACAAGCATTATTCCAAAGCAAATGTACCCAACATTTCCTAAATTCTTTCATGTAACTTGGTTCTGTGTTTTTCTATCCAACAGTTGCTAGCAGGAAGCTAGCTTGATAGTAAAGCATTTAGCTAGCTGATAGAAAATAAACTACCTAGCTAGCTAGCAAGCAAGAGTCATCCATTGTCAACATTACAACTATTTGCTAGCTGGCCGGATAGCAAAATGCATGTCAATTTTGAAGCTTAATAATTATCACACAAGCTCGGAATAGATGTTGTTACCATCTAAATTAGAAATTGGCCACCTATCTTCTTAAACAGCCAGCTCCCAAAAAAAACTAGCCTTAGCTCCCCATTTTTTAATTAGAACACCTCACCAAAGTTAGAATTTCTCTGAATGGAGGGACTGTTATCTGGTTTGCGTATGTTAAGACTACTCTTTTGCGTTCTGGAAAAAAACAGAAATAGCCAGAAAGGTAGTTGTTTGGCTGCTTTGCAACCTTTTTTGATTCAGTACCTAGTTGGAATTTGGTTACAGAAGTGAATACCAGATGTACTTTGCATATTGTAAAGCTTACCATTTGACCTTAATAGCTCTTTTGAGTTCCCATTCAAGGCAATTTTGTTTCTGGAAGTGAGAGGGAAAAATACTGAATGATGGACAATGAGAAGTTCTATTCCATCTTGTCACAATTTTTGCCAAATTGACAAAATGAAGGCATTCTAACAAACAGCTTAAAACAAAACCATATATTATCTGTCATGATATTGTTACGAGTGGGTAGACCGCCATTAACACACAAACACACAGTGTTTTGGGTTTATTTATTTATTTTCTTTTGGCACCTGCTGCTGACGTCATCACGCAGCTGACGGTTCCTCGGAAGGTGGGGCTGCCTGTCATTTGATTGCTATACGGAGCTCCAGGTGATCAAATGGAGGTGGTGGAAAACCGGTGGGAAATGGCGGGTAATGGCGACAGCAACAGCCACCAGGAGTTGAGCATGTGGTTGCCTCCACAGAGAAAGGATGATGCGAGACTGATCACCTGGGTTCTGGCTGCAGCAAGCAAAGGGAAAAGCTAATGGTGAAAAGTAATTGAGTTATGTGCATGTAGGTTCAGAATAAATTCAGCAGAACCATTTACCTAACGCTAACGAGAAAAAGAAGGGTTGGTCACCGGCGCCATCCACAAGTCCACGGGAAGAGGTACTTACACAGGTGTCATGCATGAGATATTTTAAGAAAAATACAAAAAGAAAAAAGAAAACCTGAACGAACAAAATACGGGACGCCTCCTGAGACCGCAGAGCTGGCCGCCGAGGCAGGCGAGGATGGGCTGACACAACAAGCACCAAGGAGACCCAGGCAGCAGGTAGGCCCCGTCCTTTTCGAGGTCCGTCTGGTGCCATTTTATTTTGCTTGTTTCCTTTTCCTCTACATTTGCACACGCCAGGTTACGCTCGTGCTTCTCACAACGCCATGTCGACAAAACGAGCCAGGGGAGGTAGCGAGTACGTAACAATATCAACATTTATGACACTTCAAAATTTCATTGAGGCAAAGCTGTAGTTTTATAATACCTTCTGCAGTAATTCTAATCAGCACAAATAGCTGGTTAGTCATAATTATTTTTTCCTCAGTACTGACATCAGTAATGTCAGTAACATGTTCTTCACAAGCTTTCACAAGCAAACCATTCTCCCTTCCCACAAACCTTTTCTTGGTGTGAGCACATGACAAAATAGCAATGGGTAGGAGTATGACACCAGAAAACAGAAGCTTTTTAGGCGAGTCAATGTCAAAAATAATACTTTTCCTCCCATCAGAATATGTATGTGCTTCAAGACAGGTGCATTATAATAATTATGGGATGTCAGGGGCTACAGTTCATTCACTGTAGTGCCATCAGCTTTCCTGAGCAACCAAGAACATTCTTGAAAGTTATAGGTCGATTTATGTTGAAAGAAACTGTGTATAGTTAATGTATAGACTCAAACAATGGTGCTCTTTTCAGGTAGAAGTATTGTCCCAAAAGAAGGGGCCCTCTATTTAACGGCAACTGTAGGTGATGTGCTCCAATTTCATTATGCTCAAAGCCGTGTCTGTTAATGCAACTCGAGAGAGTCTGCACAATTCAAACTCAGCTTAAACTCTAAAATATCCTTAGAATTATGAAGCCCAGGAAAGGAGTTCTTTTCAATGGATTTCTAACAGGTGGCCCTTGCCCTGCAACCAAATATGTAGTCATTGAGGTTGTATTCCTGACACCCCTATTCACTTTTAAACAGAACAATTCTCACAGTATAGAAATTCACCCATTTAAAACAGCACTATATAGACCTGCTACAAGGAAATATTCCTATTTAAAATGAATTTCACACTACATAATACTAATAGATGACGTGTACATAGCTTGGCTTACTTTATGTATTATGTGGAATTTCTTTTTTCATGACACTACGACTGAACATTTTGGATGAATTTGTGTTCTTACAGTACATATAAATGAAGAGGACAGTCATAACGTTGAGCCCCCTTCCTTTCCAGTTGGCACCGTTGCTAAAGTCCTGGTTCCCTTGAGCTAGATGAGTGGTGAACAAGTCTTATGATGCAGTCTTATTCAGATGAAAATCTGGCACGCTATATGAGTTAATTTCCATTTGGCATATTTTGACAATTGTTAGAGAACACTGTTCCACCCTTTAGGAAATGCTTACATAGTCAGTGTGCTCATTAATTATTTTTGCATCTACTTCATCCAACATATTCTTGGAAAAAATATTCAACTGAACAATATGAATACAATGGCTATATTTGGCTCCTGAGTTAAATACTGCCTTCCAAGTCTAAACTCATTTGAAAGCAGACAGTACAGTCATTACCATGAAACTCCATAGGTTTCATATGTTCTGCAGACACACAGACTTGCGTTGACAGACCTCTCCTCCCTTGTACTTGAAGCAGGACACAAACACCATATGAACCTGATACTGTGTTGTGTCTGAAATTAGTTGGTGGCATTTGCATTAAGAATTTGATTGAGAATTGAATGTTGGCCAGTTATATTTGACAAAAAGGCAAAGCTTGTGACATATTTTTTTACATATACCACAGCTTGTGTGGTATAACTAGACAGTGTCCAATATTGTATCTAACATGCCAGGTTTCTAAACTAAACTATATAATTTGGGCAGTAATATCTCTCATGAGATGAACAAACACTATTTGAAAGCAAACTAACCCAATTTTTCCTTTTGTGTGTGTGTGTGTGTGTGTGTGTGTGTGCGTGCGGGTGTGCGTGTGTGTGTGTTCATCTTGTTGGTTTACTTCACTGGTTTCTGTGTGGTAATGTCACAATTCATTAGCTTCTTTTTGACATCATTGATTTTAATGGCAGACGTTTTTGCAAGCTTTGTTACTGAGTTATAGAGTAAGTAGACCTATCATGTGTGAGTTACTGGTCATTTTTATTCAGGCCGATTTCTCACACAAAACCAAGTCTGGATTTTTGACTTCCATCATCACTCTGCGCTCCCTCCTTTCTTTCTCCCTCTACCTAGCAAAAGACCTCTCCTGGTTTCCCCTTTCTTTATTAATCTCTCTACTCAAGCTTTTACACTTTCCCCATACAGAAAGTAATTACATCTGCCCTCAATAACTAAATAAGATAAGCACCCAATGGCTCCATTATCCACTTCCAGCTCCATTTAAAAAGCCATATTCGGTTTTAACTGCTGGTTAGAGTAAATTATGGCACCTGCCTTCCTGTGGCCAAAATCCATAATGTGGAAAGATAGGAAAATGATTGAGTTTTATTACTTATTGGGTGGTCACAACTTCCCTTTTAACATGGGCTCCAGGGTCTTGAAGCTACCAACAAAATGTAACAAGAATATCCCTCTGTTAAAAGGATTTCAATCAATTCTCTAAGGATTAAGTCATTTGATATTTTCTCTACGCAAAACCAGGTAATCTTTCCTTTAGTGGAAGGATAAATTGTTTCACTCATGCTAAGTTGCTCCATTAGTCATTAGTAAAACAATACTCCTCTTGGTTGTGGTTTTTCCTGGGTTTTGAGAAGGCATAGGAGGTAAGATTAATTCAACTGAATGGGGGAGTCTTTCTTTTTTATTGTAAAAAATAAAATACCCATTAAATGAACAGGCCTCAGAACACTGATCTGGTCATTTCTGAAGAACACTGATATTTGAAGCCCTGAACAGGGTTTGCTGAATTCAGTAGCCATTAATCAGAAATTAATAAATATTTTATCTATATACAGTAATTCAGCTCTGTTGAGTGATCTCAGCCTCTGCCACTTCTATTTGTTTCTTTCGCATTGATTATACCAGCACCCACTCACTTCTTCACTTATTTATTAATATTATCTTTAATCAAATAGTTTCTTCATTTGGAATTTTGGATGTGATAATGGCATAGCTGCATTTGAAAAGACAATAACTAAGACTACAGAGCAGGTATTGTATTATAAAGATAACCTCTTGAAACTATTTACTTTTCATGGTCCATGTATTGCAATCAAAGAACACAAAATTATTATCCACTAAACAAGCAGACAGATTATCAAACTTAGATGGTGGGTTTCTTGGATCTTAGATCAGGAAATTTGTTTTTAATTTCTGAATATCCACCAGTTTTATCAAGCCAAAACAGTAGTTTCAATCTTATTTCATTAAAAAATAAATAAAATATAAGCATGTATGTTTCAGAGAATTGCAATTTCATTTTTGTTTACCTTATTTTATTTCACTAAGCATAAATCAGTATCATTTCTACAAACAAATTATGATAAACTTGACACCAGCAATGAACATCATGATTGTGTATTGTAATATTCCTACCCTACTCCCTTGCTTGAGTTACAAAACAGAAAATAAGGGCTGTCTTTGCAAAAGGTACCTCTAAGTCAAACTGCCTGTTCTTACAAATACAGCTCATCTTCATAACCTCTCATATATAGGCTTGGATATTGCCCTAAATGGCCAAACACATACAATGAACCAACAATGAAAAATAAGATTTTCTGCACTTATTCAATATAAATCTTACAAATTGCATTTGGCCTTAATAGGAAAAAAACTAAAAGTGCTTGGTTGACTACAAGCTCCACTGGCAATAAGGAGCTTGATGCTATGGTCACTTCCCAAGTTCTGCTGTCTCTGGTAAAAAGGGAAATGAAAATGTATCTATTAATATGATGAACTACCTTATTTTCCAGACAGAACGTGTTTACATTTAAAAACTCTCAATAGTATTTTCCCTCTGGTGATTGTCTGCTTTTGCAATTACCAAGAAAAGCCAAAATTATAATAAATGAAATAATAGCAGAGGATTATAATGAACAATACCAAAGGCAGGTTGAAAGACTAATGGGGATGTTTGCCAAGGAAACAGCTTTTGGAATGAATAATCCACAATAACACCACAAGCTCAAACAAATGTTTAAGGCAACAAGCCCTGCTGATCATTTCTGGGAGTTTCTGATAAATCACATAAAAAAATAAAAGCATGACAGGATTTTATATTCTTTCATATCAGACACCAGCTTCCCCCCAGGTGGATGGAAGTGGTTTTACCACATAGTTTCACTTTTCTGCCGAGATGCAGCTTAATCCATGACTGAGGTGCACGGTGGGGGAAAATTTGTGCACTGAATTATTTATGTGACCAGATTTATTAGACATAGATTGTGTGTGCACTGGTTTACTGGAACACCATGAAACTTGTGCATTTACAACAACCCGCATGGGATGGATTCTTCAAGCTAAACTTCCTGAACATTCTATGCTGTAGCATTCACACAAGTGAAAGAAGGTCTCAACACTTTGCCCCTTTGGATACAGCAGGATCAAACTGTTGGATGTCATTGAGAGGTCCTCTCAAAACCTGGTTTAAAACTTGATAAAATAGGTAAAAACTTAGAACTACTGAAGTATTTGAGGAACCCCATGGGAATTTAATACTGTTTTCATCCTCTACATAAGTGTGTGAAATTTCTTGCATGGACATCGGTATTTACCAATGTGTTATTGGGCTGCTGATGAAAAAAGAGTGCTTTCTATAAAAATGTCCATGTGAGTGAGAGAAATCTCCCCCCAGGGGTGTTTTTAAAAGAGAAATTTTAGGTGTGTAAATACTCCAGAACCCTGCATGCAATAAGGGATTAGGCATCCCTTTAAGAATCGCCTTTAAAAGCTGCTTGCACTTTCTATGTGTGGTACCAACGTGATTTTATTCATTATTAAGTTCAACTAACTAAAGGTTTTCAAAAAGTAGTGGGGATGAAATGGGCCCTGACAAAAAGTGGTGGGGTCATGTCCTCAGCGTCCCCAGCGTCCCCAGTGTAAATAACACTTATAAATTGCCTAACAATCCCTAAAACAATCCCTAAAAACAGAGAAACAAGCAAATGTTTTGCAAACTTCTGTCATTTGGCTTTGTAAAAGTGATGAAACTTTATGGAACTACCTTTGGTATTATGTGCCTTTCACACAAAGCTGAAAACAAAATGCTTCACACATTTTTGGCCAAAATGTTGCATAAACTGACAAGCACCTCAATATATCTTCAAGTTTTAAACAATACATTACATGTATTGTAACAATATGTAATGTAACAATGTATGTAACAATGCATACAATATAGTTTTTCACAACTTGTTCTTTCACTGAAGCTTGACTTTGTTGAATGACAACAAGTGATATAGTATTGTGTTATTTACATTTAACCCCAAAGGTGTTGGTGTCATGTGCAGTGAGCCTGGTTCACTATACTGCTGCTGTAGTCTTTTATACTTTTATACTGCTCCAGGGAAAAAAGGTTTTCATTAAAATTTTGAGGTACAAAATTTATATGGATTTGTGTTGAATGCATGGTTTATTCTGAGAATAAGGACACCTGATAGTCAAATCAATAGTACTTATGAAACAAAGCAGAAAATCATGACCTTCCCAACAGAAGGTTTTTATTAGTAGTAGTAGTATTTAATTGTGATGTGATAAAAACTTAAATTACACCAGACAGGGTTTATGTACTGTCCCTCAGCTATAAACCTGACAAATGGATGCACTCAATATAGAATCTATAACCACTTCATTCAACTCACCAAAAAATGATACAATATGTAACATGGAACATATACACCAATACAAGAAAAAATACAAGAAAGATAAATGGAATTGCATAAATTACAAAATAAAAATCTCTCAAACCTTGGGCTCATGCTTCATTGGACCTCTGTTCAGGAGACAACAACCCCACCCGTGTAATTCTGTTATTCATTTTGAAGTGCTGTCTTACGATTCAATCTCCTGTATACTTTCAATACCCCGTTGAATTCAATAAGGCACTCCATCAGATGGCACCCTACGACATAAAATGCAATTTGACAGAAATATGTTGGACAGGATGTACTGAGGAGTACTTATTATTGTACAGGTACAACTCTCATCCACTAGAGGTAAGGTGGCATGACAGCATTTATGACATGCACTAAAATAAATTGAGCAGATGCAAACCAAGCTCAATGTTAATAAAACAGGATGTCCAGTACAATGCTGTAAATGAAAGCCCGCAGGATATTGTAAATTAAACAGGAAATCCTTAACTGAGAGGAACACTTCCAGAAATGAGGAAGACATCGGCATAACTTAAAATTAAAATTTCAACAGGGTTAAAGCACCCTTTCCAAGGTTCTGGCAAGGGCTGTGTTTCATTGTAAATCATGAGCTCTAGGGGTATCACTGGATATTTGTTGAAAATGAAGGTTAAAACAGTGGTCCCCACCCTAAAAAAAGAACAAACTAAATCGTAATATTAATAAATAAGGCTTCTGTTTGAAACATAAGATCCTGCAAACTAAAAGAAAAAAGGGCACAATATATATATTATAGTGATCTAGGCATCTTGTCTCCTTATGTTCGTCAGTGTATGCTATTGTAATGAAAACACAAGGCAAAAAACACTTAAAGGCCATGTGAAGGATTCTGTTCTGTAATGTATTCCAATACATTTTTGTATTCAAAAATGTCCAGACTAACATTTTTGAATTATATCATATTTGAATTATAATGCACATACTGTAGTGTCACAGTGCATGTTCTATCTTGACGTTTCTTCCACTTACTCATTAAGCATTGCAGGAACATTATGACTCTTCTTTTGTCTAGATGAATATTTGGGTTCTACCTTTATATGATACACCAATTCCCATAACAGCCATCTTAGGTCTTAATTTGAAATGTGACATTGGACTGTGAACAGGTGATTTTCATTTGGCACAGAGACCTTGGGGAGAATTTATTTACTTCAAAATTGGAATACCTGTTTTCCACAAAGTGAAACATATTACTGAGTTGAAATAGGGTTGAAATATTTCCCTAATAAATTTACGGAATAGAAATAAATCTTACAGCTTGGATGTCCTCAAATCTGACATTAGAAGAACTTAAGCTAGCTTCATTACAAGTGACCCTCAGTACTCCTGGACAAAATGATTGGGGAATAGATGCCTTCATGATGAACAACTTTGATGGGAAACACAATTATATTGCATGCATATAATTTCTATATTATGAAATCTAAAGAAAAAAAAACTTCTCCTGGGAAAGTACAATGGAAAAGAAACAGTGTACATTAATTTAATCAGGTAATAAAAAAAACTATTCAGTTTGCCTCACACTGTAGAAACTGCTGTGTAAAGTCTGCACTACATAACTATTTAAACACAAATTATAAATAACATTAGTAATACATGCCCTGAGGCAAAGTCCCTGTCAAGTAATACTAAAGAACTGCAAGCTTGCATGTGCTCTCCTTTCTTTAGTGGGAACTTTATTTATTTTCTACACAGCAGGAGGATCTGTGTGGTTACCTCACTGCCTTTTTTCTGTGTGTCTGAGCTGTAAACACAAAAAAAATTACATCTGTTTCTGTCAGAAAGTTTTAATAATCACTCCATTACTGTCTGGTAAAGCATACCTGTTTCATAACAATCCATAAAAATAAAGCATACTCTTCAGCAGAGACCATTTAATTAAAACGACCCATGCTGTGCAGACCTCGTTCATGGTCAAGTCCCTCTTAAGAAGTCACACGGTTCTCCTCATAAAAAATCTCCACATTGGCATGAGTGGTGACAGCTCACGAACGTTAAATAGGACAGGCTAAGATTTTAAACGATCAATTGTCCTGAACTTATTTCGATTGTTCTTATCATTAACAAATGTGTTACTTCAATTAAGAATCATTCATCTGCAACTAATTCCCTTTTGATTTAATCACATCTCACATGGTAGCATTTCCTTTCTGTATTTCACATTACATTACATTCAGGGGTACCAAAAAGGGGGGTGTTCCAGGGGCCTTCAAAGATTCTACCATATATTTTTGTTACATATATATTGGGGCCCAGTGCAGTAACCTTTCAAGGGGCCCAAAATTCCTATGGGCATCCCTGATTATATTTTATGAAAGATGTGCAACATTAAAAACTTTTGATTATACAAAAGGGATCATATTAAGAAAGGATTATTTTAAGAGAATCTGAAAATACTGTAATAAAGTGTTCACCTGGAGTCCACAAAGGTAATATAAAGGTAATGCCACCACATTAGATCCAAATAAAGATGTAAATAAAAAGGACTCACCTGCTGATACGTGAGGTACAATTAAAATGGCAAAATTCTTTGACACACAGCGCCACCAAAAAACCTGTTCAGGGCAATTAGCAGTTCAAAGTGGAGTTTATCAATTACTAGCTACCACTGGACATAGATGGTATTGTGATGCTTACCTCTGTACCCTGGCCAAAGCCATTTGAACAACAATGACATCTTTGTTTAATAGTTACTTACAACATTGAATAATGTAATATCTCCTCCATACTATAAAGCTCTTATGTACTTCAAAATGCCCTGCATAGCGCATTTTCTCTATGCCCATATTATTCGTCAACTATGAATGCACATTGACTAAACCTCAGTAGTGCATTTTTGGAAGTACTACTTAGCAGCATCTTCTGGCTACATTAAATTATTTAATGTAATAAATAATTAATGCTGTCTTCCATTATAGTTTTACATTGTGGCGTGTTTGACTGCTACATTACACAAAGTATATCAACAATGTATGGCACCAGCAACAGGAACAATAGAATCTTAAACGGCTGCTCATATGACTGCCATAAATTTAACCACTGCCATCATGCATTCTTCCTTTTGTTACCCTATTAGTTATTTGTGTCCTTCCACTAAATGGGGACTAACTCCCACTAATAGGGGAAACAATATGAATAAAACACAGGCCCATAACACAGAGAGAATGCTATTGCCCTGCTAGTTTTATTTAACACCAAAAGTTCCCAAGTATTAGCAGCATGCTACTCTAACAATGCACACTGCAAACTTTTATGCAAGATCAAAGTACTTATTGAACCCCATTAGATCTACGCATGTACCTTGCAGGAAGTCAGCAACTCACTTTTTATTGGTGATAAATATCAAATTTATATCAAAAATATAAATATCAAATCAAATATTCCCTGATGAGGGGGGGGGGATATTTATGGTGAGTGAGTTTTCCTTCAACAGCTTTACAAACATCAGTGCACGTCATGCTGGGAAGAGAGGGGACGATCATCCTGTTAAAGCAGCAACAAAAGGGGGAGCCCACATTCTCCTCTGCAGGGACACTTCCCTCTCACACCTCTCTAAGCGCATCTCTAAGTTTTGTCTACTGCCTGTGAAGACTGTAGAGACAAGCTAAGACATGCTGTTATTGGTATTGGGAGATGCTGTGGCAATGGTAGGCATAACATGATTTGGAAGTCACCACCAAGGTGGACACATGTCAGCAGAGAAGAGTACCATCATGATTAACGTGACGTAGTCTCTATCCACACAGAGAGATTGGTCACTTGACTCTCTGTTTGTGCTAATACAGTGTAATCCATGCTACAAGGGATATCTGCGGTTTCAGTTGGCGTGGCAAACAGGGCTGTGCTTTCACCTCTGCCATCATGACAACCAGCACAGTTCATAAACATAAGCCACACTTGAAAAGTGCACTTTAACTTTAAATCAAAGACTATCACTACTATTTAAGAGAAGCATTCTGTCTCAGACTGTCAAAAGCTGTGTCAACAGCTGATGACAGTCATAACAAAGCACATAGGGTTTCTCACACAGGCTTTCTCACCTGTATGGCAGATGCACCTCTTCTGAGCTGTAGCTGCCTTTGATTTTAGCTAAAAAAAAAACACTTCCTCAGTATCCAGAGAAGTACAGATCAAATCACTTGGAAGGGCTGCCTGCTGTGTGTCCCACGCCCTGGCATAGCAGGCATCTACACGGCAGGTGTGAACAAAGAGATGCAAACCAGGATTAACCAAAGGAAACAAATCTACAAGATCGTAAGAGGAGGGAGAAAAATAAGCACAGCGCCTCCACTGTTGTAGAGCAGCCTTATCCTGAGTAGAAAGGGAAAAAGAGTGCCGGTGTGAAAACAAAGAAAGGAGCAGAGTAGGATTCCCCCTGGCGGAGTGCACAGGCAGCTTAGATGCTCCAGGGAGCTGGCTCAGCAAATGAAGAAAGAAAAGAGCAGGTGTGAACAGGCAAGTGAGGCAGGTAGAGAACGGGGCCGGGGGGACCATTGACTTTCAAGTGACAGCTGCTCTTAAGGACTCAGAACAGGAAAGCAGTTAGCACTGACAGGGTTGTCACCTTGGTTGTAAGCCATGGCCCTGCCCCCTGTGCACCCCCCACCACCGGCATGCCTGAAAGGGAAGGCCACTCTCTAATTACCTGCTCTCTCCCCTATTTAAATGCTTTATGGTGTAGGCTGACTGGCAGTAAATACACATGGGACACTCACATTCTACCTCAAGCTATAGGTAAGGGTCAATGCTCTTTTTGGCCTGTGTTTATTTCCACAGTTGAACCAACACTGACTACCTGATGACAAGGCACCTGAAATCAAATTCTGCCCCTAAGTCTTTGGGGGATTTCAGACTTCTGGTAATGGGTAAAGTGCGATTTGGAATGGGCTTATTTTAATAATTTATATCCATATTTCTCTCACTCATATAGGGCAGGCACAAATTAGCCTGTGCGAGTCAATGATGCAGAGTACAGCTGAGTTAAATATAGCATAAATTATTAATCACTTGTTTTGTAAAGGGATAATTAAAGATTAACCGAATTCAGACTTTTTAATGCACAACGTCAGTGTGTTTTCACCTGTTTCATTCTATCAATAATGAATACATAATTTTAAATATTTTGCACTTGACTACATTTCTATTAAACAGAGCCACAGAAGAGAAAGCATTGTATGTGTCAGAACTAAACCATGAAAAACATAGACAACTCACTACTGAGTAAACAGTAAACAAAAAAGCAAAACAGGAGAACACTGTACGTCACACGTCTTTAAAAGTGCCGTGTTCTCATTTCCAAACACTCCTGATATTACCCTGTATGATAAACATGCCAGATGTGGATGAATAATAAAACAGGTCTATGTAAATGTCCCATATGGGCTGTCTTTGCTGTGACCGGTGCTTTGAGTATGCTTCCTTTTCCCCATTTTCTTTTGATTACCTTTTCCTGTGGTCCAGGAATAATTCTGCAGTTTTTCCTTAATTGGCTTAGGTTTGGGGGGTTTTTATTCCCTTTGGAAGCTGAATTCTGTCAAGCTTTAGTAACAGTTCACATGAAAAATTGAGTTATAGCCCACAGTAAGAACTGAAGATTGATTGGTAGATGGATTCGCAGAACCAGGGTAGAACAAGGGTGGTTCTACAACTGGTGGTGCTGGAGCGGGAGCACATCTCCAAGGCATCAAAAGTTATCACTTTGGCACCTCTCCATATAATTCTCTGTCCATATATATATACAGGTTCTGTATATATTACATTATTATATTATTGGCATTTAGCAGACACTCTTATCCAGAGCGACTTACAATGTTATCCATTTATACAGCTGGATATTTTACTGAGGCAATTGTGGGTTAAGTACCTTGCCCAAGGGTCTTTCAGTCACAAATCCTGCTCCTTTACCACTATGCTATAGATAGATAGATAGATATAGTATACATTCCTAAGTTCACCTTCTTTGCTTCAGAAGCCAGAAGAATGTCAGACAAGAATGTCAATATATGGTGATAGTACAATAAAGAAGGAATATGCATAATACAGAAAGTCCATATAGAAAGAAACAGAGAGAAAACCATGTATGCAGCATACATTACACCCTTAAAAACAATAACTTAAAATTCCTCAGTGTTTCCTTGGTGTCTGAAAGGCAGTACAACTCCAAAGTTCAAATACATTTCCATATTCCATGTCCCACACAATTTTTCCTCATGCATGACTTTTGCAAAGGCCTACTATAGAGTTGCTTCTAAGTCAATCAGTGACTAGGGGAGGTTTTCTTGGTGCCCATTTTCTGATCTCCCCTAGCCACTGGTTGACCACCTTTACTTCCCCAGATTTGGGGGGAAGGACATTACAAAATGCCAGGGCACTGGGCAATCTCTGCCCTGATCTTGATTCATGTTAGTAGGGAGGTACAAAATACATAGTGTAGTGCTTTTTTGGTACTAGTTTACCATTCCTCCTTCTATCCACCTTATTCCCTCCTTTAAGCTATCAGGAGAAGGAGAAGGGTCTTTGCTGCCCCCACACATTACCTTCTGAGAACTAGAACAATTATCCTCAACTCCAATGTTGAGGGCTTTGTGGGAGAATTCACACAAAGGAACTTGCATATTAACATACAGTATACCAGTGGATCATTTTTCATCATTTATTTTAATCCCACTCTAAAATTCAAGGTACTGCATTTAAACTGTTGTATTTTTCAAGATTTAGATATAATGTTGCTCTCATTTACTTAAGACCTGGTTTTGAATCAGATAACACATTTACACCACATACTGCATCTACATTTTCCTAAGAGGGATATCTCCTATATAATTTCTATATGCCACATTAAAGTAAAGGTCTCTGATGTATCAGTAAACATATATATGAAAAGTTTATGCAAATCACTGCTGCTTCATTGTCCTTACTGTGGCTCCACACAAAGAGCCAAACACATAAAGTCAGCTTCCTAGAGTGCAGTGGAATGTTGGAGCAGATGGGCTGCATAAGAGAAGCAGATGGCAATTGACATTCACTCACAAAGTGGCATCTCATTACTTGTGCCCCAAATTTAATCTAATCTCAATAAAACAAAAACAGATGCATTAGGTTATCACTCCTCAGAGTCAAGGGTGCCCTTTCTATATTGGAGAGAAGGGTATCCGTCCTTTCATTTAGACAGTAGCATTATGCAGTGTTATAAAAAGCACTGTGACTGCAAACAAAACTTTCTTTGGACAGTCCAACTAAGACAACATTTCTAATGGGAACAGATGAATTGTTTTTGACATCCATCACTTTCAACAGTTAATGTGCACTCTTGACATAAGGACATTTGAAGTAATTACCATACGTAAAAGGCATATTTTAATGTGTAGCAACCATGTTTGACAACTCATTTTGTACAGCAAAAATAGTCTACATCCTAGCTGTATGAAAAATTATTATGATTGTAATTGACATTAAAACTCCTACTAATTCCCTTTCCAGAGCAGGTTCTGGAGCACATACTTTTAAAAAGTATCTATTATACAGGATCCAATGGAAGGGGTTTATTTTAGAGAATCTGAGTGGGATTAAAACAAGGTACAGTTTGATGTATTTTAAAATGAACTATTTGACTTTAATTATGCCATATGACAAATCCATTATCACCCCTCTACTTTTCTTTTAAGGTCTCCGTTGACTTTAAAAAATGAATACAAAGTCCTGAACAATGACATCAATTAAGGCACAGCATTTTATTCTCACTACTGTGCTTCTCAATTCTAACAAAATCTGCAGTACAAATGTAACATATTGAATGAATAAAGACATGCAATTAAAAGACTAGCACCTTAAAAAGAAAAGTAGGTGGGATTAAATCTATGATGCACTATATACAGTTTGCAGTGTAATTACCCTCTTTCTGCCAATAAGCAAGTGTGTTACAGAATCAGGATTTCGGGAGATCACAGCAACACCCTATGATATCAAACACTGATGAAGGCTGGAATACATGAAAAACTTACATGTCAATATTGATCCTCAAAAGATTTCTAATATTCTAAAAGTTTGTTTCTGATCTATCAAATTTTACTCAGCACTGGTCTAGTACTAAAGCAGCACGCCACTGTCCCCCCTGTCTCTAAAATCTGAATGGGGGGTAGCAGGACAACAAATCTCATTCATTTGATGAATAGATAAATCTGTCAATGATGTGAATAAATGTGAAAGGTGTATGCAAAAAAGCACATACACATTTTCAATTAGTGTTACGCAAAAAGGCATATCATTTAGCCAACGGATTTAAATGTACGAATCATTTAGCCCTCTGATAAACAACAATCAACTTTTGTAAATCTTCCTTTGGGTGACACAAGAGTGGTGTCCTTGTGCTTTTGATTTTGAAGGTGTGGTGTCCACATTACCCTTGAGGTGGTACTCTGTCAGTGTAGATTCAGCTGATCATAGAAAGAAGAGGCAACCTTACAAAGCAGCATACATATATTTGCAGCATCCACCGCATCTGAAAAGCATAGCTTCATAAAACATGGGCAGAGATGAAAGGGAAAGATAAAGCCATACATGCCATGTATGCACCCACTGCAACTACTACTGCAGTCCCTACCCTCTAAAATATTAGGTGAAAATTTTTAGAAATTGTGACTGTTGACTTCCTCTGCCCACAATGGATACAAATAAAAAAATAATACAAAAACTAGCAATTTTGCAGCCCACAGCTGCTCCCTGATCCTGCAATCTGATGGATCAAAATAGACTAAAAGGCCTAATCAATGGTAATGGCTGCCTTTTTGTAGAAGGCACTACCCAACAAGTGTGTAATTCAGAAGAAATTGATTTCTGGGCTAAAACTAAAAGTAATTAGGAATAAATTACTGAAAACCCACAAGGATTAAGAGTTTTCTTGATACATTCATGCCTGAACTTCATGGCTTTGTGGTATTTGACTTTTCTGACAGTGTGAGATTATACTGTCAATAATCTGTCCAGGTCTCTTAACATTATTTTTGCACAAACACTGAACCAGTCAAAGTGACTGCCCCTGGGAAATGGGTGAAACAGGAAGACACTGCTCCTTTTTTGGGGCGCTAGTAAACAGGATCTCACAGAAGAATCTGGAAACTGCATTCAGTGAAATATACGAGACACCCCATTAAACACCATATTAGACACCATTTTAGTACTGTACAAATGTTACCTTTTGAAGAATATGACACAAATATGACCTGTAGTACAAAACAGAGCTCTAATGAAGCAGCTCTTAACATTGTATAATATGCAGTATACCAATAATTTTTTCATATTTGTAACATTTCTGTGGAGTGGCTTGATGGCTGTAGAATGTATTTAAATAGTCTTTTCCATTAAATAAACACTAACATTACAGTACCTGAGCATTTTAGCAACTGTCCCTATTTAGAACAATCTGGCACACATTTACACACACATGCAAACGCACACGCACACACACACACACACACACACACACACACACGTTTAATAAGATAATAAGACAGTAAGATAATAATGATTCTTTCCGATGAAGGTTTTCAAAGCTTGTATTTCCTACCCAACATAAGATGATTACCCACAAAATTTTATTAAAAATGCATTTTGAAGAACAAAAGAATGTGTTTGATTCTTTTTGATCTTTAGGGAAAAAGCATTCCTTATTCTTCTTACAGTTTTTTAAAACTGCTTTCACACAAAATCTTTACATGTCACACGATTTCTGAAACCTGTCACTCAAAGAGCAAAACCACACACCAAGTCTGCAAAACTATAAACTAATTCTCAGCCTTTCTCTCAGTTTTCAACTTCATAAAACACTTTTTGCAAAACACTACACACAATTCTCTACCTAAGACACAAAAATCGAACAGGAAGTAACTTGCTTGCCTTTTCCAAACACAGGCAATGAAAATGCTACACTTATTCACCACTGTGTCACACCCACTCCTCACATGTGCAAGCACTAATTGCTTAACTGATCACTAACCAATCACTGCTTTAATATAGGCCTATAAATAGGCCAAAGGTCAAATTACTTGTTTAGAACAATGGATGTGAACATTGGAGGGAGAGCAAGGGGCCAAGAATGAGGACAAGTTCAAGGAGGAAGAGTTGGAAGAGGAGGAAGAGGACGAGGGTAAAGAAGAGAAGGAAGGAGAGCTGTCTCTGATGGGATAAGGGCTACGCTAACAGTTTTTTACAATTGCTTACACACTAAAATTAAAACTTTCCCACAATTAGCAAAACCTTACACTCAAGGAGCAAAACACTGGCCCAGATTTGCACAACTGTAAGCACATTGTCAGCTTCACACTTTTTGCAAAACACTACACACACTGATTTGCAAAACACTAAACACACTTGTATACATTTGAAACAGAAATTTATCATGATTTATCAATTTGTCATTTCCTTGCAATTTCAAAGCAAAGGCTTTCAAATGAATACACCCATGAACCAACTGGTTAAACACAGCCACCAGGTGTGCACACACATAGGTGCTCAATTGTAGACACACCAATCAGGTTTAAGCACTATCAAAACGCAACAGTTCAAGTTCAGCGAGAACAAGGTGGAGGAAGAGGCCGAGGTAGAGGCCAAGGAAGAGGAAGAGGAAGAGGGAGAGGAAGAGGAAGAGGAAGAGGTAGAGGAAGCGGAAGACCTGGAGGAGGGGTAGGACGTGCACAAAAAAGAAGACAACCAAATCTGTGCAATAAAATTCATGCTACACTTGTGGACCATGTAATAAACCACAGACTACAGTTTTTTACGATTGCTTACACACTAAAATTAAAACTTTCCCACAATTAGCAAAACCTTACACTCAAGGAGCAAAACACCGGCCCAGATTTGCACAACTGTAAGCACATTGTTAGCTTCACACTTTTTGCAAAACACTACACACAGTGATTTGCAAAACACTAAACACACTTGTATACATATGACACAGAAATTTATCATGATGCCATTTCCTTGCACACAACCTTTTTACTGTACATGTAATTTTACTGTATAGCAGACCTACACTATATTGACCTACACAATGTGATCTTTTGCTGTATTTCAGAGAGTTTTGCAAATGGAAGAGGAGGAAGTCCCGCATGAGTCTATATACATTGATGAGGCTGGATTTAACCTGACAACAGTGAGAAGAAGGGGAAGAAACATCATTGGCCACAGGGCTATTGCCAATGTACCAGGGCAACGTGGGGGTAACATTACTCTTTGTGCTGCCATTACATAGAATGGGGTCCTCTACCGCCATGCCAACTTGGGTCCTTACAACACTGACCACATTCTTACATTTTTAGACAGATTACACAATATTATCACAGCAGCAAACCAAAGGGACCAGATGCAATACATTGTCGTCTGGGACAATGTATCTTTCCATCATTCTGCTCTGGTCCAAAACTGGTTTCATCAACACCCACAATTTACAGTTCAATACCTTCCACCCTACTCCCCCTTCCTAAACCCCACTGAGGAGTTCTTCTCAGCATGGCGGTGGAAGGTTTATGATCTCCGGCCCTATGTCCAGACGCCCCTCATTCAAGCTATGGAGGAAGCATGTGATCAAATTGATGCAGCATCAATACAAGGGTGGATTCGTTACTCCAGAAGATTCTTGCCACGTTGCCTTGCAAATGAAAATATAGCCTGTGATGTTGATGAGGCCCTGTGGCCAGATCCAGCTAGGCGGAGAGATGATGTTTAGTTTTCTTTTTTTTTTCAGTACTGAATTTGATACGTAATTTATGTTACAGTACTACTGTAAGCTCACAGTACAATGGTACGTTCAGTAATACTGTATGAAAACTGGAAAATGTTTTGTTATGAATGTTTTGTTGAAATGTTCAGTATTGACTGACTTGAGTATAGGAAAAGAAATAAATATTTTCATTAGTCTGCACAATTGGTGTCATGTAGTGTTGGTGAATTTATCTTTACACTTTCTGTGTGTAAATGCTAAAAGTGTTTTAGGTTGAGCACAGGAGTGTTTAACTGATTCAAACAGAATCAGACCATATGATGGATGTGTTTATGTTATGACAAGAAAATAGGGTTTTTATAAGAAATTGTATAGTTTTGACTTAAGTGTTCCATTTTGCAAATGATCTGAGGTGTTGTGCTACTTGGGTATAGTGGTGTGCTAATTGTGTTAAGTGTTTTGAAAAACCGGGCCCTGTTTTCAAAATTGTGCTTAAGCAATTGTAAAAAAACTGTATTGATCATGTGATCAACCATGGGTTAACTATGAGAGAGGCTGGACTGAGAGTCCAGCCCAACTTGAGTCGGTTCACAGTGGCATCCATAATTCGAACCTTTAGAAATGAGAACAGGTATGCAACTATCTAATGGCTACTTCAGCATTACTGTAAAATACGTATTACTGTATAGTATTACATACACATTTGTAGCTCTAAGCCACCCATTTACTGCACTGCATTGTAGGAATGGATGGCCACAGTGTGGTGGGTTATCATCCTGTACTACAATACAGCCAACTGTAAAAAACTGTACCATACTGCACACACTCACACTGTTTTTGATTATTCTACAGAGTGGAAAGGCAAAGATATCATGGAGGACTCCAGGGGGAGAAATGTAATAGGACAGAGGGCCATTATCAATGTCCCTGGACACCGTGGGGGAAGTGTGACCATGTGTGCTGCCATCACGCAGAACAGTGTCCTCCACCACTATGCCACACTTGGTCCTTACAACACTGCCCATATGCTCACTTTTCTGGGAGCAATTCACAATATGCTTGCTCCAGATCAAAGTCCGGATCCAGGGCAGATCAGATTTGTGGTAATATGGGACAATGTAAGTTTTCACCGGGCTGTTCTGGTCCAAAACTGGTTTGCCGCCCATCCACAGTTCACAGTTGTGTACCTCCCCCCATGTTCACCTTTTCTAAATCCTACTGAGGAATTTTTCTCTATGTGATGCTGGAAAGTGTATGATCGTCAGCCCTATGCCCGAATGTCGCTTCTCCAGGCAATGGAGGAGGCATATGGGGACATAGACGTTGCCTCTGTTCAAGGTTGGATACGCCACTCTCGGAGATTCTTCCCTCACTGTTTGGCAAGAGAAAATATAGCATGTGATGTGGATGAAATATTGTGGCCAGACGCAGTCCGGAGGAGGGATGCAGCTTAGCACTGGTGATTTGACACCCACCCCCCCAAATTTTTTCTTTCCTCTAAAAATTCTACTTTCGGTTTACATATGTTTATGGTTCCTGTACAGATTCCCATATGGTATATGGTTTTGTTTTCTTGTATGCTGTACAACACTGTACTACAGTAACTACAGTAATGTTTTGGAAAAATAAATATTTTGTTTCAACATTGCATTGGTGTTTACTGTGTACATTTCAATCCCTCTCAGCAGATTAATTTCACTCTAGAACATCGTATGGAAATGTAGATATAAGCCTATGAAAGACAGAAGAGCTTTAGATTGAGAACAACAGTGTGTACATGGTATATCCAAAAATTTACTATTGTGAAAAAAGTGTTTGGCATTTGATGCAAATACTTGATTTTGAGATGTGTTTATGGTATTTTGAATGCAGTGTTTCATTTGGAGATATGAGGCATTTTGCATTTTGTGTGTGCAATTTTTGGATTTGTGTGTAGAGTTTTGGAAAAATGAGACTTAGTTTCAGAAAATGTGTGAAAGCAGTTGTAAAAAATTGTAATGCTCTGTCCACTTTGTTCTAGCTGTCCATGTGTGTTCCAGCATCAATATGTTACATTAGACTCACAGGCAGGGCAGGTACAACACTTATTAGACCTTATTGATTAAACCAATTATTAGGAGGGCCCAGGGGCATTTCTAGCTATTGAAAAGATCAGGGGCTAAGTCAAGTTTGCCTGGGGCTTGTTTGTTTTTTTTAATTGAGATCGGCACTGGTAGGTTGGGGAGGTTATATCTACCTTTATAATAAATAAATATTATCACACCTTCGGACACTGCAAGTCAAGTTCCACTGTTATGCAGTCTTTCTGTTGTTTTGCTATAAACACCTCCTTTTTTAGGACGAAAATTTTCGGGGATAGGCTTAAAATATCCAGGGCTATAGCCCCAAATGATCGGACCTAATGACGTCACTGGGAGGGCCTAATTATTATTTCAGGACAAACAGGAGAGACCTGTATAATCTAATGACTATGCCTAATGTCTTTAACATTGACCAACAAATTAAAGAAAGTGCCAGTTGATTTATTTAAATTTTATTTGAGCAAGTGTTACATTTTCATTTCAGTTATTTAAATTTCATTTTGTCTGCTGCCAAACTAATATGCGAGAAACAAAAAACTAATACAAACTATTTTTGCTACCTAGATTAAAATATAGACTGTTTTACAGTTTTACCTAACATATATCATGCTTTCTCCTTGCATGTGCATCTTTCAGCAGTGTAGATCCATGGTTAGGGATCTAGAGCATCATGGGTCCAAGTCGTGGTTGGGGCTGTACAAAGCTCGACTCGAGTAGTTCTGAATGAGTTTTAGTTTATATGTAAGCTGGGCATTGCTATCACTGCATTACATCTTTTTTTCTGGAAAAAGACAGCAGTTCTTTTTGTAAATATAAACATAAAATGGTTAATAAATGTTACTGCATAACAAGACTAAAACATGAATGTACCAAAATTAACCGAGTCTCTTTGTGAACATCGTTAACTACTCTAATGCATTTATTCATGCTAAACACACAATAATGGCACTATATACCGTTTAGGTGGCATACTGCAGACATCAGTATCCTGTGTACCTTGCATCCCTTATATTTTTTTTCATACTATCAATTTGCAGAACCAGACTTACTAATTTAAACTAAGTACTAAGTTACTCCAGGGTACAGAAGAAGTGCCAAACCTCAGTCTTCACATTACTCATCCAGCCCCTTGACACAGACAACACCTGATTTATAATACACTTACAATGCTATGACATGAAGAAATGTATAGCTCTACTGGTGAAACAAAAAACATAGAGAGACTTGAACAGACAGCAATGTTTGCATAAGTATGAGTGTACAACAGAGCAAGCCATTAAAATGTGGCGTATGAAAGTGGTGTGGTGCTCATTCACCTTTGAGCCAACAACACTTTACAGATCCACTTTCCACAGTATATACATATACTGTATATATTGCATAGGCTTCGGTACCCCTGGCTTCTGTACCACATTTATCTGTCTGTTGGTTTAATTAACCAACCTTTTCATGCAAGATTATTAAGCATTTAGGAAATAATCAATTATAGCATGTAGTCAGACCATGATCTCATGAAAACAAATCAAGTTCTTTTTTCCGTTGAATGAAATTTGAGTTTGATCACACAGTATTGCATATCTTTTTTAGCATGTTTAGGGTCTCATTTTTCTATTTATCTTTTTATAATTTCGACTCTAGGGTTAGGTGTTTACATGCAGCACTGATTTTATGTGACTCTGAAGGTGTCCAGATTTATCAATCATGTGCATGACTTGACCTATTTCCACATTGACATGTATGTGGTGTGTGCAAAATTAGAAGTCATTTTTTTCTACATAGTTGGACAATTGTTCTGTTACTTTCCATAACTGGATTTTTCCCTCTTGTTTTGGCAAAACAGCAAGTTAAGAGAACCTTTCTATGAAATCAAAATTCCACAATTATTGAAAGTTGCCATCTCTTTAAGATCCCTATAAATTGTTAATTGTTAAAGCTGGTACATCAACAAAAAATGCAAGACCAAAATAAATGTAATTTATTTAAGTTTCACTGTATGTGCCAGAACAATACTGGGGATCCAGCACTTAATTTCCTTTGCTATAGTATTCATAGCTTGAGCAAATGAATACTATAGCAAAGTAAAGCTTCTCACTGCAAAGCATTTCATTAAAGCCATAACTCGAGACACCCTGCAACACTTGGCCTTAACCCTACCACCTATGCCGACTAATTAACACCAACAAGCACGCATTTAAGCGGCAATGATGATTTTATCTCATGCATTATAATTCCACAGCCTCAGAAATCTTAAATAAGGGCAGTGGTGTCATAGCATCATGTGAGTGAATCCATATTTCTGTGTCAGCAGAATGTAGTTATAATGTGTTTGCTTCATATTCACTTACTCTAAGAAAGGAGAGGGCTGTACCTAAAAGATTTATCTGCTGCAGAATACCTTCAGCAGCATCATGGTACAAGCCTGCCGTTCCTTTTTGATGTGTGATATACAGGTTTATCTGTTTATGTAAATATGTCACTTTCTGTTTATTCTTCCTGTTCAAAGTTATCTGAAATAAATCAGATATAACATAAGGTGGGGACGATAAAAATACCAAAATCACAACAACATGAATGACCCTGCAATGGAACCATAAGCTGGTCAGGGTTTGACTGACACTCTTTCAGTCCCTCTCAAAGTCTGCACCCCTAATCACTCACAGGTGTTTGACTAGCTGGGCCCTGCAGTGGCTCTGATAGCCATTATGGATAAGGTCCAAAACTCCTATTAAATCTCTCCAGTTTAAAAAAACATCAATCCTCTCAACACTTGCATCTTACCTTGTCCAGCCTCCTCCTCCTGTCTCCCAATGGATTGCTTTCTGAAAAGGAATCCATGCAATAACAAAAGTCATACACACACATACGCACATACCAGCATTAAAGCCCTTTTAACATCTTTTCCATCCCCTACCTCCTTATCATAGCTGCAACAAAGATTTCCCATTTCAAATAGGAATGTGTTTCTTCAAGAGACCAAAATGTACATTCCCATTTGAAGAGAACTATTCAAACATACTGGTATAAATACTGTATACTGTAGGTCATGGATCCTGAGAATGTAAGAGATGCTCCTGTAATTCTGAAAATCCCCAATGCAAGCATAAAATGTGAGGACAAAAATCATAGAAAGTGCTTGTTTCATTTCAGTTGTGCAACTTTAGAAAATAGTCATAGTTCTGTAACAGAAATTCAACAGAGAGGGGTCCTGCTGCAAGCTCACACTTGACTGCATAGGTAATAATATTTCAGAAACAGCATGTATTAGGGTGAATGAAAAATACATTTTGGCCTCAGGTAGGGGAAGTAAGTGGCTAACACTGCTACAAAGGAGGGAAGTTTCTTGCTAATTACTCAAAGGAATCATGTCAAGAAAGTGGTGGAAGCATGGATAGATGGATATATTGTGTAAAAGGTATATTGGAAGTACTTTGCATGGGCAATTGTATAATATAAATTATTTTAGTAATAGCATTATCATGATTCCTCTGCTAAAACCACAGCCTTAGTAATCAGACACTGCGGCTGACATGAT
Organism: Megalops cyprinoides; assembly: GCF_013368585.1. Lineage (NCBI taxonomy): Eukaryota > Metazoa > Chordata > Actinopteri > Elopiformes > Megalopidae > Megalops > Megalops cyprinoides. The sequence goes on along the minus strand of NC_050590.1, from coordinate 23,273,485 downwards.
CAGAAGGTGAGAGAGTTGAAGAACATTATCAACATATACGCACTGTGAATCATCCGCAAAGCAACTGAACACACACCTACACATACATATATTTTAGAGCAATGTCAGTGACTAATATAGAGGTGAAATGTTTACATATCTGTATCCCCCCAAAGTGAAGTTCTTAAAAGGTTTTCTTATGGGCAACTCGTAACCTAGTATGAAGTCCATATAGTAATTAATTTAAGACTTAACAGAAGATGGCTTGTGACAGGTGAAAAAAACAATGCAGGCATACCAGCGTATGTTATATGAGACCCTAGGATTAAATTCACAACAGCTTCAGCATACATAGATCTTATTCAACACAGTTCGACAGTTGAATTTAGTCTCTCTGTGTTTTTGCAAACATTCATGGGAGAAGTGAAAGGTAGGCAGTTAACACACAATGGAATATGATTCCGTATTGTCAAGCTCCTACATTAGTCAATAGTCACTACTTGAGGAAATCAGAAAATGAGCAAAACGTTTGTGGCCCTGAGAACATAGCTTAACATTAAATTACTACATGACTTAGATTAAAACTGGCTAGACTGTATTTTTTCCCAAAATTATCATGTTAGCGTAATTTTACTTGCTTTATTCATTCTGTCAATTAGTCCCCAACAGCACTATGAAAAAGTACTTTATAAAAATTATTGCTCCTATTGGTCATCCCAGTTGTGACAATATTCATTGATATACCACTGGTAAATAGAATTTTCATACACCGTTTTAATATCATTTCGCAGTTTTGAAGTTACTTTATTGAGGATGGAAACGTTTACCATCTCTTAGTAAGTAAGTAAAGTAAGTCGTTTTGGTTGTAAGGCAACAATGTGTAATGTTAATAGTCTGTGGAAAAAAACAATGATGTCTCAAAAGCCAGCTTGTTGGCTAGCTCATTCACTGGCCAGATAGAAAATTCAGCAGCACCATTTAATGTTAGGAAGGACTCAGGACTAGGACACTCAAAGTATCACAACAAGCTAGGTTCTATTTTAATTGAAGATTTCATGAAATCAATATAATTTGTTAAGTTTGCTCTCTCTTACTTTATATAGATACTAGCTAAGTAACTAAGAATTCAGCCAATTATGGATCTGCTAAAGCCTGTTGCACTTTGGATGTACCAGTGGCACATAATCAATATTGTCAGGGCTATGGGATTGATATCTGGAGAAAAGAATTCACAAAGAAAACCTGTTCAATCATGTTATATCCTTGTTTTCTTATCAGCATTTTTCCTGGGGGAATAACTTTTAAAAAATCATCTCACAAGCTCCATTTCACAAAACATAAAGTCTCTTGAGATGAATGTATCATCTCATGTCTAGTCACTACAGTGTGGAGTGTAAGCAGACTGTTATGGTACAGTGGGGTTGATCTCACATACACACATGCACACACACACACACACACACTGCAATGGTACTTTATGACCTTAAAAATGATCTTACCTTAATGGGAGGTTACAAGATGGCTACAGCAAGCATGGCTCAAATCTGGAATGAAAGATAAAAGTGTTATTTCACTGCACACAGCAGTTTTTATGTTAAATTAACATTTAGAACAGTGGGAACAGTGTAGAACAAAATGCACCTTCTTAGCTTTAGCAGTACTCTTCAGATCTCACAAGGAATCAAGCCCACTGTTCACAGATGTCATATGGGGAAAATGCGAATTCACCTCCAGTAACTCACCTGTTGTTTAACATACTCAGCTCTTTAATCCTCTCATAACCATAATCTGAGCACATACAACTTTCATCATGAAAAGAAACTTTACATCAAAATTGGTACTTGCTCTTCAAATTATCTACAGAAACTGAAGAAGTAGGAAAATCACATATTACACATTACAGCCATTACTGTCAGGACAGTAATTTTTACCACAATTTCTGTGGCTGGAGTCAAAATTTCAGATGTACTACTGCAAAATATAAGTAGAGAATAAGTCTTGATTTAAGCATTAATGCAACGTCCTTTCCTCTGTAAGCACACACTTCAGAATTTAGTCTTATTTCTCCACAGCATTGCATCCGTAGGTCCCACATAATAACTGCAATTCCAAGGCCCTTATCAGTGAAATGAGGTTTTTTGTTCAGCTTTAATTAAATGCCATTGTTTAAGTGCCAAGAGCATGTCTGCACACTTTGAATCATTCTCATCCTCAACTTCAAATTAATAGCGAAATTTGCCAGCTCCCACCCATACAATCTAATACTGCCATGGCTACGCTTGTTGAAATATCCCTTGAATATCCATTCAACTTGGCTGTTATCATACTGTATTCACAGCCTCACTAAGAGAAAAAAAATAGAATTTATTCTAAATTTACCAGCACATGAAGATGAAAAATCCAGGGCAGGCATAATTGCACAGGAGATCAGAATGATGCAGGAGAGGTGAGGAAGACAGCAAATCAATAACACCACAACAAGTCCAAATTAATGAGGTGGGGGCGCAGTTCCAGTATTGACCACGGGCGCTTATCTGAATGTATCAAGTTGTAGAGACATTTTGGACATGATCACTAAAACAATAAAGAAGGGGAGTAAACAGCATTGGCCTGATTGCTAGTCATTCATAGGCACCTACATCCCAGGAGTGCTTCACTACAAATGGTGGGCAGAATAACTAAACAGTGTCTCAATATGGAAAGGCCAGAATGTATAACAGACAAAAAAAAGAGTGGAAATGCAGGGAAGGTCTAGAGGCTAGGCTTGGACAGCACCATATAGAAGAAAGGAGGGGTTTAGCCTTTATTACAGGTCAGTCTGGGAATTTCCAGTAGCAGTTATGATGCTGAAGAGGGGCACAAAATGTCTGTACATGTTCGAAAAACTGCATTTGAAATGTTCAGTATGTAATGTCCCCATTCCTCTGAAATGTGCAGCTCCCAGAATTTACAAACCACCAAAAAATGAGAGTACCTTTCAGAGATTTACTAAGGGTTGTTATGTTGAAGATAAAATTTCATATCTGTGAGTTGTTCAATCTGTTCAATCTGTGAGTCGTTCGTTTCAGCAGGGTGATAGAGTTTTGGTTTTGTTGCCTGTGATCGGTTTTCTGGGCCGTCCGAGATAGAATCTAAAATCTGTGAGACGGACTATGTGATTCATATGCCTGACAGGAGGCGCAAAACCTGTGTCTGCCACATAAACATGTTAAAGCCTTATGTTTCGAGAGGGATGGAGAAAGTGGATGAAAACCCTGTACCTGTCGCATCAGTTTCAGCGGTGACCTCTCCTTATTCTCCTGAGGAGGATGGCCTCAGTCTGCATGATGTTCCCGTCTCCTGCGCAAGACTGCAGAATTCTGAGATTTTAAGAGATTTGGATGACTTTTTGTCTTATTTATTGGATTCTCATGCTAAGGATGTACAGGAGTTGATTAATTCTTATCCTGCCTTATTTTTAGATGTTCCCTCTCGTACAAACGTCCTGTGTCACAATATTGATGTGGGTGAACATGCCCCTATAAAGCAGCACGCTTACTGTGTAAATCCTATGAAAAGGGCCGTTATGAAATCGGAGGTTGACTATCTCGTTGATAATGGGTTAGCTGTGCCTAGTTGTAGTGCCTGGAACTCGCCATGCATTTTAGTCCCTAAGCCAGATGGCACATTTCGTTTCTGCACAGACTATAGGAAGGTGAATGCAATCACCAAACCAGACTCTTTTCTGTTGCCGCGCATGGAAGATTGCATTGACAAGGTCGGCTCAGCATGCTTTGTCAGTAAGCTGGACCTATTGAAAGGCTACTGGCAAGTCCCGTTAACATCTAGAGCCGCTGAGATTTTGGCATTCGTTACACCTGACAGTTTCATGCAGTATTCCGTTATGGCGTTCAGGTTGAGAAACGCGCCTGCAACCTTTCAATGCCTCATGAGTAAGGTTTTAGCGGGTGTAGCTAATTGTGAGGCATATTTAGACGACATAGTCGTTTATTCATCGACCTGGCCTGAACACATAGAAGCGCTTCACACTGTTTTTACGAGGTTACATGATGCTTCATTTACTTTGAACTCGGCCAAATGTGAATTCGGTAAAGCAACCATTACCTATCTGGGTAAACAAGTTGGCCAAGGTCAGGTTCGCCCATTGGAGGCAAAGATTTTGGCATTTTCGGAGTTCCCTACTCCTAAAACAAAGCGGGAGCTGCGCCGGTTTTTGGGGATGACCGGTTACTATCGTAGCTTTTGTCGGAACTTTTCTGATGTTGTGTTGCCTCTGACTAATTTGCTGTGTGACCACCATGATTTTGTTTGGTTGAAAGATTGCCAGACTGCTTTTCAGAATGCTAAGGCGTTATTGTACAGTGCTCCTGTACTTGCGGCCCCAAATTGCCATCTGCCTTTTAAACTCGAGGTTGATGCAAGCGCGACCGGAGCTGGTGCTGTCCTTCTGCAGGAAGATGCAGATGGAATTGTTATTTCTCGAAAAAGTTCTTAAAACATCAATTGAACTATAGCACCATCGAGAAGGAGGTGTTAACACTGTTGCTGGCCTTGCAAAATTTTGAAGTTTACATAGGCTCTACCACAATTCTTGTTGTGGTCTTCACAGATCATAACCCTTTGGTTTTTCTCTCTAGGATGAGAAATGCAAATCAGTGTATCATGCGCTGATCCTTGGATCTTCAAGGATTTAACCTAGAGATTCGATATAAAAAGGGTAAGGATAACGTTTTGGTGGACACTTTATCCTGTTCATATCTGTAGCCTACTGGTAATCAACATTAGATGTAGATTTTTGGTGGTGGGGGTGTTACGTCCCTGCGTGCTTTGTCTTGTTCTGTTGTGTTTCCCGTATGTTGCAGGACGTCCCGTGGGCGGATGGCGCCGAATTGCTTGCTCCTCCCGCGGACGTGCGATTGGGAGTTCTATAAAACTCCCAATCTGCTCTATAAAAAGGGCGTAATTTCGCGATGTCGGTGGACACGCCGGAGAAACATCGTATTGGAGCCACACCTCACTGCCGTTGACGTCACAGCTGTGTTCACCGTACTCAGAATGAGAGTCTGAGTTGACAGCCTGAGACGCGAGGCTTACCCTGCTGTTGTTTGACCTGTTTACGACCGGCATTGGTTGTGTAGCCTACTTAGTAGTTTTGCGGACCTTAGTTGTTTTTCTATAATAAATACTTCAAAATATATCGAGCCTTGTCTTGCCATCTTCTTTTTGCCGGCAGGGCCGTCTCACCCCTTTTGTTTACGCTCCTGACCCTAGACAGAGTCGTAACATTGGCTCACATGCATGTTAGAAATAGTGTAAACAAATGGAGCCAGAGCAGGCAATCCCATTTCACACTCTGAAGATTAAATGTTATACTCAAAGTTTAAAATCATATCTTTACAGATTTCTCTTTTCTCAAACCAGTTTCTTTGCTAGCTACCTGTCTTGTTCCTGCTATGTGGCCACAGTCTGTGGGTGTGGAGTATCACAGAACATTGGTTGTTTGGAAAGTCTGAGTTCCATTCAGTATGAAATACTTGATTTTAATGTTCCAAATTACATGAAGATGAAAATAGTATGTGAAGCTTGAGTTATGGTGTCTGGCTTCCATTCCTGAACTTTTTTCTTTTACCAGAGGTTCATGCTATAGACAGTAATGTGCAAAAACATCTTCTCTTCTTCTTCTTCTTCTCAACAGGAAATTATAATAAAATAAACCATGCAATCTCTCACTTTTAATTGACCCATTATTCAAGACATATCAATCAATAGATTTTTTGGACAAAGGTCCTATCCATCCTTCTCATAGCTTCCACTTTACTACACAGAGTTTAAGATGCTCCTTACAGCATTTAATTCTGTTACAGACTCTCCAAAGCTCTTATAGTTCTGTCCTTCAATGTGACTGGCAGTGACAGGAGAAATAGCAGCCATCAATCATGGAAACAAGGATAATCACTGCTCCAAAAATGACTTGTCCACCAAGGGTATCAGTCTGACAGACCTTGACTCCACATTAGCAGAACGTGCTCTATACTGCATCTGTTCACAACAACACAGCACCTGAAATCCAGCAGATGGTTGTGGAGCCAGACCCCTGTAGGGAAGATCCTAGAGCAGATGTCAATCACAAATACCACACTTATCTGAAAACTCTGTCAGCATCCAGGATACAAGCTCACAACCAAACACGAGCGTTTTGTGTGGATTCCAAGCTCCTGTTGTTTTCATGGCTTAGCTACTGACAGAGAGACATGGTCTGCGGTGTGCTGATGTGCTCAGAGAATATACTGGGGTTATCTCTGTATCCTGAGTCAAGGTCCTTCAGTGCATTTTGTTAAAAATGTTTCATACATACATCAGATCAGTTATTCAGGTTCATTCAGCCACATGACCATATGTTCATTGTATTGTGATAGTAATTTATCATTTTGACAAAGCTTGAAATCTCAAAACTTGAAACTGGATATTGGCACTTGTCCTGCAGTAGGACTTGGCAATTACATCTACGGTAATTACATCAATGCCTCCAACAGATCATTAATAGTTCAGTTCATAACACAAAAGAACATACAGAATTTGTTATTATTAATCACTCTTATTAAGAGTGTTTTAGAAAGACACAGATACTTAAAGTGGTATGTCATTGGAGTAACAAGAACAAGAGCTAAGGTTCAGAAGAGTAAGTAATACAGCTTCAAGCTGAAAACACATGCAAGGTTACATGTACTTGGAATAGTGTACTGCAAAGTATGCCATGGAAAACAAGACAGTTTTAGTTAGTATTAGATTTTGATAACAATATCCTTATGAATGACAAGTATTGAAGATTTATTTTACACTGGCCTGACCGAGGTTTGAATTCAGTCCTGCCTTGATGTTCTTCTTGTTACTGTCATTATGATTCCATCACTGAAATGAACAAGAACATGTAAATAACACAAATGCACACTTGTCACACCTTTCACACCTACTATTTCAGTACAGCATTATTTGCATGACACATGGAAAAGGTGTTATGCCTACACCTTTTAGGACTGAGAGATTGGAAACATTTTGAAATGTATAAAATGTATCCATTTGTACACATTTCTTACACTCTGAGAGGAGAACTAAGAAATGAACTGAAAGGCCAACTGACAGAGAGTTCCAGGGCTCACAGGAAATACATTTTCTAACTCTGATAAGTAATGGCTTGGCTGACCACATCAACTGCAATGGCTCCAAGGCAGGCCTGATAATGGATAATAATGGCAAAGACAGGTTTGCTAGAGAAAGAGCCAGAGGAAAAATCCAAGACACAGTGAACGGGTATAGTGAACCTGAATTGCCCTGACAGTAATGAGTGTATCCTTCCATTTAATTTCCACATGAATTAAAGGCTTTCTAATGCAACAACCCCATATCACTGGCTTTCTTGTAACTGTCTCTCCTGAGTGCAGGATTAGAGACAAGCACACCCACATCTCTTCAGCTTGATTCATTTTCTGTATCATTGTCCTTATCATCATTGGCATCATTGGCTGTAAAATCAGATACTCCCAGATGACTTCTCTTGACATGGAGGGTACAAATGATAGGAAGCTTTGCCTGTAGAAGACCATGAGGCTCCATTTCTGATTTCAGAAAGTCTGAAAATAGTCTAAACAGGCACAGATCTACCATATATGGTACCAGGAGAGCACCCAAGGGTACCAACCACTAGGGGGCACCAACACATTTGAACTTAATGTATATATTTTAGGAAAAAAAAACAACCATTGACTATATCAGGTTGTTTTTAATGCAGGAGATTGTTTGAAATCGTCAGTATGTTGGGTTTAAAAGATAGCTTTATCCCTGTTTACCTGTAAGGTTGTTTTGATTATATTACAATGTAGGGCACTCCCGAGGGGGCTATGTCATAAGGCACAAAAATCGTTGATTTTGTTAGTTACACTACAAGACACAAATCGAACTCTCAATACTACAAGAAGGACTTTCAAAATCACCACCTAAACCTCAACATGAAAAGACACCAACTTAGCAGGTCAGCAAAAAGAAAACTGAAAATCCAAAGGCTGGATAGAAATGCAGCAGTGGTAAAACATATGCCTGAAATAGGCACATTTTTTGTCCGGAAAATTGACCAGACATCTGTTGAAACTAGCAGCAACAGTGAAGTTAGCAACACTGATGTTAGTTTAACTCTGGCGTCTAACGCTAGACAAAGGCTTCTAACAACAGCAGCCGAATGGCGGGAATTTGAGGGGTAACATCGACTACAACATCAACACCGACAACGATGACGGTGATGACGCTGGAACATCTCAGCCCAAGCCCAGTGATCAACAACAGCAACAACAGAAGCCACAAGATGAACTCATCTCCTCAGACCCAGAATTATGGGGACCCATAACAGAGCAGGTCAGGGAAGCAGCTATCCATCAAGGCCCTGCAGCCTTTCAAAATCGAGCTACTAAATATGCAGCTTCCGTGGGGGACATTGGTATTGGAGGTATAACACGTTCACTTACTAATGATTTACTGCATTGCTGCCTCCAAAATAACCAGATGCCTCAAGACAGGCTTATTTACTTGCCATCAGCGGGTGTGGTGTACTGCTTTGCTTGCAAATTGCTTTCATCACAAAGTAATGCTTTTGTGTCTGGGTTCTGTGACTGGAGACATGCAGAACGTATTTCGGATCATGAGAAAAGTTCCGACCACAGGCAGTACATGCTCTTTGTTGCGCAGATCAAGACATATTGTACAGTGGATGCTGCACTCGGACGGCAGAGAGAGACAGAAGGGCATTACTGGAAAGAGGTGCTGAGGTGGATTGTAGCTGTGATCAAGTTTTTGAGTGAGAGAGGCCTGGCATTTCGTGGAGATGATGAATTGTTGGGGTCACCCAGCAATGGCAATTACCTCGGATTGCTAGAGCTTATTGCAGAGTTTGATCTGTTTCTAAAAGTATGGTCAGAAGGGACGAGGGACATCTGACTTGTCATCAACTGTGTGCGAGGAGTTCATCAGCCTAATGGGTGAGAAAATAAAGCAAAGGAGGGTAAAGTTGTGGAAAGATTGGTAGAATTTGAACCCATTCACAGTGATACTGGTGCAAGTCTAACAGAATTGGGATTGGATTTGTCAAATTGCCAAGGACAAAGCTATGAAAATGCCAGTAACATGGCTGACAAATATAGCGGTCTTCAGGCGTACCTAAAAAAAAAACCCCACTGATCCACTATGTGCCCTGTGCTGGCCATTCATTAAATCTTGTAGGGGTAAACAGCATCAACAATAGCTGTCAGGATGTGAGTGGCTTCTTTGATTTATTACACTGTATGCGTTTTGTGCTGCATCCACTCACCGCTGGAATCGAACATTTAAAGGCAAGGACTTTCACATCAATAGGACTGTAAAATATCTGATCCAGTACCAGGTGGACTTGCACAGCAGAGTCTACTAAAGCTTTAAAAGAAAACTACAGCACCATAAGAGAGGCCTTGGGGAGTTTTGTGTCAGACAAGGATGAGAAAGATGATACCAAGTGCGAGGCTGCTGCATTATGTGGTGAGCTTGATAAACTGGAGACTGTACTGATGGCTAATCTACGGGATACTGTACTGCAGAGGTTCAAAGCAACAAGTGACACATTACAAAAGAGTGACATGGACTTAAGCACTGCTGAGCGAATGTTGGAATCGCTATATTCGTTTTTGGGCACTCTCAGAGACAAATGTGAAAATGTGAGTTTGAAAAGGTGGCCTGGGATGTGAGGGGGGGGTTTCACAGTCATCTCATGACGAAACTCAGCGGGTGAAAAAAAGAAAGACCTTTTGATGAGTTGATGAGCAGATGAGTCGACAGAAAATGAGACAATAGTAAGTGGAAGTAAACGATTCCAAGTTGAAACCTACAATGTGGTCATTGACAGACTGTTGTCATGTCTTGCTAAATGCACTGATGCATATAGAGACCTAAATGGACTATTTGGTGTCTTATTCGACTTTGACACTGACAGGGATGTGCACAAACGCGGTGATGCCCTGTCCTGCTCATATCCAGATGACCGGGAGCAAAGCTATAGCGGATGAACTTATCCAATTTAAGTATTTTGTATGGGAGGAGAAAAACCAGTCGCCAGGGCACTTGTTCCAAATCTTACAACAAAATGGGTTGCAAACTACTTTTCCAAATATGTTTGGTGCACTTAGACAGTTTTTAACAGTGCCAGTTACTAACTGTGAGAGAGAGAGATCATTTTCACAACTTCAACAAGTGAAGAACGAACTCAGATCAACTATGACACAGAAGCGGCTCTCAGCACTTTCCCTGATGGCTATTGAGTCTGAGCTGGTGTGGGAGTTGGACTTTGAGGACTTGGTACAACAGTTTGCCCAAGCAAAGTCAACGAAAAAGCTGTTTCATGTAAATGTATGGTGTTGCCATAGTATTATTTCATATATGCCTTAAGTCTATCTGTAGGATGTATACAGAGATGTATGTAAATCTGTGGTGTTCACTGCTGCAGTACTTTTCATACATGGCCTCACTTTTTTGGTTGTATAGTTGTGCGAAGGGGGCACTTCAGGTGTGGTCACCCTGGGGCACCACATGGTGCTAATCTGGGCCTGAGTCCAATGGCTTGCGGGTAAAATTAATGAAAAGACTAGTTTGTGCTCTGTGTGTCAGAGGGGTAGTGATGGTTTTAACCTGCATACATAAATATTTAGTGATAGCACAATTAAAAACAGGAAAACCATGTTTTTTGTGGAAGTGCCAATTGAGGAAATGTGTCATTCCCATTACATAAGCATACTGTTTTAATATAAAGGTTGCAATACAAGCTGACTTATGCTCAAACATGAAACATCATTGCCCACGCTGTAAGCAGGCACACTCCCACTCTACACAATCACATTAATTATTTATGTGGATAGGCATTTCACTACTACATTTAAAGCAACTCTTAGCATTGCACTTGGCATGCCATCTCCTTTAGCTGCTGTGAAGCTCAGCCATGAGGCTCAAAATTCATTACCTGACCTCTTCATGCATATTTTGCAATATATATTTCATACAGAATAAGTTCTTTACATTATCAGTTTTGTAAAAGACTTGAATTTAATCACATCATGTAGTACCAACAAAGAAGAACTGTGCTCATACAAGTGCTAAAATTGACTCTAACCTCCCCATAAATGAAAGGATATATCAATTGACACTCAGCTGGAAGAGAATATGCTGGTGTTCTCTAAGAGTAGAGAAAATGTGCTATGGGAAGGTATAACTGCATTGTTGTTCGCCAGCACATTATTTGCAGTTCCACAGGTAAATCACTTTAGGATGAAATCATCAACTAGGTCAGCCTTTGCAAATTGTTCTGATTGAGGAATGTAATTGTTATAACATTGTCACATGGCACAACAGGAGAGTACAGGGAAAAGAGGCCAGGAAATTAACAGATGAAGGAATATATTTGCGAAGGCAGTGGTGGAGGTGATGCACTCTGGGTAACAATGTGTTTATGCTCCCCTCCTTTGGAGTCTGACTATCTGGATGATTCTCTGTAATCCCCCTGAAAGGAAGAGCATGAACTATGTGGATTAAATACTGGCCGCATTGAGAGACTGGAAGATAGACCTGGCCTGCTGCTCAACGGAATTGCATGTCCGATTTGTGCCTCTCACACACATCCTTGGCAAATAAAGACAACAGGTGGCCCCTGCAGCTGTAATACAGAGAATGCAGAATGCAAACATAGATGTCCAACCTGCATGTATGTCTTGTTCTATAATGGTAACATGACCCTCATCTCTGAATAATGAAGCACTGAGAAAGCAGGCTGAACACAACAAGCATATATAAATCAGCTTGTTGAAGGCTGCATGTTTCCTGCATGCTTACTATTTCCAGCAAAACCTATTGCCTCTTGTTGTATTTGTTTAATATGCACTACACTGTCACAGGGTATTTTAAAAGCAAGGGTAAGCTCTTCCTAAAACATAAACATAAAATAATAACAGTATTAACTGTATTTTAACAGAAGAAGCACTGTTAGTCACTGTGGTCATATTAGTTGTATAATTTTCCCTCCATTTAGCAGACATGGTTATACAGAGCTTTGTTCAGACTCAGTGTATATATTTTTATTTAAAATACATAGACTACTGTTTTGCAACTTTCTGTTGAAAATGAAATAACTAATTTAGGCCTCAGTAAACCTTCCATCTTTTTTGGACTTTCCACACAATTGTGGCCAGTGAGCACCTCTATGGAGGTGCAGCAGACCTGTAAATAGCAGGAGTTCATCACAGTCACAGATAATAGGCCTGCACATGAAAGACCTTCAATGTAGGATGTGATGTGCCCTCTCGAGTAGAAATGGCCATGGCTGGTTAGAGGGTATAGTCTAACACCCATGCACCTGTCCCCATTATAATCCCTTGCAATAGCAGAGGACTAAATCACTTCAGTGCGTTGGCAGGGGAAGGATGCTGTGCACGGTGTGGGGGGCATGGTGGGAAAAAACACCATGGCCAATTTATGGTAGAAGAAATGGGTTTGACAAACACAAATCCCTGTCTGGAAATCTTTGAATACACTTATTAGAAGGGAGAGTTTACCATGGCACTTTATTCAGCTTTACAAAGCCCTCTGGTTTTAAGCAACAGGAACCTGGGTCATTTCACATTTTTCAGAAGTAGAAACTAATAGGGCGTTATGGGAGAAAATTTTCACCTGTAGGAGCCACACTGTTTGCATCAAGTTTCAGAGTTTCAGTTTGTTTCAGAGTTTCAGCTTGTACTGTATGTGTTTTCAGAAAATGCTGCTCTACACATTGAAGGAGAAAAATGTTCAAAGTAGGTTCATATGTCTGATTTGTGAGAGCCTATACAGTACCTTGGAGAACCTCTGTCTGTTAACATTAATAAAATTATCCTGAGGTTATTATTTCTTAGATGTTGAAAATAACTCTTGCATGTTAATATACATGTCAGGGCTCCCGCCCCCTAGCTGTTGTGTTTTTGTTTTTCCCTGTCCATGTGCTTTTGTTTTCCTTGTGTTCTAGCCCTGCCCCACTCTCCGCCCTGTATCCGCCCACCTGATTGTCTCCACCTGCCTGCCTGCACACCTGCTTCCCATCACCTAATCAGCCCAGCCCTATATCTACCCTGCTTGTCTCTGTGTTGTTTGCCAGATCGTTTCAGTGTTTCTGCCTGTCTTGTTCCCGCCTGTGTTTCCCTGTTTGGATTTTCTGGTTTTTGCCTTGCCTGTTCCTCGACATCTTCTTTGCCTGCCCTTCTGTCCTGATTGCCTGATCCGCCTGCCTTCACGGTTTGACCCTGCCTGTTGCTGTTTTGATCCTTGTTTTGCCCTTGGACTGCCTGCCTGGTATTTTGACCCTGCCTGTTTTGGACTGCCTGCTTGTTTGACGATTCTGTTAATAAACGCCTGGAATTAGAGCACTCGTGGTCCGCGTCTGAGTCCGTGCCTGAGCCCTGACAATACACTTACCACATCAATGTCTCTGTATCATTTTATCTAGCTGTTTTTTATATGAAATCTCAACCCAATACAGGTTCAAAATATTACTTGTATCATTTATTATTTAATCTAAGATGTTAGTGTATAATTTTTGCACACATATGCATAACTTGATCTAGTTATGTGCAATAGAAAGGACTGTGCACCGTGAACTTTAACAGCAAAAGTACACTTTGTGAAAAATGGCAATAATGACGATGAGGGGGAGCTTCATGAAAAGAAACTCTAAAGAATAACAGAGATCTTCTAAGAGCAATTATTTACTTGGGCAGGTGTCTGAGAAGAAATCAGTGCACTTTGTCAGGATCTGAAATTAGTTTTCCTGAAGTTAATAACAGATGCTTGAGAGTCCACATTCTGCACATCCCACATGAGACAACAGAAGCAATGATTTTGGATTCAGGCTCAAAGAGGCTAGTAAAGATGATGAATTGAATGCTCTCTTCCTGGTTACTATGTTCATCATTACTGACAGGAAAAAGAAATATCACAAAATGGGCAAACTCATAATCATGTTTTGTTTTTCAATTCATAATACTGACCAACAATAATCAAAGGCTTGGTAATATTACTATGCCACATCTGCAAGGACACTAGCTATAAATAGCTGTGTAATTACATTGTAACTGATATATTTCAAGTTGACCAAATACTATTTACAGTTTGCATTACTTTTTCTCAAGACTACGATTAACCCCATACTGTCTCCATCCCTACTATTGATATATGAGCACAGCCATTACAAATTTTAAAAAGATCTAAAATAACACTCAGAACCTCATCTTGAGTTGTAATGTAACTAAACTATTCTCAGGAAATATATATAACTGCAACTGCAAAGGTATAATATTCCAAGGTATCACTGGAAAGCTGTAGTACTTTACAGAAGTCTTAACAGTAATGGCCAAAAGTTTAGGCCCTGTGACACAAAGTATCTGTTAACATTCAACCCAATGTATTAAATCAGATGTAAGCATTTTTCATGGCAAAATTTTGTATATCTTTTCATTTACAGCTCTGATGTCAAGTTTAGTTTTTTTCTGCCATGTGACCTAAGTCTATCACAGCAGTCAGCTGCCTGTAAATGTGTCTAATCATCCAGAAGGGGACTGGTGGTTATATCACACAAAGGCATGGAGGTGTTATCTGTCATCAACAGCAAAGTGTATGTGACACCATCACCTTCAGGCTTAGCCAATTATCTCTCAGCTTTTCCAAATGTGTGAAACACAAACTTCTAAGATGTCTGACAGTTGAAAAAAGTACATCAGTGGAAGTGTGGATGCATGAATGTGGATATAAACAGGTAGTTGTGCATTTACAGCAGAACAATCTTTCTATTCTCCTGCCTTAATTGTTACAGTGGGAGTGGAAACTTGCTTTCATGTCAATGACAGTGTAGCAGAGCTGAAGTGATTAGCTTGTGTGAGTCCTGCACAAAGCCTTAGGTAGCGGGTAGCAGGTAGCCAAACGGTTGCAGCGGCTACGTCACTCCCCCGAGACCTGGTTAAGTAGTGTTGTTTCCAACAGGCTAAGGGCAATTTGCCTTTAGCTCAACTGGCAACGACGCTGGCTGTAAGGGGTTGGTAGCGAGCAGTTAGAACTTCGGTTCAAAACTCGCTCGCTCACTGACTCCCACCCGTTACATTGGTGCCATGACTTGGATCACTGGCTAAAGCACAGCTTGGCCGGCAGTGGTCGCTGAGGAGTCAGAGGAGGTCAAAGGGGGGTGAGTGTAGCAGAGCTGAAGTGATTAGCTCCCGTGAGTCCTGCGTAAAGCCTTAGGTAGAGGATAGCAGGTAGCTGAGTGGTCGCAGCGGCTACGTCACTCCCCCGAGACCTGGTTAAGTAGCGTTGTTGCCAACAGGCTAAGGGAAATTTGCCTTTAGCTCAACTGGCAATGACGCTGGCTGTAAGGGGTTGGCAGCGAGCAGTGAGAACCTCGGCTCGACACTCGCTTGCTCGCTGACTCCCACCCATTACAACAGCATTCATGACTTTGTATACAATCATTTCATTAATCTGGTGAGAGTGACATACTTTGAAACAAAGTCTAAAAATCAGAAATATTTTCACAGACAGTCAAGACATGCAATAGCGTGTAAGGGATATATTTTGGATTAAATCTTGAAAAGTGGACTGATTAGGATTCAGCATTGCCAAAAAGAATATAGTAGGGAATACCTGCATGGGATTAGCAAATCTCCATAGAAGATTTAATCATTTGCTATTGTAATTCAACACCCATATCAAAATTGGGAATTTGAGATTTACACCTGGTTTCAATCAATATGTGTTCATTAATTGGGTGATTGCTTTGTGAAAGTTAAACGCAACAATTTTCTGGTCTAAGTGAGGGACTCTGGATTTGCTCATTTGATAAGGTGCTAATCTTGAGTGCATTACAGCCAGGTTCAAAAGCAGCCATGTCATCTGCTGATGATGACCATGACCTCACAATGGTGGAACAAACTGACTGTGTTCCAATAAGGGTCGGTAGGTCAGCCAGGGTTTCCTCAACTCGCCACACTCAGACACCTGAAAGTCCCTTGCATAGCCTCCACTGAATACATTAACTTGCTTTTTACAACACTATGAATAAAACTGTTACGTGTTTGGGGTGTTATTTCCATCCCTAAAGTCAATTTCTGATAAAAAAAACATGGCGTTACATTGCCATTAAATGGAACTGAATAATTAGTTTCAGATCAACTAAGCATTGAACATGTGGAATTGTGTTTGCAATGAATACCAGCATACAAACCGTAACTGGAATCAGAACCAAGTTTAAGAATCCCTGAGCTAAGAAAAAATATATTACTTAAATATATTATTTAGATGTATTCCTGTATACAGTAAGCAGCAGACCTTATCCAGGTCGACTTACATAGCTACAGATGTGATCTAAATCAGAGGTTTTCAACCTTTTTAGGGCTAAGGCACATCAAAGGTCAAACCAGAACGCCAAGGGACACCGACTTAAAGTTGGTTATTGATTATGAAGAATGTCACACACATTATGATAGGCTATAATATCATTAGCAAGATTTGACCCTTATTGCAATACAACAGACTGTCAAATAATTATCAGATAGTTAAATCAGACAGGCAATCATATAATTTATTAAAAATGTATTAAAGTGCATTGGAGCAAGAACTTGTCCGACATAGTGCAGCATCATGAACAGCAACATACTAAAATAACATAAATAAAATTAAACAAAACATTAGTCCATTAACCCTTTTGTGTGTACGGTCACACCAGTGTGATTTGCTGTTTAGCATGTATGCCGATGCGATTAGAACACTAGATTGGAAAAATTCTAGCTAATTTTTGCTTTGAGGAAACAGCAATTTAACGTTAAAAAATATGGCAAATGCTAACTGAAAACTATGAGAAGCTAATGAAAACGAACCATGTAACATAACACACACGCTACATAGCATAAAAATAAGTTACGTGCGAAAGGGTTAATAGCACAATATAAAACATCAGTCTTTTCATAGAGTATAAGTACAACACACACACTCACACACACACACATATATAAAAACGCATTGGGTTCCTCAAAATTCCACAGCACACTTCACTTTGCCTCACAGAGAACCACTGATCTAAATGACACGCACATTGTTTTATGTCTTTGCATAATGACTGGAAGATGGTTACTCTAACACAAAGGCCAACAGAGACAGGGGAACAATCAAAGCACATCAGCTCAAAGTGCATTCATGAAATCATTAATATGCATTGGCACTGCACACTACATTACATATATGTGACTTCTCAGAATGGTATGTTCAGTAGCTCATTAAAAACATGTCATCAAAGTCTCTATACCATAAACATAAAATAAACACACAAAAAGGAAACAGACCAAGACCATCTAAGGATTATTTAATTATTAAGCAAAGGAGTTTCCATTCCAAATGGTATGTGTATGTGAAAGCTATCCAGATTGGGGGGGGGGGGGGGGGCGAAGAGGATGAGGGTAGTGATAAAATTTCTATTTAAAGGCTTTAATGGAAGATGACATCCTCAATTTTCACAGGCCTCTTATCTGCATTCACTGTTGAAAGAAGAGAGAACAAAGTGTATCCTTAAAAAATAGGATGAGTGATTGGAGAGACTCTCAGAAAGCCTGCACAGAAGTGCTTATAAAGCAGAGCATTCTGGAATTGTAGAGCATGTCTACTTGATTCCAAAGATTGATACAAACAGAGGGAAAATAAATACCTCTACAGTTATATATACATATATATATATATATATATATATATATATATATATATATATATATATATATATATATATATACACACACAGACGGGTGACAAATTAAAGGAAAAACCAACATCAAACATTCAGTGACCCCTCGTGTCCTATGGATGGGGGCATTGTCATCCTGGAAGAGACCACTCCCATCAGGATAGAAATGTTTCATCATAGGATAAAGGTGATCACTCAGAGCAACTTTGTATTGATTTGCAGTGACCCTTCCCTCTAAGGGGACAAGTAGACCCAAACCATGCCAACAAAATGCCCCCCGCAGCATAACAGAGCCACCAGACCCCCTCATTGTAGGGGTCAAGCATTCAGCCCTGTGCCGTTCTCTTGGTGTACCCCACACATGCACTCGCCCACTTGTTGAGAATATGAAGTATGTGACATATAAATATATGTGAAGGATTACTTATCTGGCCTTTTTCGACATCTCTGTAGACCAGTGCCTATGGTTTTTGCACCACTGAACTCTCAAATGCGCATTCATCTTTGTAATGAGGGGTTTATGCACTGCAACCCTACTATAATATCCCTCTCTATTTTATTGTCGATGGACTGTTCTTGCTGACACAGTCTGATCACGTCCTGCATTGACATTCTCAGTCACCTGAGGAAGAGTTACTCTTCTGTTTGACCACAATTTCTGAACCTATTTATTGATGTCTTTCCCATCGATCTAAATGCAGATGTCACTTTAGTCACTGTTCCTATTGAAACACTAGCCAGTTGAGCAGTCTTTATGACTGAAGCTCCTGCCATCCGTGCCCCAACAAGTCACTTAGATCTTTTCCTCTTGCTGTCTTGATCCAAAATCGAGATCAACTGGGCCCGCTCAGTACATTTTTTCAGGATATATATATATATATATATATATAGATAGATAGATAGATACCCTGTATGTTGTACCTAATAACTTTCCTTAGGGCATAAATGTAATTCCCCTCCGGGGACTCCAACCCTTGTGTTATGTGCCCTCACCAGTTACTGCACTAACTGCAGTTAGCATTCACTGTAATGCTGAACATGTCTTTTTTTTTAGCTAGCTAGCTATATACTATTCCATGGAAATTACCATAAAGGGCTTCATGTAGCTACTGTGTGCAGAATGGTGAAGCACACATTCAAACTCCCCATAAGCAGGTGCCGAAGAGGGTCATAAACTATGCAAATAGTACAAAGATATCCGCAAACTGTTATACTTCCAACGCAGTTGAATTATTAGCAACGCATAATGAGCAGCGCATAGCTCAAAACATTGAAACATCATTCTAATATTTTCATGTTGCTTCTGACCATTACAGTCAAGCTCACTTTTGCCTCACAGTGATGTTTGGACCACTAAATCATCTTGTGTGGCCTGATATTTGTCAGAGCAGTGGGTGTGCACTGCAGTTTCTGCAGTGTCCAAGCAAGAGATTTCAAAGTCACTCATTTGAGCTTGCTAATGTGTTGCTATATTGTAAATTGCATTATTATTATTATTATTATTATTATTATTATTATCATTGTTGTTGTTGTTGCTGTTGTTATTGTGTTGTTTTTGTTGTTTTGTTAAAAATGCCATTTAACATATACAGGCAGGGAAATTCCTAGCTTACACAAACTTGCAAGTGATCTCAGTTGTTGGATTACAAACTAGGAAGATCTTGTCAGTGAAGGCCATAAGGCAGAGACCTCCCTTCGCACCAACTGGAAGTCATCCTGCAACATTAGTGTGTAAATAAAACCTAGCCAGCTGCTTATGCAGCCGATAGCTGCTCTGAGCAAAAATAGGAGGAGTGCCATGTTTAACTAGCAATGAGATGACAGCTTATTTAGCTCAGCAGGCAGCTACTTTGATAGCCTAATGTTGACATATCCAGTATTTACACATTCACAAAAGACTAGCTATAGCTGGAAATGATATTTAAACTGAGTACTTTTATTTCTTGGTCTGGTTATGTTTATCAGGAAGGTAGCAATGTAATGTAATGTGGAGGACTAATTTCTTTGGTATAATGCACACATTTATTTAATGATTAAAGCTTGCAGTGAATTCTATCTCTTCTCTTAATTGAGATTCAAGCAGTTGCTGACTATCTACAGTTATTATATGGATCAGCTTTATGAAAGCAATAATATAGGAGAAGGTGTGCATTATTGCTGTTATTGGCACTATAAGATGCTGATGGTACTCGCCTTTGCCTTGTTCCTGGCAACTGCATTGCTGGTGTGCCAATAATCGCAATAACATACACCCTCTCAACTACTATTGCTTTAATTACAAATGGTTTGCGCAAAGTACTCTTCTTACAAAGATTATTATCACTACATTTTAGGGATGTTGAGCAGTCCATCCACAGGGGCTTCATCCTTCCATCTTATTTGAACTTAGTGTAATTTTTTTGGTTCATGTTGCTGCTTCATACAAAAAAAAAATAAGGCTGTCATAACTTACTGAGCTCAGCATGCCATACAGTGATATTTTGTTAGCACGGGTCCTCCAATATCTAATCATAACAAAAACTACCATAGGCTGCTGATGCTGCATGGGGTGGCAGTGTAATGTAGTGGTAAGGACCAGGGCTCATAACCAAAAGGTTGCTGGTTCAATTCTCTACAGGGGCACTGCTGCCTCACCCTTGGACAAGGTACTTAAACCAGAAATGCTTCAGTAAATATCCACCTGTATAAATGGATAACTTGTTAAAAATGTGCTCTGGATAAGAATATCTGCTGAATGACAATAACATAATGCAAAGTATGACTGAATATGAATACTTGTGCAATGGTATTCAAATTGTCTGTATCCATACCATCGTCCTCTGTGCACCCATTAAGCCACTTTCACACCCACAACACTACATTACACCTTTCTATTCCCAGTTATTCAAAGGCATCATTAGAGTAAATTGCTGAAGAAGGATCCATACAAGGTAATACCTCTGTTGCTAATTAGAACATACTCGTTCTGGAAAGGAGGAGGCAGTCGTTCTCCCTGTGAAAACAATCATTAATTACATTGCACTTCCTTGGTAGATATCAGATTCCTTTTGAGATAACAGAATTTGTTCTTTTAATTGCATCTCATAGACAGGTGCATCTAGGAGCAGCAGTGTGGCATAGTGGTAAGGAGCTCATATTCGAAAGGTTGCTGGTTGGATTCTCTCCTGGAGCATTGCTGTTGCACTCTTGGACAAGGTAATTAACTGTCAGTAAACATCTATAGCTGTATGAATTGATAAAATTGTAACCTATGCTGCATGACAATAATATAATTTGAAGGGTGGGGAGTTCTAGTGTTTACAAGTATTTGTACCAGAAACAATATAAGCAAAATATATGTCTTGTAGATTAAACTTCTGTTTTATGTGTTGTTTACTATGAATGGTATAGACGCTACATGTGTCATGACCAGGCCGTTCAAAGATGAATGCAAAACATTATCTGATGCACATTTTAATCTCCTGCAGCTGGGTTGTCCATAAATTGTTTTCATGCAGTTTTATCCATGCATCAGCACAAATTGATTGTCTTATCTGTGATAAACAGAACTTTCTCGATTTAAATGATCTAAATTAAGTCTATGGATAACCTTTGCCTGTGAAAGTTGTCGCATTATTTAAAATGAACACTGTCTTAACTCAAGCCCAGCCAAGCATATGCAAATGTTTTGAGCCCAACTGTGTGAACATAATATTTAGAGTGGTAAGTGGTGAGAAGGCTTTGATAATTATTACGCTTGATCTGACACCTGTAAATAGGGCTGTGTTTTTGCAGACTGAATGAAAATTGACTTCATGTCCTGCAGCTTTTATGTCTTCTTGCAGTGTAGTGTAAGGGTCCATGTGACTCTTGTGTGTTGACTACACACTTCAATTAACAGAAGAAAACTAAGATCACAGGTTAAATGATGTGAGGGCACTTTGCAGTTGTTATTATATATACTGCAGACAGATCGACATTCAACACAGGCATAACCTAGTGTACGCATGTACACTAGCCAAAACATTATGACCACCTGCCTAATATACTGTTGGTCCTCTGTGCGCTGCCAAAACAGCACCGACCCGCCGAGGCATGGACTCCACAAGACCCCTGAAGGTGTCCTGTGGTATCTGGCACCAAAACATTAGCAGCAGCAAGTCCTGTAAGTTGCGAGGGAGAGCCACTTTGGATCAGACTTGTTGGTCCAGCACATCCCACAGATGCTCAATCGGATTGAGAATTTGGAGGCCAGGTCAACACCTTGAACACTTCATAATGTTCCTCAAGCCATTCCTGGACAATGTGTGCAGTGTGGCAGGGTGCATTATCCTACTGAAAGAGGCCACTGCCATCAGAGGTGTACCTGATCTACAATGATGTTTAGGTAGGTGGCACGTGTCAAATTGACGTCCACATGAATGGCCGGACCCAGGGTTTCCCAGCAGAACATTGTCCAGAGCATCACACTCCCTCCACCGGCTTGTTGTCTTCCCACAGTGCATCCTGGTGCCATCAGTTCCCCAGGTAAACAGCACACATGTGCATGGCCATCTACGTGATCTAAAAGAAAACGGGACTCATCGGACCAGGTGACCTTCTTCCACTGCTCCAAGGTCCAGTTCCGACGCTCGCGTGCCCATTGTAGGCACTTTTGACGGTGGACAGGGGTCATCATGGGCACTCTGACCAGTCTGCGGCTATGCAGCCTCATACGCAGCAGGGTTGTGTTGTGACACATTCCTCCCGTAACCATCATTAAAATTTTCTGTGACTTGTGCCACAGTAGATCTTCTGTCGGCTTGGACTAGATGGGATAGCCTTCGTCGCCCTCGCGCATCAATGACCCTTGGGCGCCCAACACCCTGTCGCCGGTTTGTGGTTTGTCCCTCCTCGGACCACTGTCGGTAGGTACTCACCACTGTTGACTGGGAGCACCCCACAAGCCTTGCTGTTTCAGAGATGCTCTGACCCAGTCGTCTGCCCATAACAATTTGGCCCTTGCCAAAGTCGCTCAGGTCTTTACTCCTGCCCATTTCTCCTGCATCCAACACATTGACTACGAGAACTGATTGTTCGCTTACCAATTTATCTAATGTACCCAGACCTTGGGCCTCATTTATAAAAATTTTGCGTAGAAACGATACTACATTTGATCTAAGATAATTTCTGAAATGTGCGTACACGTGATTCATAGAAAATTAACGTACACACAAAAAAACATGCGTACGCCCCTCTCCCAGATGTGAAATCTATAAATCACAAATGATCTTGAAATTGTGCGTAGCTGAATAATTTTAGATCTCTGCCTTGTAAACGCCCCCTAATTAATTTCAATAGCAAATAAAGGAGCTCAAATCAAAACCCAAATCCTCTACTTGATAATGGTGAGCTGCAAGAAAAAAAAATTTTAGCAAGGCCAAAATTGAGGTCCTGTTGGCAGAGGTGCAGATGTGTGTAGGGACGCTGGTTGGGAGCCTTTCCAGTGGCGTTACCACTAAAACCAAATATGTGCCATCTGGGCACAAAGCTCTAATAGTGTAGCTCTCTGCAAACAATACCTGCTTTATCAGCCACTCGTCATCATGCACAAAGACGTCTCCCCAATCTGTAAAACTCGTTCCCTTCCCATTATTGGACATTTTATAGCCAATTGACCAAAATGTTTTACACGTGTGGAACCATAATATGTGTATTAAATACATTAAAATACATTAAATACATTTAAATACATACAAACACGTTAAATACATTTCCTTCAAGGATGTGTCAATTATGCTAATAGGGTAGTTTTGGAAAACCAATCTGTGTTTTTGTTTTGTTTTCCACAAGTAGCCTAGCTTATGTTGTTTTAATTTATTGATAACTTTATTGCGCAAACATTATGTATAGCCTAAGCAATGTGTTCAATCTGGCAGTACAACTACAACAGCATCTACTACTACTACAACTAATAATAATAATAATAATGAGGAGGAGGAAACTATTAAGCAGCAGATGACATGATGGCGCCAGGGTTTCTGTTAGCCGGTAATTACTGGTTTTTGCCTAGTAAAATTCATTAAAAAAAAACGATGAATTAAAAACTTGCCGGTCAAAATGTCTGGTAATAATGCTCATACAAAATGTAGCTTACATTTTAGCAGCTAATGTTGAGATTTTGCTCAATCGTTACTGTTCGTTTGCTTAATCGTTACTATTCATTAAATTGTCACACTGATTTGAGGTCGTTGTCATTCTTTCGTCAACCTAGATGTACATTATATTTGCGCTTGTAACATAGACTGTTACTGAAACGTGACCAGTACGTTTCAAATTTGTCCAGTAAAATAAATTCTTTCCGGACACAGGACCGGCAAGTAAAAAATCCTAGCAGAAACCCTGGCTGGCCCTGTTAGATTTCCGAATACCTGCAGTACTCCAACACAGCCACGAGGAAAAGTGCGTACGCCAAGTTGGAACTTGAAGTGGAGCTAAGTACTTTTCCATGTCAAAGACCGTTTTTATAAATCTGAGTTTTGGCGTGGATTTGAGCGTACGCACATTCTAAGATCAAATATGTGCGTAAGAACGTTTTATAAATGAGGCCCCTTGACATGTACCCTTGTTTGGAGATGATCGATGTTATTCGGTTCACCTGTGAGTGGTCATAATGTTTGGCTCATCAGTGTATGTTTACAGTTATCTTTTGTCATTGTCTGTACTTTCCAAAATGATTTATTGTATAACTGCAATGATATGGATTCATGAAGGAAATACTGTTTCCTGTTGTAGTAATCTCTCCATTTAAGGTATTTGTGTATTACTTTGTGTTTGTACTTGTGTATTGTGTGTATCTTGCAATGTAATTTGCAATAGAGAAGCGCCTCAACTGAATGACCCAATAATGGCCAAAAATAACACTATGAGAAACAAGAACAACTGATTCATCTCTACATAATCATCTCCTCCACAGCACAGTCTCTGGCTGCATTTATGTAGGTAGTATGAATACTGTCACATATCGCCATGGTTACTACTTAAAGTAGTCCATGTAGCAGAGCTTTGAAGGCCAATATTAAAGGATTGGTGGAAAATGGAAAACAGCAGAACAGCTCCAGAACTGCTCTATTCTTCCTCTGATTGGAGGACTTTTGTAAATGAAAATGAAAAAAATTGACAGGGACAGACAGGCTTGGCATTCATCACAATCGAAGAGGGTGAAAGCACACCTGTGACTCACTTACATGTCAGACTGAAAAACACTGAATAATACTGACCCAATAAACAAATTACCTTCTATTCAATATCTAAATATCTGAATGCTTTAAGGAACCAATCACTATCAACACCAAGATCAAGAGATCCACATTCCCACTAGTCTTGAACTGTGTTGTTTGTAGAGGTCTGTCTCACACATATTGGTTGTCTTATACGTTTTTGTGAATTGTGAACTTGAATTCAGACTTGTGTAGTCTTTAATGGTGCAATTCAGTGGTTCTTCATTATTCTAACTGTAACCCTCACCTAAAGGTAATGCAACATGTGCAATGATATCAGTCAAACCATGGCAAATACAGTTTATGCAGTAATTTCAGCAGGCATTTAATAAGGGGAAATGGGGCAATCAAAGCCAAAACAGAGTAATCCAAAAGGCTGGTCCAGTCCAGAGCACAGGTCAAAAAATAACCTAGGTTCTTCTCCAACATAAGGTCATACACAAAACCTTTCCAAATATACAGTGAACTTTTCTTGTCAATACTTCCACTTCAACAAAGCCGGGAAAGCATGTGAGTTTGGAAAGGGGTGGAGCCACTAGTGGGGGAAATAACAGTCCTCTCTCACTTCTCCCTTTGTCATGTCACATAAGCAATTTTATGCTCATATTCCAATAAATAAACCAATTAAGATGCAGGAATCTTTACAGAAAAACAGCAAAAAGTGACAGGACAGAGCAATTCAAATCAATTTTGCAGGATTTGACTCACTTAGTTAAGTTCACTATCCAAAAAGATGAATGAAAGTTATTTTTTTGCTTGAAGATTCCCTCCTCGTGTAACAATTACAGCAGTACCATATTATTTTCATCAGTAGCATTAGTGGTAGTAACAGTATCAGTATTCATTTGTTTAGTGTCTGTTATATTTTATTTATACAGCCAGATATTTACTGAAGCAATTAGTACATTGTCCAACTACACAGGCTGAGAGCAAAACAACAGTGCCTCATTCAGTCCAGTTCTGTAAGCATTGTGCCACACTGCTGCTCATTATATATTCATAGGAAATATTCAAACATTTTGGCTCAAAAAGAACATATTAGGAACATAAGTGCTGAGTGTGAATACAAAACAGAACAGAGCCCCATTACAGGCTCACCCATTGTGCTTCTTCCTACACAGTTCAACATGAGCTGCTAACGGGGGTTAGAGGCAGAAATAATCCCATGCCTGAAATATAGACACAAAGGGGAAGGGCTCTGGGGCACACCACTGGAGTTGATGGGCAACAACCTCATGAGGGTTTCAGCGGAATGAAGCTCCCTGATGCTGGAGCAATTATTTGTATTTGTATGGAAAGCATTGTTATCTTTGCATCTTTTTCACTTGGAAACTCTCAAAATAAGACGCAAATGTGACACACATTTATATACACATTTATAACACAAAATAACTAAAGATTTTATTATTATTTATTATGTCCTGAAATGAAACATTTTCTGTCTGAATGTTGTTGTGTTATTTTATGATTACAGCTAAAATAATTTTGATTAAGATTACAATGATATTTTATGAACCTGTATATAGACACATGATTTACATTTTATTACTCTATTCCTGGTAAAATGGTGAATTTAAGGATATTAAAGTTTAATTGAAGAAAACACTAGCCAGGGTCCAGACTGGTAGCTAACACTGCCCATCACCCACACTACATACAAAATTCAGAGACAGTAAGCATGTTTGGGATTGGGATTATTGGGAATTATTGATGGGAATGCCCAGAGACTACTGTTAACATTTCTAATTGAATGAAGTGCATCACCGAAGAAAATACTTCATTTTCTTTTACTGTGTCTTCTGCTCTCCAACCTCATAATGTATTCCAGTAAGATTATTACCCTTTAATGTGTAGGTTTAAATCAGGCCACACAGTAGGTGTTGTACTGACTGTAGGTTGACCAGCTGTGAACAGGCAGAGTTTGTCCCCACCTCATTCTTTACTTTCCATATGATCTTTGTCTCCTCTGCCAACTAACAGTCACATAGCTCATCACTATAGACTTCTGCTGTGTTATATCTTCTGTCTCCATAAAAATCATCTCAAGCCCCTTTCAGCTTTTTTTTAATCTCTGAAAAACATAACTTATCCTGGGCAACATTTCTTTTCTCCATGTCTTTTGGCCATGGTTATTTTGCAGCAAATCTTCTGATTTTTGCTGTGATCTCATTGTTATATGAAGAGCTGTTGTAAAGTTGTCTTCTCTGTAAGGGTTCTTTAAGTGAATGGTTTACTACATGTGTTGCATTTCATTTCATTTGGTTTTTTGAATAAAACATTGATCTATAATGAATGTGGACTGAAAATTAAAATAAATCTAAACAGTCCAAAGTAGCATGGTTTTGTTTACCTGTTGGTGCAACAGGTTTGGCTGTTAGTTAAAATTGAATTTTATCATCAGCTTCAGCATCACCGCACATTTGACTCAAGGCAACAGAACACACACTTAATACAGATGTTCTCAAATAATGGGTTCAGTCCTCAATACTGAGGACCTGAAGATTTAAGTATCCCCATGAATCATGAATTTCATGAAATGCTACAACCACAGCAGGTGCACAGAACCACAAACTTCTCCTTTGTTCAGAAGAAAGGCAGTGACACATAAACACAGATCCCTGTGAGCCATCTCAACTGAGGGAATATAAAAATAACAAATTAGCAAACAGCCAAATGAGAAAGAGCAACTGCAAGTGAAATGAGTGTGATGGAGTCAATTCTCCAAGTATGCAGTGAGATGTAATTAATTATGATGTCTGGCCCACCCACACGTATTTAAAACATACATAAAACATATTTTAAGCAAATGCTGAATATAACATTCTCACCTGGAGGAGAGGAATATGTATTACTTCAAAGGCACTTAATAAAATTTCACAGGAAATCCAACTAAATAAATCTATGATACACATTACTTAGGCAAATAGGAAAATCTAGGTTGAAACAGAGCATTTGATGTACCTAAATACCATTTGCACGGCATATCCTCTAGCCATCATACATACAGTACAGCGCAGAGATTCAGATCTTTTTTCACATAAAGATGGTCTTTTGCTATTTTTGATTGGATCTGTTCATCTCTGTTATTAACACCACTATAATCAGCATCTAAAGACAGTGAGGAGCATGGATCCATGTTCCCATATGCCATTCCTTCTAAAAAATAAAATATTGAAAATGCAAATGTACTATAGGGCTGCATATAATTTTCAGGGATACTATCAGGCATTTCTGTGGATTTTACCAATATTTATTCCATCTGTACCAATGCATATAGGCAGCTGAATTTGTCAACTTTTCTCCGCATCATACAAACTACACCCAGAGGATTCCTGAACTAAGGATAAACTACCCTTACACTACCTAACAACTATTCATTCCAAACATACAGCTGCCTTCTTCATCTGGGAACTAGAACTTAATCCTTTCTTTCAACAGCTCTTGCTATCTATCAACAATGGAGGGCATAATTATTTCACAGAGAATACACTTAAAAGTAGATCTTATCTTCAATGTCTCAGAGTACACTTTCAGAAGTCAGTGACAGCAGAGAGCACATGGGAGTTTCAGCAGAAACATGCTTTGCAAAACCTATGAAGTCTAATATTTTCAAGCTATATCTCATTCTTCAGGTAAACAACCACCAGTTAAAATCATTGCTGATTTTATATACTCTGACATTGTGATAACATGACCTGTGATCAACACTGAATCAAACAGGTGAGCATCTACAATGTAATTGTGCTTGTTCTATTTTCCACCAAAGGAAATTCCTTTCTGAAAATCAAATATGTCTGTTCAATGCAAACAGCAATATGTTTCTCTCTTGGCTTTTTGTTCTTATAATAGCTAACCCTTAGGAGGAATTGAAGGTCTTCTCTGGAGCTGTTTGTATGCATTGGTAGTGCTGGTGTCTGAGGGATTATGGATGGTTCACTGCATAATGATGCATGTGGCATCTGTGCTATGCCCCAAGCCTTGCCAACCAGTGCCTTGGGCACTGACAACATGACATCACTCCCTCCAAGAGGACAGGAGTTCCGCTCTCATTTGACAAGCCCCTGGGGTGGAATGTGCTCACCCTCTGGTGGAGGTGACGATGATGATGGTGGGTGGCCACAGAGTAGTCCATGAAGAGACAGTGGTAAGTCGCAGTACACCGATCTGGAAAAGAGGATTACAAGGGAGACATTCCAAACCCTCCCTGCAGGTCATTGGCAGCAGCCAATAAGGATTCACCCAAGCATCCTAAAAACCCACTGAGAGCTGATTCACAGCATTTCAGTGGTGAGTAAAACTGAGTTCTGACCAGTGGGAACCAAGCGTGTCAAAGCAACAGTGGGGAATCAGGACTAAGGACCAAGCAAAATCATAAACACAATCTACATTCCCATCAAAAGTGGTGTGGTCAGTGCAGGACCCACAATCCTTGCACTTTGAAGCAGTTACTGAACACGGCCAGTTATTTTGTTTCCTCAGTCACTCAAACAGATCTTTGCAAGAGGAAGATCAAAAGCAGTAGTCAGCCGTGGAGGGAGAGGATGACGATGACCTTTGTCTGTGGCTCAACGGGAGACTTAAATTATTGCCTGTGGTGATGGAGGGACAGTATAATTACAGGAACGCCTGAAGCAGGCTGTTATCTTACACAATGGGGTTTTTACACATCAGCCACTGAGACTGGTTCTAATGATCACACACTTTTTTCTGGCAGGAAAAAAATGGAATCAGCTAAGCACAAACTGTTCATTGATGAATACTACAACTACTTGTGCTACAAAAACTCCTCATATTAAGGAGACTATGGACATTACATCTTTTATTTGCCAAAACAACACTCGCATTCATAGTGGCATGCATAGCTGACATTTAAAACACCACTAATTTACAGTTCAATTCGAGTTAAGTACCTTGCTTAAGGGCACAAACGTAGTGCCCTGCATCAGTGTAAAACCCACAAACTTCTGGTTCACTGCAGTCCATTTCGACCATCACCATGCTACAGTGACACTGTGACAGTCTGTAAGACAGAAGCATATCTCCATTATGCAAGGTTCTTACTTGCACAAGGTTCTTACTTCAACTAATAATTGTTGAGTGTTTATGACTTAATATGTTTGTACATTAAAAAGGGACATCACAGTAATCTCCACGTCTCCATCTGTATTAACTATTCAACTGAATTAAACGCATTGATTCCAAACAAATATCTTCAGTACAACATAAGTATCAATCTCCAGTCTCTTTTTTCAGCTGCCTCAAAAACCACTGATGATAAGATTAATTGAAAAGAACAAATAAGTTGTGACGCTTTGATAGCACTGCTGGCAGATATTCTGCCATCTGCATGAGAGCAATACATGCTATTCATACAAACAAACAAAATTAAAATCAAAAAAGATTTCTTTTCCTGTCAAACAAAAACACAGATTTTCAACAATATAGCTGATGACGAATCTCTTTCGCTAAAAGTATTAATTTTGTGTTCATCACAAAAACATTGAGGATTCTAATATTACAGACTGGAACTTTGAACGTACTTTTACTTCTTCATCTGGGATACTGTTTCCTATGTTAAGCGTGCAGAAAACAGACACAAACAGAGATCAACTCTTGCTAGAACTGAAGTGGACTTTCAAAAAAATATTTTTTATGTAAATTCAGTACCTTAGCAACAAATGTCACCATGCGTTTCTCCTGAAAGAATAAAGTGTTCAAAACCACTCCTAGTTACTCTGAAGCTGAATTAGAGCAATAAAGTTTACCACAAAACTTCTCCACTCTTCAAAGGTACATTTATGGGCAGGAACTGAATGAAGAAGTGTACCCTCCAAATGTCCAAGAGAAGTGATGCATTAAAAAATTATTAAAATTATTAGACATGTTGTTACTCTGAGGTCTTCTGTTTTTAGTTTTAAATGTTAAATTTACCACAGCATACTGACAATAGCTTTGAATGCTCTTAACTGAGTTCTCTAAGTAATTACTAAAATTTATCTAAAATAACATATTCAGCCTATTCAATGTCAAGATCAAGTAGATAAGTAATCAAATGGATGGTTTTTTAAAATAGTTTTAGGTTTGTTGAAATATTTCAAAATATGTTAAAATGTACTTTCACAGTGAATTGCAGTGTATTCCTTCTGACAGTGAGGGTTGTTTTCAGGGAATGAGATGTAAACCTGCTGGTCACAGACAATTTTGACACAATAAAAATAAATAAATTCAATGTGTCATTGTGTTGTACATAGTGTATGTGTAATTCACAAATTGGCATGGCATGTACAACATGGTTAATATTTAGGTTAAAGTTAATAGGGTTAATATGTAACATGTACTGTGAGACTTCTCCCTTTTGTTATAACATGATAGCTAGTGTCCTAGTGTCTTAGCTAGTGTCTTTCTCAAGTGTGACCCTAGGGAACACCTGCATTCCTGATACCAAGACCACGAAAGTAAGCTGTTCACCAAGAGTATACTGGGAGTTTATCAGCCCTTGACTGCAGAAATTATTTATACTTTACTGTATGAAAACAATAATAATTTATCCATATAGATCAAAGTCTCAATTGCTTCTTCAATAAACCTTTGGCAAACGTCCCTATAATTACATTTCAAAAGATGAAGCACTTTCTTGTTTGCTCTTATCAAAAGTCAACAGGCATCACTATGCTTTAATAACAATAAATACAGCGTGTGGCAAGAGAAAGAGATGCTTTTATTAAACATTTACCTATATTGAAATCTTTTAAGAAACAATTCTTTAAATCTCTGTAGATGGATCAGCAGTAGGTGATGATGTATTTTTGGAATGAGTTAAGGCTTTTCCACACACCACCACGCATACAGTAGTGGCAGGCAGTAAAGGTACTTAAAATGATGGCCTTCAGGCCTGCTACTCAGTCTTGGTTTTCAAAGGAAGAAGGGTAGATGCAGTTGCCATATCACATTCAAGGACCTTTGGCCAAGTATAAGCTGTAATTGCAAGGAAGAACATAATGAGTTCACTGGAATTAGCAAAAATGCTGTGTAAGTAATGTGGAAAAAGTAGCACTTGCTTGTCTTTAAATGATAAGGACAAACTGCGCTGCAGTTAAATTGAGCACTCGAGTAAGCCTCTACAGGGGAAGGGGACCAGCAGTTCCTGGGTACTTCATCAGCCATCTGTACAGTTTCAGCTGCTTTCCAGAACAGAGGGAGAAAGCAAGTCAATAAATAACAATTCTGCAACTCCACAGTTTTTGCGCTGCACTGGCATGAAAGATTAAGATGGATTAAAGGGGTCTTGACATTGTTTTGAATTTCATAAGCCTCTACAGGTGTTTCTGGAGCATGATCGAAAAAGAAGCCCATAAGAAGCACATTAGACCCAACATGAACAGCATCATCATAGCAATTACTCTGTCCTGCATAAAAGAAATGTTTATGACAGGTCCATGATTGATAATTTAATTATCCTTAACAAATGAAAATACAGTAAGTGTGTTGCTGTGGGCAAAAAAGAGGTCAGATGGAGAGTTAATATCAAGGGGCCTGACTCTGGCAGATCCAAGATGAGGTTCAGCCATCAAGGGGAAAATGTAACACCTTTCTCCTGTTACAGTGATGCATACTTTCTGCCATATGCTCCTTTTCTCTCCGAAGAAACATTAGTCAAGCTGACTTTTAATCAGTACAGCTGACTACTGGGGCCAGCACCAATGGGCTGCAGAAAGGCCAGCAAATGTCTTGTTTCCTCTGACGGCCCTGGATTGACATAAAATGCCTGCAATAAACAAAAGAAAATGAAATCTCTTTTTTCATCTCAGAGTCTGCATCCCCCATGTTACAGTAGAATGAAAGGTTTTCAGAAGGCATAAACCATAAAATTCTGTTATTATTTTGTCAAAGCAGATTGTGATTTGGAGAAACGGGTGTGACGTGCTCCAATATTATAAAATAGGGCATCATTTACTTGGTTTTCTAATCACACATTGGAATTTCTCTCATTTTTTGTTTAGTTTTATTTTTTCTTTAAATGAGTTAAACTTACGTTAGTACCTTAATTGTAAGTTTAAAAACATTTTAACTTACATTTAAATTTAAAAACCACTGAAATAATACCCAAAGCCAAACCAAATA
Source organism: Megalops cyprinoides (assembly GCF_013368585.1). Taxonomy (NCBI): domain Eukaryota; kingdom Metazoa; phylum Chordata; class Actinopteri; order Elopiformes; family Megalopidae; genus Megalops; species Megalops cyprinoides. The sequence continues at coordinate 23,240,344 of NC_050590.1, read as the reverse complement.
AACATTTTAAATTCAAAGGGAAAGGGAAATTTAGACGGGCACGCCAAATGGGATGTTAAAAAATTTGCTGTAAGATCTGATTTCCTCTGCTGTAATTCTCCACAGTTCAAACACTTTATTCAGATACAGTGTCAGATTCATGTTTTGTTTGACCAAACTGCACTTCTCCACAAGGTGACACAGCATTCTTGACTGAATCTCACCCTTAGGTTCTTGGCCATTACTGTTACATAAGTGGAATAAATTGCATTAGGAATGTGTTATAGAGTGAATTGAGAATGCATTAGAAAGGACACTGAGCCTGCACTACAGAGTGAACTTAGATGCACTGAGGGTGCACTGAGAATTTATTTAAGAGTGTATTGAGAATATATTACAGGGTGCACTGAGAATTTATTTAAGTGTATTGAGAATGTTCTATAGAGTGCATTGAGAATGTGATATTGAGAGACTGCATTTTCCTGTTCAGAAGATTAAAAAAAAACAGCAAACTGTTCGCTATGCTCAGATATGCCCTCTGAAGGCAGCGATTCAAACAGGCAGCACGTAGATCCCATGTCTCATTTGCTTAGGTTGATAAGCATCTGGCATTATCACGTTTACATGGAAAGGGCTTCAGCAACCAGAGGGTAGAGCAGTCAAATTTATTTAAAATCTGCTCTGAGGATGAACCAACTCACATCTAACAAATGCAGTGTGAGACTTAATTTCTAGGTGTTTACTGGTTTCTGTACCGCGCAAAGCTTCCAGCTTAGCTAAAATACAGTGGCATACCACATCCATATTAGCACCATCACAACCAAAGTTTGTCCCACTTACAACAGGTCCTTGGTGATACAGGTTTTGTAGATGTGTATGTGTTTAATATTCTCAGACTGTTTCTCTTCATTTCCTAGTCAAAGATAACAAGAGGGAAAACTCAATACCCACAGAATGACCTTTGCAGAATGCCAATGTCCTCTCTCTTAGACACAAATTGAAATCATTTTATTTGATTATGTGTGATGTAGTGCCGGTCACACAGTCAAATATTTCCTCCCCAACAACATGGCAAGGGCAGATTTCCATTTTATCCAATTATGGGGATGTCCGTTCTGTCCTCTGTTATAACCGTGACGCGTAAAACTATTGAGTGAACCCTGGGCCCAGCCTATGCTCTTCCTGGAGATTGCAGCATCCAACATGTACACATTTTGACCGGAGAATCACGTACACACAGAGACACAGGTGCCAGGGAGGCAGCGGCCTTTAAAAGCCACTTATCATTATTTGTTTTTTAGCCACTTATCATTTGTTTTTTGTTGGCTGCTTGACCTAGCAATGAGATCCACCAGAGAAAGAAGTAAAAGGTAACCAAGATATCAATAGCGGTGACTCTCTGAAGACTTTTGTGTTGAGTTCTGCTCTTTGTTCAGAGTACATCCTGGCTGAACAAGCGAGGACAAGAGAGAGAGATAGAGCAAGAGAGCACTTTGCCAATCAGGGCACCCAGATGCAAACAGCCTCTTAATAAAAAGCAAAGTCCACCAGGCTGCTAAAAATTGGTCAGACTGATAAATGGGTTTGATTTGACCATTTAGGATCTCTGTGTAGACAAGCAGGTAGGGACGGCACCATCACAGCCAAGAGGTATGCATATTCGATTCTGACATTGAATCTGTTATTTCAGCATAGATCAGCTGGAACTGAACAGTGGGGAGATGCATATCTGTTCCCTTTCTGAAAGGCAGAGCTGCTGCCATCACACCACACTCTGTTCCCCTCACTGAGCACACTGGCATCAGATCTTGCGCTTGGTTATTCCTACATCGATATAGGAAACTAATTCTGTAGTGTTGTTTTCCCTCTGTACTATGGCAGCAGTGCTACATAATGGATAGAGAACTGTGCTGTGCCCTTGAGCAACCTGAAATAACTTGAATTGCTGTAGTAAACATTCAAATGTGTGCAAATACAAAGTCATGCAAATCAAAAGAGACACTACTAATAAAAAAATTACACGATAGTAAAAGGCTTTATAGGTACGCAGGGTTGGGAGGGTTACTTTTGACATGTATTCCACTACAGATTACAGAATACTTGCCCTAAAATGACATTTGTAATGTATTCTGTTAGATTACTAATGGTAAGTAATGTAATCTAAATACTTTGGATTATTTTCTGAACACTGTGTTTTTAATTTTTAACAGTTTTTTAAAGACTGTTCATCCAACTAAGGTTCTGAATGGTTATTTTTAGAATGTTCACTTAGCATTGTTGTGGCTAACATTTTGGCACCCCCATGTTATGTCTATGGGCATTTCATCACAGTTTCTTCAGAACTGTAAATGTTAATTCAAAAACTCTACATTACACGAAAACATTTTATATCCATTACAAATGCTCCCTCTATATGTAACTAAAAGGGCAGTTGATGATATTAATAAGCACTTCTCAAAGTTTATTTGACATAGGAAAAAACCTAGGATTAAAATACAGAAACTAAAGCTACTGTATTCTAGGGGAGGAGTCGCTCTGCCTCATTTACTATATTACAACTGGGCCTGTCATGCTAAAATTATATCTGAATGGATTCGTGAAGATCTCTGTTCTACATGGATTGGTCTAGATTCATGGTATGCTGCACCTTATTCTACTATGAGTATACTTACAAGGGATAAAAAAGAAGCATCATTGGTAATAAAACACAATGTTATTCTTGGGAGTACATTCAAGGTATGGAGAGATATTTGCAATTTTTTGGGAAGAAAATCATTTTCTTCTTCATTTATACCTCTTATAAAGAACAGAGCATTCCCTGCAGGCTTGGATCATAGTTGTTTTCTTCTTTGGTATAAAAACAAAGGGTGTTTTATATCTGATCTATTTGATGAAAATGGCTTATTATCTTTCCGACAAATTCAGTCGATGTTCAATATCCCAAATTTACATTTTTTCCGCCTACCTCCAGGTTAGGCATTTCATAAAAACAAAAGTAATCTTCCCATCTGGGATGCCAGTTCGAACTGCTGTTGATGTTTTTTTTGTCACAACCGTCCTGCCCCCAACATTTTATCTCCTTGTTTTATAATCTTACCTCCTCTAATTCAATTGAAAACACTATTGCTGTGATGCAAGCCTGGAAGAATGGCCTAGGTGGTAATCCAGACCCTGAATCCTGGAAGAATGCTTTCTCAGACTCTGGTAACATCCTTGTTTGTAACAGAGCAAGGAAAATTCAGTATAAAATAATGTTGCGCCTCCATTGATCACCAGTGACTTGTAATAAGATCAACCAAAAGTTTTCTCCAATATTCCCAAAATGTAAAATCAAGAAAAGTACACTGACACATTTATTTTGGACATGTCCTTTAGTTGCCACTTTTTGGGCTAAAATATGGAATGAAATAGAACACATTTTGGGTAATGAGCTGGTAGAAAATCCCTGGCTTTTTCTTTTTAGGATGACAGATGATGTCAGTGGTCTGGTTTCCAAACAGGTCACCCTTGTTAAAAAATATTGTTTGTGGCTTGGAAATGCATCCTGTTGAACTGGATCAAAGACACTCCTCCAACCAGAGCCGGCCTGTGGTATAGGCGGCAAATGCTAGGGGCGCCGTCCATCCATAGGGGTGCCCCAAATGAGGGAAGAAAAAAAATCTCATGTCAAGCCCAAAGCCCTCTGGTGCCCAGGGAAGAAAAAGAAGAGAAGAGGAGGAAAAACAGGAAGCAGACAGAGGTAATGTGATGAATGAATAGTTCATCTATTGCATAGTAGTTATCATTGGAGCAGAGTGTTACTAGCTACTCTAATTTAATAATTAGATATAGTTAATGTCAGTTACTCCCACCTAAAATCATTAGGGAAAGTTGGAAAGACTATTCAGGTGTTTGGGGAATAACCTACAACATAATTTTGAGAAATACACTTTTTCTTTTAAGTGTGCTGCAGGAACCATCCACTGTCTGCCTCAAGAAACCAGGCATACATTTTATTGACATCTTAGTCTAGTTAGCCAACGTTAGCCCTGCTTGTAATAGTCAATTAAAATGCTTTTCCTTCTCCATCCCCTTTTTGTAATTAATATGATAGCAACAACTATTGCGATATAATTTTCCTCGATAGAAATATAACAAATGTTCGATATAATTCATTTCCATGCATAGATAGTATGCACAGAAATGAATCCCAAACTGCCAATCATGTCACATGAATAGAGGTCTGCATTGTGCACCTTAGGTTGCATGGTGAGAGGTATAAATTCAGGCCAGCATGTGGTATTGTTTACAGACACAGTGGCTTGTAGTTGGAACGGAATAAGCAAAATAAGTGAAATGAGCGACACTGAAGAAAAAGCAGTGCCTTTGACCAGCTCGAAGGACAAAGACATCGTATATTATATATATATATATATTATATATATATATATTATATATTTAAATAGTTATAATCGTATATTATATATATATATATATATATATATATATATTATATATATATATATATATATATATATTATATATTTAAATAGTTATAATATATAACTATTTAACTATTTAGTTATATATTATAACTATTTAAATATATATTATATTTAAATAGTTGTTGTTTATGACAACTTTGTGGTGTTTCTGCAGCCCATCTTCATATAGGGTCACTATTATGTTTAGAATTATCACTCCATTCTACCCTATAAATGTGTACACACATATGTAATGTCTGTTGTAGTGTTGCTGTCTTGCATCTGTGTAAAAAAAAAAAAAAAAAAAAGAAAATCCTGATGTGAATTTTCATAAATTATCTTGCTGGAAAAAAGGAACAACTAGCAAAACAGCCTGCTGTCCCTTGCCTTGTATGACTTGAACATGTATTACACATTAATGTCTATGCTCCTGGTATGTGTAAGGCCAAACTCAAAATTGTGATATAAATTGAATAATTGAGATATAAATCATTACAAAACAGTCACAAAAATAACAAATTAGATCAGGCCATACATGTTTCTGATTTAGCTGAAGAAGCTAGGGTGTTGGCCCTGTAGGACTGCAGTTGAGTTGCCCCACTTTAAACAATGAACACCTTTAGAACTAGATATGGAAGCTAAATTGGTTCAATCAAGATGATGCTTACTTGACTTTAATGTCTGACTTGAAGAAAAACTGCAGACACAGCAATTTAGAATGAAGGATGACCCTGCTTTACAGCATTCTTCAGCTCTGTTTGCTATTTATGATACAATACCTTATCCAAGCTTTACATCAATGGCTCAAAACAGTGTCCACTGTGTGCAGCTACAATTACCTTTGTCTGGCCCCTGAATCAGAAAAAAAGGTTCTTTTTTGTCAATACAAATACAGGTATTCCCTATTTATCTCTGCCTGGTTTATGATGATCAGAATGTTTTTCATTTAGGAGAGGGCTACCATTAATTATCTTATGACACAAAGTCCAGATTTATGCTGAGAGGGACGCTGGGAAAAGCGAAAGAAAAACAGCTGTAACAAAGACAAATGAAGAACAAAAAAGAATGAAGGCCTTTTTGTGTTTATTGCATTGTCTTTCTTATTTCTCATTCTCAACAATGCAGGGACTTTAGAAAGGCAATGCGTCATAAAAATGGGGGGCAGTTGCATATTACTTCATTCTAACAAAGCCATTTCAGTATTAAATGTGATTGCTAATCAGTATAACGGTGTGCATAAGTTTGTTCATGTTTGTTCTACCCAGCACTGGTCACTGAAGTGAAATCGCTGTTGTTTCTTCCTCTGTGGCCTTTCCTTGGTTCAAAAAAACTAGTTAAGAGTAAGTTCCGCACTGATATAAGGAAATATTATTTTACACAAAGAGTTATCAATACATGGAATAGGTTGCCAGGTCATGTAGTTGAGGCAGAGACCCTTGCTGTGTTCAAGTCTAGACTTGATGCAGTTTTGGATACTCTAATTAAGAAATGGCGAGCTTAGTTGGGCCGAATGGCCTGTTCTCGTCATCATATGTTCTTCAGATTTAGATGATTTCTGAAAATTGGTTCAATTGTTGAAGCATCTGCAATCACCTTTCATGGAACTTTTCCACTAGCATCTGAAAACATACCAATAAACCCATTCAGGTCCACTGTTCCTGAAAATAGTAAAACAATCACTCTGCTTGTGGACATAATTGATCCAAACTGCTCTAAAATACAACATTGTTCCCAGATGTGACCAATGTGGTTCAAGTCCAAAGTAAAAAAGAAAAAAAAAACATGCTATGCAGAAAGAAAAGTCAGTACAAAGATAGAGGGAGCTGCGGCTGGGTTCCCTCCACAGAAGCAATGCTAACATCTGACAGGATGCCTAGATCTTACAGATTACAGTGTGACTGACAGGGCTCAGAGTGGTTCAGATCTCCTGTATGGTAAATGGGGGTTGTGTGTGCCAGCCACTAGCAAGCCAGCACTCCTCCTTAGTTGAAAGACCTTTGTAGGATATCACTAAGTCTATTTTGATCCTGTCTAAAAATAAATCTCTTTTACTGTACAATAAGGGTAAAGCATATGGTCCATGTCAGAAATGCATACACTTGATTTTAATTGAACTCATTTCTGATTATCAAGTAAAGAGCACACTTCCCCACCATTAACTCCACTGTAAAATTTTCATGCTAGGAAACTTTTATATATTCATATTTTGAGAAAACTTCAGGATGTTTGTAGTCTCCATACAAAATATTACCCACAAACCATTAATAGTCTATGTAGAAACATATAAGACAGGCTAAAAACCAGGACATGTACTGCAGGATTCAACTTAGAGGTATCCAAGCCTCAGCTGGTGCTGAGAATATATATTTGACCTAAAATTCAAAATTTCCTCAACAAATTTTCTCTCAATATATATATAGTTTTAGTTATATATTCCATTGGTCAGCGCCTTGAAACATTCTGGCTGTGTGCTCTTTTACTCTGTCAACATGGTGTTACAATATACGGCACAATGTACTTTGATCTAGTCAATATACAACATATAATCAGCCAAATTTCATTTAAGAGACTTGACTGTGAATGTGAGTTCTGACTAACTGACATGTAGTATCCAGTGATCTACCAGGCAAAGCACACCTTTTTATCCCCTTTCAAATATTCCTTTTCACACCATTAGACCGACCATTCATGTTTTTGTAACATAACCAATAAAAGCCTGATCATGTGTCAATTAAGGAAAGAAGAAGCTCAGTACAACAACAGTACAACTGTACAACATCAGAAAATCTCAAACGCAGGTAACAAACACTGATGCAGACAGGGACACTACATTTTCTGTAATTCATACACCTTATTGGCATTCGTAACTTACTGGTACAAAAAATGCAATGCTCTCAATTCATATTGTTGTGCAAAGTGTTGTTTTGCTTTCTTAAACATGTTCCAAAATTATGCAGAGCTATAGCTTTCTTCTGAATTGCAAAGACAACAAAAATAATAAAGATTTTCAAAAGAGAGTCACCAACACACAAAACTGCTCTTAATATTTACATCTTTGTAACAAAGGATGAGAACAGTCACCCCACCCGGCCTCGAACTGGGGTCTACGGGGTATCAAACTGCAGCATTGACTGTGACGCCAAAGAGCCAGGCTCATTGGTATGGCAGTCAGAGCGCATACTCAACCGTAGTGACGGCACTCCGTCACACTGCTCTCCCCTTCGGGAAGCGCGCCCACGCACTTCACACACCAATGCATCCCTCGTGCATTATCCTGCCGTACTGCCCCACTCAGTACAAAAACCAGGACATGTACTGCAGGATTCAACTTAGAGGTATCCAAGCCTCAGCTGGTGCTGAGAATATATATTTGACCTAAAATTCAAAATTTCCTCAACAAATTTTCTCTCAATAGTTATATATATAGTTTTAGTTATATATTCCATTGGTCAGCGCCTTGAAACATTCTGGCTGTGCTTCACCCATCTCTGGGGTCCTTCACACTGTGCTTCACCCATCTCTGGGGTCCCTCACACCGGGGCCAACCTAACCTGGGGGTCCCTCATACGGCTCACTCGCTGGGCACGCCTCCGATGACCTCGCGGCAAGCCATCCCACTTCTAAGACCATATGTAGTGAAGGGGGCGAGAGCAGTCACCCCACTTGGCCTCAAACCCAGGTCTACGGGGTACCAAACTGCAGCTTTGACTGCAACACCAAAGAGCCCATCATTGCTCCTGGCGTTGCGCTTCCCGCTCTGCCCTGTCCTCTTGCAGCTGCTGGGCACGGATGAAGTCAAGCAAAGCAGCCTCCACTCTGGCTGCACTGTCAGGTGCCGCCTCTGCTCCTGGGTTCTGCTGCTCCTCCTCCAGATCCGCTGCATTGGACCCGTCTCCAGCCGCTCCAGCTCCTGGCCTCTCCTCTGGCCTTTTCTTGGGAGACATTCTCGTTTACCCCATTGCTGTGTGCCCCTACTGGCCACTGATCCCACCCTGCCACCAAATGTCACAAAGTAGAGTGGTCTTACAGCCAAAGGAGGTGATAGGGATCACGTGAAGCCACTGATGTTACGTAGATGAGGTGAATTTATTGTGGCAGCCCAACAAAAAAAAAAAAAAAAAACAAAACACAAAAGAAAAACACATTACCAGGCAGGTGGCGATGTGGCAAAAGGAAAAAAAATCAACTCAAAGTCCATAAATCCAAAATGAACACAAACAAAGCAAACTTTACTTTAGAGTGACTTAAAAGTAGCTTAGGGCAGCTACCAGCTGACTAGCTTGCATCAAAATTATACTGTGAGTAGGCTGGCAGGGCTCAGGAACATGGCCCTGTCTATACACAGCCCCCCTTCAGCGCCCCCACGACTGGCTTTTATACCTTAGGAGTGCTGGAGCCACTCCCAGGCAAAACCATCCTTACCCCTGAATAAAGCTTTTAACGTTTTAATACAGCAAACTGCTTCACTGTTATATTCTAACAGTCATACGTAACAGCAGCTATCATGAATACAATAAGCAAGAACCTTATCATATTACCTGCAATATAAAATACATGTTTATGCCAGGGAAACACCCCCCCAAGGTAATTTCAGTGTGCGCACTCCCTTTGAAGACTCCACGCTGCCAAATGCATCAGAGGCAAGAAGCCAGTTCCTCTTTGGCTATGTGCTGCAAAGTTAAAATGAGGAAACCAAGGTTACATGGGTAAAACCAGATTACAGAGCATAGTTAACGGCTGCGTTCTCATTGACAAGTTCACATAATCTGCGGTATCTGATTAAGGAACAGTTCCGCGGTCCGCAGCCGATGCGTGCACTCACTGACTCCAAATCGGAAACAACACTTTACCGCAGGACATGCTGCCGCAACAAATAAGGGACATGTTGGGGAAGTGGGTCTGTTTTCTTTTATTGTGAGTCCCGCACAACTGCAGAAGGCAATTAAATATATTAGTCCCCATTTACCGCCACCATCAGAATGTATCGCGGCTGCTACATCTACCGCAGTTGTAAAGTACCATGACAGGATGATGGGGTACGGCCATGGACCCATCATCACAATCTTCATCTGTAATTTCATGTGCTGCCACAGATATTTGTGGTCATATTTTACTAGAAAAATATTATCAATGCAATTGTTGGTAATTGGTTGCTTAGTTGCTTGAAATTTGAGGATTTCAGTCAAATTATGAACTACCAGAACCCTATTCAAGTTTTGTCTCATTATCAAATTAAAATACTGTTATTTCTATTGCTAAGAATGATATTACTTTTTGTTTCCTCCTGTAATAGAGCTGAAATTAGTAGCTTGTGTGAGCCCTATGTGAAGCCAGTAGAGTAGCAGAGTGGTTTCAGCTGTGATGTCACTCCATGAGACATGGTTAAATAGCATTGTTGCCAAAAGAGCTTGGGGCCTTGTGTAAAATTGCCTTTAGCACAACTGGTAACAATGTTGACCCTGCACTGAAATGAACACAAAAATTGAGCTGAGCAAAAATGTGTTTCAGTTGATTCAAACAAAAAAAAAATGTGTGGTTGAATGGCAGCTATGCCATCAAATTTAAAGGTAGACTTTGTATGTGCCATACCTATATACAGGTTTGGGGAGTGACGGGATACATGTAACAGCGTTAGGTATTTAAAATACAAAATATGAGTACCTGTATTCCGTTTAAATTGACCATTTAAATTGACGGTAATCAAATTTACATCAGTTACATTTTAAAAATACTTAGATTACCGTAGGATTTTTTCATTTAATTTCATTAATTATTTTCATTTAATGTTTATTGGAAATTCTATCAAATAATAGGCAACTCCAGGGTGTATCTCCCATATGCCCATAAAAAAAAAAAAAGAATAGTGTGCAGCCTGTCTGACTCACAAGACAGCAGAATGGAGAGTGAGACAGAAAGCAACCGGCGCAATGTGTTTATGTCATGGAAATACCAGAACCATTTTACTTTCAAATTTGGCAAAAGTCACAACATAACAGTACAATGCAAGCTGTATTTGTCAGCAACCAAACTGCTATCCGCTTCAAAAGAGTGGACTGCTAACCTGAAGAAGCATCTTGAAGTAAATTCTCTTTTTCATTGTATATATTGATCGCTAGCTAGCTATCGTATATAGTTTGGCTGCACTGGATTAGCTATTCAGCTAGCTAGTAGGCTAGCAGGTATAGTATTAAAGCTAACTGGCTAACGACTAGATACAGTGACAAAACAAGTGAAATGTCACTTGTTTAGGCATGATAGCATGTCTTTGGCCGCCTTTAGCATTAATACACACAATCCTAAATGTAGTAAATAAAGGCCCAATGAAGGGCACACTCAACTTTCTGCTCAATATTTTTGGAAACTCAGATGTGCAGCTGGGAGGCAAGGTCCCTCAAGAGAAAGAAGAACATCAGTCAAAAGACAACAAAAAATAGAATTTGAAAAGAAAAAGATCCTGTATAAAAAGTTAAAGCTACAGAATCCAGTTAAATGATGACAGTTTGTGACAATGTGGAAATGAGTAGACGCCATTGTTTTTGATGAGTAAGAAATCTTACAGTGTCAATCACAATCGCAGCAGTACAGTGTGACAGTCAGAAAGCTCTGCCAGGTGCTTTCGTGTAAACCCCATTATATTAATTCTCAGCACAGTCCACTGGGAGATAGCAGAACATGCTACAGGATTCAATTTCACTCTGGGCCCCAGCAGAGAGGTGATAGGAGGCCTCTGCTATTACAGTCCACAGCTGCCCTCAAGGCCAACCAAATTGAACAGGTGTATCTTCAGTGTCCACTATCATATAGCAAATGTGCTACATATGTAGAAATTCAGTTTTGCCCAGAATCAGCCTTCAGAAATATGTATTACAATTACTGAAAATCCTATATATTTCTTCTAAAACCAGAACTAGAGTGTTTTTTGACTCTGACTTTGACTCTAAAACCAAACTCTTTGACTTTATAAATGAAACTGTATATCCCAAGCCACAACTCCTAATCAAGTTGTAGCACACCAAAAACAATACCTGTAATAATACTAGAATATGTGTTTTGCAAGGTACTTGATTGATGTCTGCATTCTGTTTGAGGTATCGTAAATTGTAAAGCATGGGGCCTGTGTTGTGAAACCAAGGCCTATAAAATACCAAAATGAGGTGTACTAAGTGCTACCAGCAGAAACAACTGTAAAAACAGAGTGACGTTTTGAGAATTTGGGATGGAAAGTTGTAATATAACTTAATGATAGGTGGCAAAGGCAAATAATGCAATGCACAATTTGAAACTGTACAACTCTCCTCAGAGAGGATATGAAGTTGCATGTACCCAGTTAGCACTGTGAGTACCCATATGGATTTGCAAATAAGGTAGCCTAATTAAACCTAAGTCTACGTACAGCTTTGAAAAACATCATGCCCTCTTCTTTAATAATAATGTATTCTATTTTAAATGAAAAGCAGTTAAATATAACTACATTGTGCCCCTATCTGGTGTAATCAAAGTCACAAAGTAACAAACTGTGTATATGCCAAGTCACTTCATCCACCTCTTATGATCACTTAACACCGGTCTACAAAGAAGAGCCAAACATGGGCCTTGAGCAGAATCTCCACATAGGCTATGGGCTTTGAAAAACACTTCTCATTAATGAACCACCCCTTCAGAAAGCCATGCTAAAAACTGCATATAAATAAAAGAGTCAAAGTCCTGAACCTTTGTGTAATAAAGACTGAATTCACGTCAGCAGATCGGTACTTTGCCTGCTCTAAAATGGGTATTAACTCCATTGATGAAGCCAGACTTGAGCTTATTCACTTCCTATGTGATAATTAGCAGATCATGGGCAGAGAGGCATGGCTTAGAACATGAATCAACTGATGGGTGGAGGAACCGTCACGCTGGGCCTCTCAGAGCATTACTGTTTGACTTCTTTGACTCTGTCGTGAGCATCTCGGAAGGGCAGCCACTAAGATCACCTCCTTGAGAGCTCATCAATAACTCCTGATTTATGACACAAATTGTCCTCTTTCTCCATAACAAGCCCTGATGCACCATATGGACATGATACAATACCATGTTGATTTATGACCAGCTGGGAGGCAAAGGACATGAAAGGTTAAATAGTTCATTCAAAAGCAAAACGGAGCTCATTATAACAGGTCTGCAGTTAGGGATCCAAGTCAAGGCCAGACCACCAGCACATTACAACAGACCTAAACAAGGGCAATGGTAAACCCTGAGAGCCCCACAATAAACTCTTTTAAAACTTTGAAATACTGGCCTTATGCAAATTATTTTGATCTCCCTCAAGTGCATCAAGCACAGAGTATTATAAGTGGCAGAGTGGGATCTGTCATTTGTGCATGCATTTATGACGAACATGAATCAAGCAAAAGAATGTTGCATGTTTCATATTAAAACAATCTAATATGACTTGTTACAAAAGCAAATTGCAATTTTCAGTATTATTTGGAAGTTTCAGCCCAACCAATGATACTGGTTTAAACTATAAAAACAAAGGCAATACAACCTATTTTACACATAACACATTTTTCCTGCTACATATTCAAGGAAAAGGTCCAAAGAAAAGTGACATTCATTTTGTCTGTATGTGTCATTCAGCACTAAAAGAAACAAACTGAAAGTAATGGTCCACTGATAGAGTGGCAACCTGTCCAAGGGATATACATTAAGCTTTTCCAAGTCACAGAAGCCACGCAAGCCTAGACAATGCTTATACAAGGCATCAGTTGAGGCCTGATGGTCTTCCTGGATCTGTCACTGCACTGAGGCTGCACTAGTGTTCCCCTTCAAGAAAGCTCCAATATATTTTGGTACATTCTCACCTCAAAACTAGACTAAACCTCTAGGAACCATAAGCTATCTCTTAGATCCTTTAAACCAGTTAAGAACATTCTCAGTGCCCACTTGCTTTATCGGTGAGACAGAGAGCACTTTAGTACCTTAGTGTTTCATTACACCAAGTAGAAGAACAGTGCAGATGCAGAAGAACATTCAGTGCTGAGAACCTGGATGCCAATTAAACAGCCAGCGCTTTAAAATGATTATCTGAACATTCACACTATGGCTGGCTTACTCCAGTCAAGAGTGAATGACCTACAGGTTCGATAGGGTTCTTTCAATTAGCAATTAAATAAGACCAAGACAAAACAGGCAATTTGACTTGTGATCCACATATTGACTGTAGTTCTCCAAGTGCTGAGGTGAGCTGAAAATTAGATATATTTGCATCTCTGCAAAACTGGAGCTGATCACCTTTGTTTTATGCAAGCCTATAACATGATTTATATATATATATATATATATATATATATATATATGGAGAGAGAGAGAGAGAGAACTGGTAATTACCGGCTAACAGAAACCCTGATATGTGTATATACACATCAGGGTTTCTGTTAGCCGGTAATTACCAGTTTTTGCCTGGTAAATTTTATAAAAAAATGATAAACTAAAAACTTGCCCGTCAAAATGTCCAGTAATAATGATCATACAAAACGTAGTTATAACAAAGGCTATTTATTTATTTAGCTATAACGATTGCTTATTTATGAGTTCAGCAAGCTGTACCCCAACTGGGCTACACTGGCTAAAATTGCCTGTGTTCTGCCCATGTCAATCGTGCCAGCAGAGAGGGGCTTCTCTCTGCAGAATCGAATTTTAAGACGGCGCTACAAAGTCGTCTGGAGGAGGAGAGAGTGACATGCGCATTGCAAGCTGCAAAGACACATTGGACACATTTGATTTCAAGTCGGCAGCAGAGGACTTTGCTTCAATGAAAAAAAGGAGAAAATAAAATGTTACCTGATAGCCTATAGGCTACATTTGATGCCATGTAGGCCTAACCTTTTTTTAAACAGGCTACAGATGTTACAGGTTACATATGTTTCGTAATAGCCTACATTTTAGCGGCTAATGTTGAGGTTTTGCTCAATCGTTACTATTCATTTTGCTTAATCGTTACTGTTCATTAAATAGTCAAACTGATTTAAGGTCGTTGTCATTCTTTCGTCAACCTAGGTGTACATTATATTTGTGTAACATAGACTGTCACTGAAACATGACCGGTAAGTTTCAAATTTGTCTGGTAAAACAAAATCTTACTGGACACCAAAGAAAAATCCTAGCGGAAACCCTGATACACATACATATTTACACCATTTAATACCACTCTGAGTATTTTAAAGAGTTGTTGCTAAATTCTATGATGACCATGCTGATTGGCACAGTATGTTCACAACCCACACACAGTTCAACACTTGTTAGAAATGGGCCAATCAAAGCAGAGACAGTTTATCATGTCCCTCTCAATTAGAACAAATGTTCTGCCTGGCTTTCCATTCCATATACATTAAAAATTGATGTAAAAGTGGCGTAAATGTTTCCTCCAGGATGTGAAAGTCTAGATATAAGTGGCACAATTACCGAGAGTTAGATTAGCAGAAGCAATTGCCAAAGTAATTCTGGGGCAGTGATCACTGTCCAACACTTAAATCAGGTAGGAGAAAATGAGAAAAGGCCCTTCTAATAAACTGTTCTGTCTACATCATATGTTATGTAGAGTATGTGTTGACATAACCCCCCCCCAAGGATCCGGAATGTTATTCACTTTATTGCATTTTATTGCAGTGAATGCATTAATTAAAAATGTTATGCCATGTCAGCTGAAACAAAGGAACTGGATGGTGAAAAAATTAGCATTAAAACATCATGTGCAGTCTTAGCAGAAAATATGATGCAGAGGCAGTTTAGAAGCAATTTCCAATGTAATTTCTCCTGATTCTAACTAAACAAACTACATCTTACCAAACCTCACAGGAATGACTCTTGTTAGCTACAGTAATAAGAGTTTAATCTGGAGGCCAGAGAAGCTGATGCAAGAAATTGATATTAAGATGGCAGATGAGGCTTTTCTCTGAAAGTGATATGGTCTGAGTAGGGACCAAACTGCAACCTTTACCACCACAAAACACAAGTTCCCTCAAATGAAACATTGTTGTCACTACACCCATGTCTCTCACAAGACTTATTAAGCTCAGGGCTCCAGGAACTATGGACAATAGGAATAATGTACTAACAATTGTTAAGTTTTTCTACTGCTGTGAATATGAGGAGGAAACAGAGGAAGACCTAGCAAGTCTAGCCTAGGTCCATTTTTGGAAGGAAAAAAAAAGACAAATAACTTTGCAATGCAACTTACTTTGAATCAACCTTTCAGTCTCTTTTCCTGCCTTTGGAAGGAGTATTATATCTGTACTCACCAAGTTAGGGGGGGTTTTGGATTGACAGTCTTTGAAATTAAGTGTAGTGGTAGTATACCTATTATTTATACTGTATATCATAGCTCTTAAAAAACACAATAATTTGGGATTGGGGTGCATTTTAAAGCAAACTTTCAGACTGTTTCAGCAATTCAAAGGAAAAAGTGCATAAGGGCAATTAAAAGTTACAGTACACAGTAAACATACATACAGTCGCACAGGCTCAGGTACATAAGGATCACATCCAGGCTTAACATTTGCAGTTACTTTTGGGAAAGAGTAACACTTATCTGGGGACTCAGGGATCAAGGCCTCACAGGCCTGGTCTCTCTGGTCCCAATTTCTGACTTTTCTATGGTTATCTCCTGTTCACCTGAGCAATGTACAGAAAGATGGTACATTCAGCATGAAAGAGTAATTCACTTCACCAGGATAAATAGAGAAAATAGAGGGGGGGGAGTGAGAGATTGAAATCATATGGAGTAAGGCAAGCCAAAAAGGGCAATGGATCCTGGGAGAAGATTCACAATATCTCTCAGGACATTGTCCAATTATAATATGCACCTGAGCAAATGTTTCCCACAGATATTGCATTTGAGCAGGACCTTCACAACAAACTGAGAGTAAAAACGATTGTGTGATTAATTTCTTCAGTTAACAAAGATCTCAAAAGTTTTCACCGTGGCCTTACAGCAGCTTCTAAATGTCAATGCAACACATATGCTAAATACATTTTATTTTCTGAATTTCCTTTTTTAACTTACCAGCATGTACAGTTAATTTTGTTGTATAAAGATTATCTTTCATTCACTTTTGTATGTGCTTGTGTCTATGTTCATCTTCTGCTGTGGTAATATGAAAATACTCCATCGGAGTGGAGTTCAACTGGATGCATCTTCATCAGTACAAATAATGATTGAGCAGATGTCAGACACCACTAAACGTCATTTTCTTCCACTGCCTGACAATTTACTGATGCAAATTGGGATGGGTGGTCAGTGCACACACTGGGATATATATCACAGTTGGTTCAGAGATTTTCATTTTGAAATAAGTTTGTCAGAATAAATCTCAGGTTACGATGGCAATGTACAAACAATGTATGTTTCTATTTCAAAACGTATATATATATATATATATATATATATATTTTTTTTTTTCCTTTCAGAGAATCCCTTTGGGACTGCTAATCCTTTTTTGAGCAGTCATGCAGTCATACTGAAGAAATAAACTGCCAAACACAGGTTTGACACACACCCCAGAAAATGCTAACAAATGGCATGGCATGCATGTCCTATTTATTGACTGAATTTATGATTTCCCCAAAGCATTTCTCAATAATCACAAAATGAATTGAGCTGGCTCTGTAATTAATACAATGGTTTCATGGGGATACAAGGCAATAGGGTAGACTTCACAGATGGTAAACAAGAAGTGGTGGGGGACAGGGAGAATGTCTCCTCAGTGTCAATCTACATAAATTTTCAGGGATGCAAAGGTATGCTACCCCTAAGCTTTCTAGCACAGTATCTGACTGGCTTGTTTGGCTTGCTTGGTAAATTCGATCTAGTAAGGGAACATCCTATACCTGCAAGTCAGAGATATAAAGCAATGTAAATTGGCAAATACTAATATGGAAATACCTTCATGGTTGATCCATCTGTGCAGCTGAATCTGAGGTTTAAAATTAAGGTTACTCTGGTACCTCAGGCTAAATTTCACAATATAGACATTATGTCCATATACCTCCCATTATGCTGCAGATGCATGTTTCTTTTCAATATCAAATTGCCACAGAGCTATTTCATGCACATATTGGTAATGCAGATGTGCAATAGTTTGCTCTCAGATAAGGCACTATTACATCTTGAGACAATTTCAGAAATAAATAAGCAGCAAATTAAAATGGAACTCTCCATCCTATGCAGATATATGACAGAGACTTGAAAATAATAGATTGTAAGTTAATTCAAAGATAGATTCAAATAAAAACAATAAAAACATCTTTTATAAAATGGGAAGATTCAATGGCAAAGGTGGCTGTTATTTTATGACGTCTGCTTTAAATCTCATTGGATCCAGGCATTACACTTAAATTAATCAGAAAGCACCATTTCCTAGACATTCCATTTCAACTTTGATATTTTTGTAATTAAATAAAAGTGTGTTGCTTTTAAAAAGAAAGACACCTACCTAGTCGAATGACAGGAGCATGGTGTCAAGGAACTCAGGGCACTGACTTTGTGCCAGCTGCACACTTGATCCACATTCACTCAGCAACACTGACATGGGCTCTTCTCTCCACTGGCAGAAAAAGAAAGAATCAGGTTAAAGAACAGCATCGGAATATAAGCTCATTTCATGGCAATCAGAACACATATGTAAATTCTGAAGGCAGAATAATTGCTAGAATTACAAATGACTGCATTCCTAATGTAGCAACAGTAAAATAAGAGATTGTAGCTTGCTCCATATTTAATGTGTTGCAGGATCAAAGGCTGTGAGGTTAATTGGTTTTTCGTCTACCTCACTTATCAATTCTTAAAATTCGTATCATTACTTAAATGGGAAGTTACCTCACTTACTGTATCGGGTGTGAATAGGTTACCGACCAAGAGGAAAGTCTACGGCCTGCAGGACTCCACTGTCCAAAATCATACATGCGACCACTTCTTTTAGGTCATAACGGGTTTGTGTAAACCCTGATACAATTTTGTAATTGCGAGTTTGCTAGCAAAATAGTATGCCCAAATACTTATTTTTAAGAAGTTGGCAGACATTTTGGCATGCAACATATTGGAAGTGAGATGCAAATCAACACACCCTGCCTCCTATTTGTACTAAATGTAACCTAACAGTAAACCAGAAAGTCTGCACGTTTCGTCATTATTTTCAACAAGGAGAGAACAGTGAAGTGGGCCACAAACAACCACAACTGCCAGCAGTGAAAAAAGCCATGCACTCAGGTACAAACATTACAGAACGCTAAACCTCAGGCGACACCACATTCTGTTCTGCCTGGTACATCACTCTGTTTGTAAAAAGGAGGAAATTAAGCTTTCAGCTTGGAAGCCTTAAGAAAAACCCTGCTAGAACAATAGACCTTTACCGCCTTTGGCTTGAAAGCCCAATTATTATAAGTCAGTGGAAAAGAGTCACTTCTTTTGCTGTTTTTCTTTCCTGTTTGTTAAGAAACAGCTATGAGACAGGCCATACTGACTGTAATGTGCATGCGAATGGCACTTAGTTGTGTCTGAACCCATCCATCAGTTTCTAAAAAAGACAGGGCTGCCTAAGTGCTTAAAATATGTGGCATGCCACACAGAGCAAGGGACTCATTTAAAAACATTATAATGGATACAGGCCTTTATGTGTCAACATCACATATATAAAAGGAGAGTCAGATAGCTGCCTGAAAGATTGCTAATTCTTTTATTTGTAATATAAAACAGCATGGAATAGACATGAACATGTCTTGTACTGTGAGCTGAATTCACAACTAACAACAACAGTGAAGGTATAAATTATAACGTTCCCAGAAGCACAGTCACTCCCTGGTTTTGTTGTGCTACAAGCTTTATAACTGTACATCACTGATTTAAAGGTCTTAACAGGCCAGTAAGGCAAGTCAAAATGGTAAGATTTTTAGCATCATCATAGATAGGAAAGTGTGAAAAATAAATACCTTTATATTTGCACACTGAAAGAACAAATTTAAATGCGTATAGTAAGTTTTTTTCTTTGACTACTCATCCTGTGATGTTTTGTCTTGTTTGGTCTCTGGGGGCTGCAAACTGAAAACACTTCCAAAGATGGAAAAATTTCCATATGTTGACTTGCCAGAAAATGTCGCAGATGGTTCTTGACAAGCATCGACAAATAGTTCCAATATTCTTAGACTTTCTAATACATTAGGCAAAATATTGCAAGGTTTGTAAGGTTACTTACTAGAATATGTATTGTTAAGATATGCCTGTGCATCCCATGTCTACTTTCATAACAGCAGATCACCAGGCCATTCAAAATCATTCTCAGAAGTTCTCAGAGCTTACCTGAAGTGCACCATTAAGGTCTTGCTCCTTGTTTCATATCCATTATTGACATTAATGTTTCATTGTCACAGCAGTCCTATAATTATTACCTGGTTTATCAAAGTGCTGGCATTCCAGTGTATGACAGAGGCAGAAAAGGATGAGAGTGTTCTTTATAACTAAGCTAATTGGGTATACTTCTGCATAAGAATCTCCTTCTACATTAGCACGTAAGGGCAAAGAGGAAAAGGGTTTTTTAGGATGGTTTAAAATTAGGAAGAGATTGCACAAAATTGTACGTTGATATTTGAAAGTAGCAGGACTGGGCTTATACACAGCACCAGATTGCAGACAGTAAATAAAACAGTAACACACAGCAAATGTGGATCTTTAAGCTTTGTGTACAGTAGTCTGGTTTTGGTGCTGGAAATCTTTTGCTTGGATTTCTCGAGTGGGAAATTGAGGTCACTGAAAATTAGACAGTGCTCCTGATTTCCTTTATGGAATCATTCTGCCATTTCAGCCCTAAGTGGTCAGAGGATTTTAGCCTTTCATCTGCATTGGTGAAATCTGATTCATTCTCATATTGTGCTGTTTAGAACTTAATTCACTGGACTGCTTCTGTTTGACTGACTGAATCCTGTTTTGTCCTTGTTTTTGAAATGCTCCAGTAGATGTATGTCATACTCAAAACCTATTACATCACTTCCCCAGTTCCAGAGTTTAATATAATGCTGCTTTATAATTATAGATAGGGCTGTGCAATATGACGATATATATCGTGTGATGATAGAAAAATGTCTATCGTTTCATATTATGCTCTCGTTTATTTTGTTGTGTCGCAAATCACACACTTTACAGCAATATTTTTTGTCACTTGGACGACATTTTGCGCTCTTCCACACAGCATGGATGCAGGCAGGAAATTTGTATGAAGGCAACACAAATTATCTGATACTCACGTGGGGGGCCTGTGTTTCTCAGTAGAGCATCGCAACATTAATAGAAATATCAGAGCTTTATTCCATAGTGACATTGTTACTCTTCCCTATATTATTCTATGTTGGAATGGCATAGTAGAGATTAATAAGGTGAGAGAAGTTTTGTTTAAACTAATTCACAGAATCTACCCTGTAAACTCATAAGAGATACAAACGAGACATCGAAACTAATTGCTCATTCTGTAAAAGGTCAACCGAAAGTGTGTCGCATCTGTTTGGGAACTGTTCTTTTACAGTAAAATTCTGGTCAGATATGCTAGAATTCATTCATACCAAGTTATTTGCAGATTTTTCTTTTTGTTTTAGGGATGTTTTCTTTGGTATGTTTGACTTCAAGGCTGAATATGAAGGTTTATATTTTAATATTTTATTTATATTATTAACCTCTTATTCTTATTTGCTAAATTTTACATCCATAAATGTAAATTTAGCGGTTCTAAACCTTTCTTTCCTGCCTTTATGATTGATCTGAATAACTATGTCAATACCATTAAGTTTTCTAGGAATGCTAAGGCTGTAAGAACTGTGACATTGTTTGAAGCTTATGTGACCTCAAAGGAATTTTGTTGAAGTTTTTCTTTTCCTTTCTTTTTTGGACTTTTGTGTCCTCAAAGGTCTATTGTGCTTGTACCCCTGTACATTGTGTGTCGTTGTGTGTCCTATGTCTTGCACTGAATGTATGATTGTTTGTAATGTCTTTGACAAAATAAAATAAGATTAAAAAAAATATGAAGGCAACGCAAACAAACACGGAGGAGAGTGAATGTGACACAGAACTATAGTTGAAAAGTATTTTCTGTTTACCTTTTTATATTTTATACATTAATGTTTTATATTTTGTTACTTGCTTAACCCTTTCGCACGTAATTTTTTATGCTATGTAGTGGGTGTGTTACATTGTGTGGTTCGTTATGTTTTCACTAGCCTTATTAAGCTTCTCATAGTTTTCAGTTAGCATTTGCTATATTTCTTAACGTTAAATCGCTGTTTCCTCAAAGCTAAAATGAGCTAGAATTTTTCTGATCTAGTGTTTTAATAGCACTGGTTTTAGCATACGCACTAAACGGCAAATCACGCCGGTGTGACCATAAACACGAAAGGATTATGCCTCGTTTCCACACAGTTTTGTTTGGTGTCCGTAATTCAGTATAATATACGCAATATTCCCTCTAGTGTTCTACCCAAGGAAAAGGAGATGGATCAAAACGTAACTCTCACTCGTGTCGTTGTCATCATGGAACGAACGCAACGGTGAAGCAACCTCTATTTATATGTCAAATGAGAGGCAATATAATGGAGGGAAATCACAGCGGTAGAATGGGAGGGAGGTAGAGTTTTACATCAAAGAGATAAAGATGATCTGTATTTCTTAATATTATTGGTTAAAGCACAGTGTTTATGTCGATGCAAAAGGTTGCCTGATTACGCAAATTCTTTCTTCAAAATGTTTAATTAATCCTCACTTTTATTTAACTTCGATCACTAGTCAAGCAACTGAATTGAAGGAAATAGCCCGTTAGCTAATTAGTTTTTCCAATGCCATTAACTTCCTGGCACACAGTGCATACGGTCTCCCTGAAATCCGCCGCAAAAGTTCATTTTTTTCAACACACTCGAAGGCAAATTCTGGACCTTAAAAAACGGAAGGAGTTTCGCAAACACATTGGTGATCACGGAAGTTCCCATATGAATGGAATTCCAGTTGACTCGCATATGTGCACAGAGTTATATGCAAACGAGGTGTAAATTGAAAATTTGCACAAATTGGTTCCAAATAAACGGAAAAAAATTAAATCTGAGTAAGTACATTTTATTTGTCGAGTATATAATTCAAAATGTAATAAGAAATAGGCCTTTCCATGTGGTCATTTTATATAAACTATTTATTCATTGAATTTACAGAAAATGTGCTATATCATGATATGTATCGTTATCGAGATATGAAATGACCTATATCGGGATATGAGATTTTGGTCATATCGCACAGCGCTAGTTATAGATACAAAAGAATTACATGAAAACTGAAATTTTACATATTTACAAGTTAGTATTCCACACTTTCCTCTCCCAAATACCTCAGTACTTCATTCCCTTCACATGAGTTTGAAATGGTATGTTCCCTGTGGTGCATAATGTTGTTATAAAGCAAAAGAAAATATGCATGATATTTCTGTTCCTTAGATAGAATTGAAATATGAATTCTGACTGATCATTTGCATTCTCCCTGGTCTGTAGACAAAGCATCATACACCACCACTGAAAGAAGGTTAAGCATTAAAAGACTAAAACATGTCTCACATAAAAACTGAGTGATTTTAAATGCATTCAGCTCTCATTTCTCTAAAAATATGTTGCTAAGAAATGAATGAGCTCAGCCTGCAACAGTAGACATTATTTATGATGTTACACAATGTGTGTAACAATTAAAATGAGCTTGTGAATGAGTGCCCCTTGTTCACCTATATCACAAAGTAGACCTGCCAGGCTATGTGTTTGAGCCTGAGTGGCATCCAGTGAAATTGGGCAAGATAGATTTGCTAAGCACTTAGGATGGAACTAGTAGAAGGAGTCCTGGGGGCAGATGTCAGGAAGCAGGTAGAAGGCAGGAGGCATTGTCCAAACCCTGTGGTGCAGTCTACAAATGGCAGTTGTAAATGTCAAAGGGGAAGAGTATAATTTGATGCATTCCTTTTCAAGGATTGCTTGCTTCACCTTGCCACACCCTTAGAGTGTGTCCAAATGTCATATATGGTTCTTCCAACCATAAAACAAACAAAACAAGAACAAAAAAGCCAAACAAATTGAATGATCTTGCCAGGGAACACTGTTTGATTAAAAACAAGGTAAAACGCAAGGTAATATGGAAGACAACAGGACACATTAGTTTCCATAGGAATGCAATTGAGATCCGAGTTGTCCTGGACCACAAATAATTATTTAACGATGTATGCTCTACAGATGGCTCATTTTATTGTAAATTGAGCTGTAACCAGCGTGGTTTTATCAATGTCACTCAATCAGGTAACTAGTAATCATCTAATTGCATTAGGGTCAAGGCTCCAAAAGAAACTCTAGCACCAATTGATGGCCAACTGTAAAAACAGGCAGCAACAATTCTGAACAAAACCAAAAAATCCAAGTGCTGTGAGAATCTAGTTGGAGAATCTAGCCACTGTTCCAGTGCTATACCAGTACCATGCAGATATGCAAACAAATACCCCATGAAACTCCCCTTGTGTTCCTGTGGCTGTGTGCATGTAATTAGAAACAATGATGGAAAATCTTTGGTGGGTGTCAAATAAAACCAGCCACAGCTTCAGTGAAGCAGCTTCTGACCACCAGGCTTTGAGCTCAGCCTTCTCAGCAACCGGACCGCCGCTCGCTCGCAGCATGTCCCTGTTAAACGAATTTCACACTTTTTCTCTTGCTTGATATCAGACTGACAGCAGCCTCTGTCTGCACATCCCCAGTGCTCAGCTCTTCAGGGTCATGCCTCTGGAAGACCAGATGTAAGCAGTTATTCCAGAGACTGCATTTCCCAAAGCCAATGCCTACATTAAGAAATAATAACAGCATATTTTTTGGATTATACGAAAGATGGGGATCTGCTAAGTGTGCATGTCAGCACTCTAGTGTCAGCTTGTTGGACTGGAGAGGAATGCTAGAGGAAGGTAAAACTGCCTTTCCTAGTGAAAAAACTACAGACTTAGTTATTTGCACTCTGGCATCACTGCACACCAGACCCAACCACGATTGCATAGACTCACTAACAGTACCACTCAGGAGGCAGCAGGCTTGGGTGATAAACAACATATTTGGCATCCTTTCTTGGAAAACTATTGTGGATGTAGCTGCCAGTATTATAGGGCTGAGCACAGCAACACAGGCCTGCATGTTCTTTGTTCACTAGAATGAAAATGGGTTTTCAGCATATGCCGTTAAACTTTTAACACCCACCCCCATTTTGCTGGTTACAAGCAGCTCTTTGGTATTAGTGGGGATTGCTGCTCACTAACATCAAGATGTAAGCATACCATGCAGATGCAGATGTATATTTTCAAAATGTGTATAAGTCACTTTACTTTTCCATATTTCATCTTTGAATGTCCACTTTAAAACCTTCACACAAGTCGTCAAACTGTAGCAAACTCTCGGAAAAAAAGAGTTTAAAGGCCTAGTGGTATACACCTGAGTTTACACATGATAAAAACACAGGATTTTTTTTCCCCAATCAAAGACATTACCAAACCAAATGAGCCTTTCTGTTATCTTCTTTAACTGTCATGTCATTAAAGTGATTCATAAAAAGACCAAGGAAAAAAATTCTAATCCGTAGCATAGTCAGGCCTTAAGGCTCTATGGTGAAGAGGGCTGTGCAATGAGAGTACAATTGATAGGCATGCCTAAATACAACACATATTATTGATAACGGGTATAAATGAACCATGATCATATGGCTGTGCGCTCAAGATAATTACTAGCTTTATTGCTGTAGAGTAAGACAGACCATTCCTTCCTCACTGAAATCCATGGCTCTTCTTTATCACTGTTGTTGCTTAGCTCCATGGTCTAGAATTTAAGCTAACTTAGACTTCTGTTCATTAAGCTGTTATTAGTCAGTTATTGTTACTGATGTGCCTTCGTTTACAGCTGACTATTTCATTCATATACTCAGTTTCATTAGATAGATTATGGAGATTAGTGTTGGTTCCTTTATGTCAGTTGTCCTTTCTGTCCCCAGGCAGACCAGGGGTTTATCAATATAAAATACTTGTTTAAAAACTGACAGCAAATAATCATTTAGGTGGCTATGCAGAGTGTTTGTACATACCCACCCCTTTGTCTCAGCAGCCATATTATGGGAGCATTTAAAATAATTTTGATGACTGAGATCAGAGGGATATAAAGGAGAGTGCAGCTTAAGACTTAAGGCTGACAGCTAAAAATTGCAAGGTCAGAATTCAGCCATAGATCCTCTGTAAAGCAGTAACATAATTTCCTCTGTTAATAAGGACCAGACTTCAAGCAGAAGACACTGAACCCTGTTTACAACACTCAAGAACACCCAATGATGAAGAAGATTCATAATGCTCTATATATAGAGATGTCAGACATTAAGGAAAATTGTAGGGCTAGTTTAAAGGCAAATGAATCACTGAAAACAAAAGAAATTGTTATTTGGAGGAACATTTCAGTTCTCAATTTTTAAATGACACATTGCAATGTTTCAAATGACATGCAGAAAGAAGATGGATGTGTAATTGTTTGGAAAAGAAAAATTATACCACATAGGCTGGATAAGGAAACACCTACATGTGATTTCCCATTGTCCTTCCTACAATGGATTTTTCGCTCCTTTCAAGGGCTAACAATTGACATCTATTCGATTGATGACAGACATGTGACATTAAGAAGATTGTTGTGAAGACATACAGTTCCATACAGAATTTCTTCAATATCATAACTTCAAACTGAAATCCATACCACATCGTTCATATGGCACACACAGTTACATACATACCATAAAAGATTACAGTATGAATATCATTCTTCTGCTTAAAGACAAATAATCAGGGAAAACAACATGAATACCACATGAATATCACATACTAAGAAGTAATGCGAAATAATTAGTACATCATACATAAGTCACATACATGCCATATAATCTGTTATTTTGGTCTATGTATGTGGTGTATAGATCATTTTTCCACTTAAAAACAAACAATATGGAAAATCATCACAGAATTGTTTCACTAAAGAATAACAAAAAACACAAATACAGCAAATGCTTCCTCTGGTTTAGTAGTATTTCAGCCAATCTATGAATCTATTAGTCCAACTGGCCAATGGAAGAAATCTCAAATTTCCATCCCTGCATAAGGAATATATATCTCCAAGATAGCTCCGCTTCAAATCCTCAGTCATTCAGGTCACACAATTGTGCCACTTATTAGACATTTTGAAGCAGTATTCGCAAGGAGTGGAAAATCAGGAAGGTGGAGGGAGTTTAAGGTCCTTGTACTACATTAAGTCTTTTATTGGCCAGCTGAGGACAGCAATCGTGGTAATGTAACCAGCATTGAGGAATTCTTTCCTACACCAAGCACTACACACCTTTCTCTGACACTGCTGGACAGCTAATGCTTGGACACAGTGGAAGGGAAAGTGTTTCAAAACTCAAAATTAACAGCCACTACAAAGAGATGGAGTATTGAGGGCCACACTGGGCTCAAATAAAGCTCTTCTTCAGTTAGACAAGTCTATCCAAATGCAGCATAACTGCCTCTACAGCATTGTTTTTGTCTCAGGTATACTTACAGACGGGTGACAAATTAACGGAAAACACAAATGAGTGGAGAAACACAATGAATGCAGATGCTTCCACACAGGTGTACTGCATGGTACAATTAAGCAATTAACATCCAATCATGCTCTGTGGCATGTATAAAAATTCTGAGCAGGCCCAGTTGATCTCGATTTTGGATCAAGACAGCAAGAGGAAAAGATCTTGACTTTGAAAGAGGGTTCATTGTTGGGGCATGGATGGCAGGAGCTTCAGTCACAAAGACTGCTCAACTGGCCAGTGACTAAAGTGGCATCTGCATTTAGATCGATGGGAAAGACATCAGTAAATAGGGTCGGAAATTGTGGTCGACAGTGCACGTACGACTGTGATGCTTGTGCATTAGTGTGATATGTAAGGAAAACAGAAGAGTAACTCTTCCTCAGGTGACTGAGAATGTCAATGCAGGACATGATCAGACTGTCAGCAAGAACAGTCCATCGACAATTACATAGAGAGGGATACTATAGTAGGGTTGCAGTGCATAAACCCCTCATTACAAAGATGAATGGACATTTGAGAGTTCAGTGGTGCAAAAACCATAGGCACTGGTCTACAGAGATGTGGAAAAAAGTGATATGGTTAGATGATCATCCTTCACCATATTCTAGACAAGTGGGCGAGTGCATGTGTGGTGTACACCAAGAGAATGGTACAGGCCTGAATGCTTGACCCCTACAGTGAGGGGTTCCGGAGGCTCTATTATGCTGTGGGGCGCATTTTGCTGGCATGGTTTGGGCCCACTTGTCCCCTTAGAGGGAAGGGTCACTGCAAATCAATACAAAGTTGTTCTGAGTGATCACCTTTATCCTATGATGAAACATTTCTATCCTGATGGGAGTAGTCTCTTCCAGGATGACAATGCCCCCATCCATAGGGCACGAGGGGTCACTGAATGGTTTGATGAGTATGACAATGGTGTGAATCATATGTTATGGCCTTTGCAGTCACCAGATCTCAACCCAATTGAACACCTATGGGAGATTTTGGACCGACGTGTTACACAGTGCTTTCCACCACCATCATCAAAACACCAAATGAGGGAATATCTTTTGGATGAATGGTATTCCATCCCTCCAGTAGAGTTCCAGAGACTTGTAGAATCTATGCCAAGGAGTATTGAAGCTGTTCTGGTGGCTTGTGGGGGCCCAACACCTTACTAAGACACTTTATGTTGGTTTTTCCTTTAATTTGTCACCCGTCTATATCTACCTACAGGTACAATTATGGGTGAAAAATATATTAGCTCAACTCAGCAGCATATCTACTATTTGATTTGTTAAGTGTGTCAGGCTGTTGTCAAACATATCATGTTTACAGTTATTTTAACATATTTCCTTTATCTTTTGTTTAATCAAAACTGTTTTCTCAAAATGTTAAGCATATAGCACATTAAACAAAAGATTCTGAGAAGCTATGCAAATCATGTTGATGAGTGCATTCATCTGAAAAACAGCCACTTGTATTCTAGTACAGGTTGTGCCAGACTACATAATTTTTTCCTTATTTATTTATTTCTTTTTGTTTTCCAAACACCTCAGCCTGAACCTCTCTAGTCTGCTAAAATCTAATATATGCCTCATCAGTAGGCCTCCAACAATAGGGATGGTGAAGTAAAAAAAGATACAGAAATCCCCTACATATTACTACTCAGCCTGGTCTCATGGGATGTACGTAGGCCTACCTCTGAACACTTTTTTGCAGAGCCACAAATACGTATTCTCAGGTACACTTTGTCACAGTTTTGAAAAACAAATGTCCACTGGGGGTGCTAAAGAGAAGCTCAGACTTTAATGTAACATTACGATCATTTTGCCATTGAAATGTACTGTAGTTGACTTGAAGCTGTCAATTGTCAGAATTGTAGCTGCAGGTACATTATGTAGCTAGGTGGCTAGTGAACTGTCAGCTTCTCTGTTAGCTAGCTAGATATGTATTCTTGGTGTACTTTAATTTACGTACCATAGCTATGTATCGCAAGAACGCTATTCCTTCTCTGAGTTCACTTGCTAGCTAGCTAGATAATAGTGATGGTACGTTCATGACCGATCCGAGTCTTTTGAACGGCTTTGGTACAAATGAAGGGATCCGAGTCGTACTTGAGAGCTGTTCATTTTATCGTTGCGCCCAAATTTGACTGCGTGCTCTAAATTCAGTCAGTGTAGAATAGTGGTTATGGAGCAGGAATCATAACTAAAGGGTTGCTGGTTTGATCCCCGCTGAGAGAGAGAGAGTGACAGACAGACAGAGAGAAAGAGAGAGATATAGATTGATAATTTTTCCCCCCTCCCTGATTGTTTCATGGCGGTTATGCTGTAAAGCACAAATACACAATGACATTAGATCTGGTAATACAAGTATCATTTTTATGTGATCATTTCGCAGAGAAGCCTAGTAACCCCTGCCCCCTAAAAGAACGATGAGCTCGGAAAGGAACAGAGCCATAAGATCCAGCTCCTTTCAAAGAGCCGTTATTCCCATCACTACTAGATAAATAGAGCAGTCAGTGTGTTTCTGTTGGTTGTCATGACGTGCTGGCTACAAAGCTCAAGTTGTCGTGGCATTTGTGCGGGAAAGAAGATAGCTGGCTAGCTGATCGGTCTGCATTCGCTGCCATCACAGCCTATACCAGATGTGTAAGCTGAGGTAATATCCTAGTGATAGCTGGATAGTGAACTGGCTAGGAAACTAGATAATGTCATATATTCGCAAAAACACATTTAACAAATCACCAATTATGAGCACATCCATATGTGCAAACAAATGCGAAATATATTGCATTGCTTTCTATGTATTTTTACTAGGGGAGTAACAATTCACTGATGAATCTGTCATCATGAGCAGTTAGGCATGTTGAGGGCTTCCATGTGATTCCATTACATTTATCATAGTAATAATAAAAAAACATCTGACGTCTATTTCACAGAGCTTCTCTTTAACACCCCCAGTGGGCATTTGTTTTTCAAAACTGCGGCAAAGTGTACCCGAGAGTACGTATTTGTGGCTCTGCAAAAACGTTTTCAGAGGTATGTATATCCCATGAGACCAGGTAGTTACTACTGGTTAGTAATAATATTAGTACCATTAGTCCTGAGTGGCCAGACCATCATATCCCTCCTGAATATTCATCCCCACCCCCATACACTTGATCAGGGGCTAAGGCTTTCAAGTGAAACAATATTTTCTGAACCCCCCAGCCCTAAACCCCTACAATCCCTCACAACCAAATAGCTAAAGGGTTTCCTCCGAACACAGGGACTCTATCCAGTGGGAGGGTATATATCCACGCCTGACACCTATATGCCTGACATCAGGGCATCTGTTCCTGGGCAGGCTCTGTTGCAGCAGCTGTTAACATTTTGGTCCAAGAATACAATCCCTTGGCTCACTCAGCCAGATTCAATTAGCAGGCAACCACGGGGGTCCCATTTAGCCAGCCGTGGCTGCAGAGGCATTCAGGAGCCTGCCTTTGGTGTCCAGAGGAGCAGCTTGAGCAATTCCTTTGATAGTATCCCCTGAACAGGGGCAAGTGGCACACTAAGATAGATGTAAAAGCACAGGAGTCTTGGAAGGGAACTTTGAAAAAGACACAAAAATAACTTCATAACTTTCACAGGCAGTTACTCACACTGTTCCAGCACTGCTTGACTACTTTTGTCAAGCAGTCCTAATATAATGAAGATGTTGCTCTGAATCAGAGCTTTCTTCTTGACTCTCAAGTATTTTAAAGGGGACACCAAAGGACCTAAGCTGATAATTTCATCTTCCATAAACAGAACAAATGGTGTTCCTTTCAGTTTGTACAAGATGTGTAAATAGGGTCACAGAAAATTAGTCCAGCTCTATATAGTTTATTCTGTTCTTTGGGTCAAAACATCCTTCTCTTACACCACAAGAAAGAAAATACAGAGCACTTAGAGGAGATTTTTGAAAACCAGATCCCTACATATGAACTCCTTGGTTAATAAGACAGTAATATACAAATCCACACTGTAGCTCTGAATAAAATTCCAGTAATGTGTCTGCAAAAAACATAGATACAATAAACTGTTAAGGTTCAGCTTGAGTCACTGGGTCAAAATAAAAGAACAAAATCTATAAGCATGCCATATGATTAAATGTTTATCTCTCCTGAATTTTAATGTGACTTTGTGTTCTACATAAATATTTATTTAATTTCATAATGATTGCTCATTCCATAGAGGATAAATAAATAATTTAATTAACACATAAATGGAATTTTTAAGAAGACATAATGATAAATGATTAAAGCTGGTTTGGGCAAGCGATGGAAAAAAAAAATCAGCACTATTTTCTTTAATTTCAGTAACATACAGAGGTACAGAATCCACTATGTCCCCATGGAAACAAATCACTTCTGTCTAAAAACCACTTAACTCTCAATTTTGCCTGGATAACATACTGTGGGCCTTGTGCTCAACCTTCCTGCTGCCCGGTGTAACTGTAAAAAAGAACTCAGAGTGTTTGCAGTCATAATGTAGTCATTCTGGAATCCATCCCTGTTCTTCCCTGTAATGTATGGTTTCAAATTTTATGCTTCATGACCTCAAACCACACTAACGTTGAGCCAAATCACTGATTTAAAAGGGTTAGGTGTGTTATCATGCCCGGCATGGCTGGTAATATAGTGTTAACTCTCTAGGTTAACCTTTGTGGTCCCACTCCTGGCAGGAACATCTGCAATCAAAACTTTGTGCCCTGAGGCTCCAAACAGCTGAATCTTTACCTTGGGGTTTTAGATCAGTGCCCTGACCTTCAGTGGTTGACTTCTGGGAACTGACATAGAGAATGATGATCGTGCTCTCCGCCTTGTTTTCTGCACCCAAAAAATCCTGTACAGGAATGCAGATGACCAAGCAGCCTTCATCCCTGTAGTTTCTTCTCTGTATCGGAACTTGCTGCCCAGTTTATTTATAGGACCATTGTTGACAGACAGATCAATGTGATGTTCAGTACACATTAAAGTTAATAGCATTCTTTATATTCCTGCTGTATGTCCTCCTCTCATTTTGTTGTTAATCCTCCAGTCCATCCAACTGCAACTGTGCTATCATAGTTCAAACACAAAACTGACTTTAAATTGCTACTCCAAATGACAGACTCACAAAACTCTAGTGCTGCCCCCTAATAGTCGATTAAACGTTAGTCGATGAGAAGAGTCTTAGTCGACCAAGTTTTCAGTAGTCAGGTAGTCGCAGAAAAAAAACCCCTCAAACTCCATTCGGGAGCTGCGCTTCGTCGTTACAAAGATATTAGACTATGTCAGGCAGGAAATCATCCAAAGTGTAGGATCATTTTGAGTGTGTAAAGGACGACCCCAAGAATGTGACATGCAAACTCTGCATGCAAAGATTCGCCTATCATTCATCAACCTCAAACATGACTTATCATCTGAAACGTAGGGGAGAGCCGGTACAAAACTAACACGGGACGAAAGTAACACAGCGATTTTCTCCGAGCCCATAAAAGTCTGATATGCCTGACTGCGTCAGTATGTACAGCATGTAACACTTATCAGAACCCCGAAAATCGCATGGAAACATCATACATTCGCAGAGTTATACCCGAGAAGCTGTTTTCGATCACGGAAAGTAAATTCACTCAAGCGGTATTTTTTTTTTTTTTTTGAATGACAAGTTATGTCTGTTGTTTCATGTGTCATAGTCATGATCATTGGACAGATTAATTAGTACTTGAACACATCCTGACGTTTGCCATATCAGAGTTTCTCAGTTTAGAAACAAGTCAGGTTTAACTGTCAGGAGTCATTGTCAGGACGATTGAAACAGTTGTTTCTTTCGTCCCTCTACAATAACAACTATACTTATTATATTATTATACCGTGCTTTGGTATTGATAGAACACACACGTGAGTTGTTGATCCCAGTGAAAATTAGTTTCTGTCTATAATGTTATCTTTTAAAATGACGTTTATCTGAAAAGTGTTACTTCCATTCCAGCTCTCCCCTAAGTAGCCTAAGGTTATTATCCCTTTCGTATGTAACTTTTTTTTAATCCAATGTAGCACGCTGTTACCATTGTTCGTTATGTTTTCATTGGCGTTATTAAGCTTCTCATAGTGTACAGTTAGCATTTGCTATATTTTTAACGTTAAATCACTGTTTCTCCAAAGCTAAAATTAGCTAGAATTTTTTCCAATCTAGTGTTTTAATCACACCGGTTTTAGCATATGCACTAAACGGCTAATCACACCAGTGTGACCATACGCGCAAAAGGGTTATTCCATTAAGCTAAATAATTAATGGCCTAATTAACAATAATGAATTGCAAAGTTAAGGCTATATGCAGCTAAATAAATATATTATCATATGCGCTATTAGGCTTATCCAAGTGTTCGTGGGAACTTGGGAAGCTAAATTACCCCGATTACTACATGTTACCTTCATGTTCTGTTTTTTTATTTATCATTTGTTTTATAAGTCATTGTGTTGGTGTTACAAGTTCATAAGTTGTATTATGTTATAGTGTGTTGAAATAAATTAACAAAATGTTCAGTCTCCTTGCTGGTTGTTCCGACACATTCAGAATCCTTACCGCTTTTGCTGTTAGCATTGTCATTAACAGACGGGTCGCTTCATGTGTGCACTTGTAAAATTTATATTTTAACGGCTCATTATTACAGTTTTGTATTTTTCTGCAACATAGCACAGTGTTAACAATGTTACTTATAACATTCTTCCTCAGCCCTGGAACTCAAACCATTTTCTGATGTCCCAAAAATATATATATATTTAAATAATTAAATTTCATAAATGTCATGCGACGACTAGTCGATTAATGGCTTGAACCGACGACTACTACTACTAGTCGACTAGGAAAATCTTTGGTCGGGAGCAGCCCTACGAAACTCACAAAACCTTCTGGAGACATGATCCCTCTAGGAAAGTCTAGGCTTTGTGAATAAGAATCTTAGTCTCCTCCTAAAAGTACAGTTACAACTGGCACAAATGATAACCACAATATGTAGAATTATGCTACAGCATCTACATAAATGGCATTTGCTACAACAACAAAAATAAAAACTTATTCACCTCCTGTCTTGAATATACTCTTAAATGTAAAAGTTTCACAACTTCAGCAGTGAAGAGAACTCTGGCCAGGTGAAAGACGATAAGTGAAAACAGGTCTCTTTTTACCCAGAAGCTATACAAAATAATGTGCATGAATACACTGAATTCATATTGCATCATAAGCACACTGCAGCCATTAAACATCACAGTAGTCAGCCTGTGGATTTCCTTTTTTAAGTTTCTGTAAACACTGACAATCCACTGGTTGCAATGATTCCCTTTGAACAGCAAAAAAGGTTCCATGAAGACACCCACAATATTTGCCATAATTGTGACCAGTCAATATTCATGCAGATAGTTTCTTGCCTCTTGTTTAAAAACATCAATGAACTCACCTTCTCTCACCCTGCAACCCTTTCAAGTATTTTTTATCCTGGTCATCCAACATTCACTGCGTAATAGCCTGACCCGTATTCGAACTTACATTTGAAAATAGTTCATTGAGGCATATGTAATCCCATTATTATTTTCTAGACAGTACATAGACTTTTTTTAAACAAGTACATTTGCATTTACTTGTGAGGTGAGAGCTACCCCAGTGGAAACTGAGAGTGAAATGCATGAAGCTTGGGTCAAAACCTGTTTGTAATAGTTACAACCACATTCATCATTTGGCACCACCTTCGAACATAATCTCTGTGCTATTATCTATGTGTATTTCTTTATTGAATCTATCCAGATCTGTAAAACACCCACACCAAGTGATTCTTATCCAGAGGCCAAAAAATAACCATCAAATAACCAGGGACAATTATAAAACTGATAACAGGTGCTTGTTTCAGACCTCTTACAGAAACTGATGTTGATATACTGCTCTCCTCTGGAAAATGGGTATAATTCAATATAGCCTGGATGACAAGAGTACAGACAAAAGCAAAGTCTTAGCTATGTCTCCTGCGAGGGAGATTTGATCTTAAAGGTGTTATACAGTGCATGTTATACCACATGAGACAAAGTTTCAATCTAAAGCCTAACAAAACAACAGTGTAATATGTCTGCCTGAGGTTTTATGACTTCCCAAGATTTATGAATCCTGTAGTACTATCATATGTACATCTTACAGGTTTGATCAAAGACACCTCAAAAAATAAAACAGGAATCTGGTGTTGTGATAGCATCTGTTCCATCATTCCCACATCAGGGAACCGGTAAAATTTTTCATATTTTGTATAACACAAACAGAAACATCTGAATTTCAAACACAGTTTATTTATGTAAATTTGGCCACACACAAATATTAAAATATTTTATCATTTAGTATGGAAATCAAGATTATTATTACTGTAACTATAATAATTATCATCACTTACTAAATAAAAATGTAAAAAATGTAAAGTAATGTAAGGTACAGATTCAACTTATATCAAATCTTTCAGCTACAACCATGAAATTTTTGACAACTTGGATGAATAATATTATGGTCATGATGAAAATGTACTTTGCTTAGTTATTAGCCCATTAAACTTAAAGCACTGTTGACACTTGATGTAGGCCATACAATTGTAGTAATGAATGGTGTCTATAAACATGATGTATATGACAGCATTACTAACTGATCAAGGGGGCTGCATTTCCTCAAACCCTTGCTAAAAATGTATTTTGGTTCTATATTTGGTTGAAAGCCATAATCTTCAGGGTTTTGTGGAACAAAGGGCCTCTGTATAATTCCTGGTGCATCCTGTTTTAATGCTGCATTAATGGGGCTTCCAAAAATAGAGGGTCACTTTCCAAAATCTGAAAAAAAATAAAAGCATTCCATACCATACCCACTATTTAGAATACCAAAAATGACAGTCAAAGAAGTTTCAGGAAGTAAACCAGGTGGATGAGTTGGCACACTCATAGTGATACACACATAATGTATGTTATTGTGAAGCTATATGAAACTATGCTTCATTTCCCATTCTTGAAGTGTTCCTAAAACCTGGGCCTGATTTTACCTGTCTGTGCATTCAACATGACAGGAGCCCAGCAGTTTAACAAGCTAATTTAACGAGACTCTACTAGTAATTAGCAAAAAGATCAGTACTGAAAACACATCAAGAATCAAGCAGTTTTATTGCTATCTCATATTTATACCAATCTATACCAAAAGTATTTTAACCTAGGACTTTCCCATACCTGTGACCTGTCACACATTATTAATAGAGCCAGCTAGTCTAGAAATTCACCCAGACTCACAGAGGTTTGTTGAAAATATCCATTACTATGCTGTCTGTGATCTATATCTCCAGACAGAATTATGTGCACTAATCACAGTTTATTAAAATACCAAACCTTTCAGTGCTGGAGAGGATTACTATTCTTTACTATGGGGCTTAGTAAACACAGAGTGGTAATGTATTAGTTCATTATCAGCCAAAAAACTGACAGTCACTAAACGCAATAAGGCAAGCTAATCAGGAAAGCACATTATATATTAAACACATATCCGAATAACACTTTGACAGTGGAGGCAAATATTTGAATGCTTCAAGCCACAATTGTACTCAGTTTCAAAATCTGGTGGACATTTATTGCAAGATGATTCAGAATCAACAAATGCCATTCCACAAATGCCAAGAGAGCCGAGGCTGGTACACACTGAAGTAAAGCATTGCTCTAAATGAGAACATGCTCCTGTGTTTTACTCGCACTACTACAGATAGTAAAGTAAAGCACAGTCTTGCTGCTGCTAATTTACAGTGTATGTATGTTTAATTACAGATGATTATACTATCTGATATTTTTCCATTTAAATAATACCTGAATAATTACCATGCAAGTGTCTCCAATTTTCTCCCACATATTTGATCAACATCCCCTGATCACCGGTTGTGTCGCTACTGTCTTCAAGCCAGCCCATTTCACTCCCCTACTCAAGAGACCATGTATCATCTGTTTTACAGACTTACCACCCACTCTCCCCTTTCCTCTCTCCTTTTCCTTCCCAAAACCTCAAGCATGCTGTTTTAATCAAAGTCTTTTTAGTCTTTTTTCTCACTCAGATTGACCTGCATGACCCCAACCAGTCTTCAAAGCTGGCCACTCTACCAAAACGGCTCTTCTTGCTGTCACACATGCATTTAAGTCTGCAAGGGTGTCTTCCCATTCTGATGTCTTGATTGTCCTAGACCTTTTTGTAGTTCTCAGCATAGTGAACCATAATATTCTTAAGCCTACTCTGGCAGTGATGGACATCTCAGGCAATATTCTTAGCTGCATTTTATCCATCCTCTCTGAGTGGTCCTACATGATGGCCTGGAGAGGGGCTACAGAAACCCCTCACAGCCTCTCAACAAGTCCCCCAGGGCTCTGTGCTCAGCCTCCTTCTTTTTTCACTGTATATGAGATCACTTGGCTCTGATATTTTATCCACTGATTTTCACACCAATGTTAGGCTAATGACACTGATGAAACTGATTCTCTCTGTTCCCCCTTCCCCCCTTCCCTTCTCTCCCACCTGGACAACTGCAACTCTTCCTTGGTGGTGATCACCCCCCGCAGCTGAAACAGAATGCACTTTGTACTCATGATTTGTAAATCATTCTACACAAAGCATCTGCTAAAATACAAACTGTAAATATAAAATATGAAATGAATATATTGTATAAATACCAATTAACTAAATACACAGAAATAGAACTTGAATTGTAAATGAATGCGTAATGGACAGGTGTGGATTTTTGTGAAGATTGTAAATTATACATGTATGAGGCTAGCATTGAATCAAACAGTTTGTAATCCACAGAGGTTCACACTTATCTTACCCTACAGCCTCAGGTTTGTCACTAATAAATGATTGAGATGACACAATCTATCTATTAAAAGACAAATACAGATTTACAAGCTGACAGCTCAGCCTATTGAGGTCAGTCTTGGAAGAGTGATGTCACTGCTCCTTCAGTAATATTCCTCCAGGCTCCTAGCAAGCTCCGCTCTACTTTCTTGGAACATGATTGGCAAAGAAGTGACTAGGGAAAAGTCATCAGCTAGCCCTTTGTATTCCTCCTGAGGAAAAAAAGCTGACACACACAGTGTGTGTTTGAAAATAAGTCTATAATTGTTACACTTACATTACTACCCATTATGCCTGGTTTGCCTGTTCCTGAAGTGGAAGCCCAAATTATGTTACGACATCACCCATAAACCTAGTCTTCACTTCCACAACATGTAATTAAACACTTAAGGCACAGCACACACAGTGATTTCAGTCTGCATCGCTCCAATATCCCCTCCCCCAAACTCACCCGCTTGAAAACACAACATCTGGACACAGCAGGTGAAATGACATTGGTTCCACAGAAGGACTTTAGTAGCCATGAACTTGTAAACTAGAATATGTGCTTTACATCACCAATCTGGTGAAGAGGAGTACACACAACCCAAGTCCTTGAGATACTCCATATTAATCTTGTTTCTTACTTTACTTCTTTTCATGAAACTTTGAGTTATCTCAGTAGGTGGGAACTCAAGTCAAATCTCCCATTGGTCACTGAATTTCTACATGCAAAGCATCAGCACACGCCGGGAAGTCAGACATGAGAAATGAGTGGATACTATGAAAGTACATAGCTGTCCAATATCAGCTCAATCCATTTACATTTTTATAGGGATGTTAATATTTCATAAGATGTTGGGTGAACTGGATAATGATCTGTTCAGTACTGCTACTCTCTGAATCCAGTCCCAAGCAGGCATAGCCACTTATATTGAGCCTCCTCTCTGTGTTTGAACGTGATATTCATTCTAGGTTACATTTGTAAAACCGAGGCTAAAATATACCTCTACTGTAGAGTAGAGTACTCCTCTACTCATTCCTCTACTGCACATCTGTGTAAACACTCTCTCATTCCTCTACTGCACATCTGTGTAAACACTCTCATCCCTCTACTGCACATCTGTGTAAACACTCTCATCCCTCTACTGCACATCAGTGTAAACACTCTCATCCCTCTACTGCACATCTGTGTAAACACTCATCCCTCTACTGCACATCTGTGTAAACACTCTCATCCCTCTACTGCACATCTGTGTAAACACTCTCATCCCTCTATTGGACATCTGTGTAAACACTCTCATCCCTCTATTGGACATCTGTGTAAACACTCTCATCCCTCTACTGCACATCTGTGTAAACACTCTCATCCCTCTACTGCACATCTGTGTAAAACTCTCTCATCCCTCTACTGCACATCTGTGTAAACACTCTCATCCCTCTACTGCACATCTGTGTAAACACTCTCTCATCCCTCTATTGGACATCTGTGTAAACACTCTCTCATCCCTCTACTGCACATCTGTGTAAACACTCTCATCCCTCTATTGGTCATCTGTGTAAACACTCTCATCCCTCTACTGCACATCTGTGTAAACACTCTCATCCCTCTACTGCACATCTGTGTAAACACTCATTCCTCTACTGCACATCTGTGTAAACACTCTCATTCCTCTACTGCACATCTGTGTAAACACTCTCTCATCCCTCTACTGCACATCTGTGTAAACACTCTCATCCCTCTACTGCACATCTGTGAAAACACTCATTCCTCTACTGCACATCTGTGTAAACACTCTCATTCCTCTACTGCACATCTGTGTAAACACTCTCATCCCTCTACTGCACATCTGTGTAAACACTCTCATCCCTCTACTGCACATCTGTGTAAACACTCTCTCATTCCTCTACTGCACATCTGTGTAAACACTCTCATTCCTCTACTGCACATCTGTGTAAACACTCTCATCCCTCTACTGCACATCTGTGTAAACACTCTCATCCCTCTATTGGGTATCTGTGTAAACACTCTCATCCCTCTACTGCACATCTGTGTAAACACTCTCATCCCTCTATTCGACATCTGTGTAATCACTCTCATCCCTCTACTGCACATCTGTGTAAACACTCTCATCCCTCTACTGCACATCTGTGTAAACACTCTCATCCCTCTATTCGACATCTGTGTAATCACTCTCATCCCTCTACTGCACATCTGTGTAATCACTCTCATCCCTCTACTGCACATCTGTGTAAACACTCATCCCTCTACTGCACATCTGTGTAATCACTCTCATCCCTCTACTGCACATCTGTGTAAACACTCTCATCCCTCTACTGCACATCTGTGTAAACACTCTCATCCCTCTATTGGACATCTGTGTAAACACTCTCATCCCTCTACTGCACATCTGTGTAAACACTCTCATCCCTCTACTGCACATCTGTGAAAACACTCATTCCTCTACTGCACATCTGTGTAAACACTCTCTCATCCCTCTACTGCACATCTGTGTAAACACTCTCTCATCCCTCTACTGCACATCTGTGTAAACACTCTCATCCCTCTACTGCACATCTGTGAAAACACTCATTCCTCTACTGCACATCTGTGTAAACACTCTCATTCCTCTACTGCACATCTGTGTAAACACTCTCATCCCTCTACTGCACATCTGTGTAAACACTCTCATCCCTCTACTGCACATCTGTGTAAACACTCTCTCATTCCTCTACTGCACATCTGTGTAAACACTCTCATTCCTCTACTGCACATCTGTGTAAACACTCTCATCCCTCTACTGCACATCTGTGTAAACACTCTCATCCCTCTATTGGGTATCTGTGTAAACACTCTCATCCCTCTACTGCACATCTGTGTAAACACTCTCATCCCTCTATTCGACATCTGTGTAATCACTCTCATCCCTCTACTGCACATCTGTGTAAACACTCTCATCCCTCTACTGCACATCTGTGTAAACACTCTCATCCCTCTATTCGACATCTGTGTAATCACTCTCATCCCTCTACTGCACATCTGTGTAATCACTCTCATCCCTCTACTGCACATCTGTGTAAACACTCATCCCTCTACTGCACATCTGTGTAATCACTCTCATCCCTCTACTGCACATCTGTGTAAACACTCTCATCCCTCTACTGCACATCTGTGTAAACACTCTCATCCCTCTATTGGACATCTGTGTAAACACTCTCATCCCTCTACTGCACATCTGTGTAAACACTCTCATCCCTCTACTGCACATCTGTGAAAACACTCATTCCTCTACTGCACATCTGTGTAAACACTCTCTCATCCCTCTACTGCACATCTGTGTAAACACTCTCTCATCCCTCTACTGCACATCTGTGTAAACACTCTCATCCCTCTATTGGTCATCTGTGTAAACACTCTCATCCCTCTACTGCACATCTGTGTAAACACTCTCATCCCTCTACTGCACATCTGTGTAAACACTCTCATCCCTCTATTGGACATCTGTGTAAACACTCTCATTCCTCTACTGCACATATGTGTAAACACATATGTGTAAACACTCTGATCCCTCTATTGGTCATCTGTGTAAACACTCTCATCCCTCTACTGCACATCTGTGTAAACACTCTCATCCCTCTACTGCACATCTGTGTAAACACTCTCATCCCTCTACTGCACATCTGTGTAAACACTCTCTCATCCCTCTATTGGACATCTGTGTAAACACTCTCATCCCTCTATTGCACATCTGTGTAAACAATCTCTCATCCCTCTACTGCACATCTGTGTAAACACTCTCATCCCTCTACTGCACATCTGTGTAAACACTCTCTCATCCCTCTATTGGACATCTGTGTAAACACTCTCATCCCTCTACTGCACATCTGTGTAAACAATCTCTCATCCCTCTACTGCACATCTGTGTAAACACTCTCATCCCTCTACTGCAGAAATTTTCTTGTGTGAAATATGGTCATGTAAGGTTCACTCAATCAAAAACGTATCTATCACAGCTGCCAGACATAAATACTTCTTTCTTCCAGTAAGCTGACTGAGCAAAGAAAACTACCATTAACTAGATGAGATTATGAGATTAAACTCTAAGAATTGATTATTATTCATTTATAAATTTTTAACTAACATCATCAAATTATCATCATATGGATGATTTTTTTGGCCCCATGTAATCAATATAACTAAAGGTAATCTTCCTTTCATTGATCATTGTTAGGTTCTATGTACACTTTTCATCTGCAAGGTTAGATATCTGCAAAACATCCTGGCGTATTCAGAACACAAAGTCTTAAAGTCTCATTTCACTCCATCCTGAATGTGATATTTTTTTCTTTAAATATTGTAAGCATGTATGTTGTAATATTGTAATGCATATATTCAATGCATTATTTGTGTTATATCATGTTTATTTTTCTCCTATTAAAGCAGAGGTATGAACCAAAGCAGTGAATACTGTATGTAAAGATCTATTCAAGGACTTCAGAAAACAGGTAATTGGCAAAATGTCTTTAAGTCTTAAAGCAAAAAACATCAAACGTACTTTAAACATGAAACACACATATATTTCACGATTATGCTATTTTCAATAGAAATGTATGAGGAATGTGCATTATGATGCATTTTCACATTTCACTCAGAGCTAGACCTGTTTTTGCCACTGCATTAGATCCAGCTGTTAATGCCACTAGCACACTGCACCACAGGCTTCACGTCTGCTTGATTTCAAATGGTTCATTGTCAGCTGCGCTAATTCAAACAAACACACTTCTCAGTTTTACCATACTTGCATGTCATGTTTTCCCAAGGATGGCCTCATCATTGCCTCTGAGCCACTCAAAGTGGACCTTTAGTACAATTTCTACTTATGTGATACAGAAAAACATAGGGATGAATTTCTTCACGCAAAATCTAAGTCAGCTCAGTGACCAAATGTCCCAGTTTTGGTAGAGTTAGATCAAAATGACCTATGCATACACGCTTCAAAACACCCTTAATGGCATTCATCCAAATACCTAAAACAGAAGATGTATTTTTAATAGGTATAGTCTTCTGTCTGCTGCCCTGAAATCTTGCATATTATTACTTCTTTCTTCCTGAAATGATTCCACCATAACTCTTCAACATTAATACTTAAATCTTCTACTTTGTGGATGTGAGTGACTGGGAAAACTGTTTCCCTAAGCATTGACAGTGAAAATAAAAATAATCTCTTTATTTAATTTCTGACTCAGAGGTAAATGATGCAAGTTCAGTAGGCATGCACAGAACAGCAGGGGCTTCCCCTCAGCCCAATATGCAGCAATCTATGCTCCAACTCCTGATGCAAATCTTACACTTTACAACATTCACGCTGACACATCCAGACCTGCAGTGTAATGCCAGCTGGTTCAGGTGTCCATGTATTGTCATGGAGCAAAACCTCTATGATATAATACCGCCACTCAGATCAGGAGGCTTCAGTAAAATCTCTCCCGCTGCCAGTGAAATTAAAATGCTGCAGGCTCTTTGTTCGAAATGTGAAATGTTGGGGGTCAGAATAAAGTCCACTCCCACACAAAATGTTGGTTTTGACAAAGCAAGTAAGGAAACAGGGAAAAGGCACACTGTTTCATCTTCTCAGGAGATGCAATGACTCTGTCAGTCAGCTGCCACAGCTACCAGTAAAAATCATATTTTACTGTACACACGCTGCCCATGCCTCACGGATATCCTGTTGAAAAAAGAATGGAAGCGTATGTTGTTGTCACTGTCTGATGTTGCAAATGCAAATATTCCAGATACCATTTCACTTGATGATAAAAGATGGGCCACTACTGACTAAGTTACCTTCAATGGACAGACAATAAGTCCACTTCTATTTAAATCTAAACTAAAAACCATCCAATGAGTTCTTGAGTTCTTTTGGCATTGATATTTACAAATGAACAAGAAAATGCTTGAATAAATTATTTATGGGTTTTGCTTTGTGTCATCATTATTTATAGCTATTGCAGAACTTCTCTCTCTGGTTAGTTCATTTATCGTGACTGGATTTTGCCATACATGCCGTATTGTTATATTAAAATAGAAAAATCCCATATTTTTTCTTCAGTTTGAATTAATTACATTTTTTTTCAGCAAGTATATTTCTTATCAGTGTAAAGACCAGAGTGGCAATTTATGATAATTGATGATCATTTGTTAAAACATTGTCAAACTAAGATTTTACAAGCATAGCACTTGGACTGACTAAATATTGATTAAAAATACTACATGATTGTACAGATGTATTATGAATGCAATTTGTGATATAGATGTATCATGTGGAAAATATTCTTTCCACATAAATATATCCTCAAGACCATTACAGAAACATGAATTATGCAATTCACCAAAATCCATTTTTTCCCACAATTCAAATTATGAACAAAATATACAATATTAATATTATGAGTAAATCAATAATAAATAAATTACTAAAGGTTTTACATTACATTACATTTATGTGCAATGATGTCTTAATGTTATTAAATTATTAATTCATTCATGTCTTTTTCACATCACAACATAAAAGCAACCAAGTTACTTGGAAATAAGTATGATATGTATTTCTGATATGAAAACTTGTATGATGGCATGTCTACAGTTGTCATTCATTAGTAACTTGTGGGCATTAGTGTGAGATGTGCACATATGTAAAACATATTCATTTGTTAGAAGCCAGAGGATGTCAGAATTGTATGTTAGATATATAAATT
The DNA here is from genome assembly GCF_013368585.1 of Megalops cyprinoides. NCBI lineage: Eukaryota > Metazoa > Chordata > Actinopteri > Elopiformes > Megalopidae > Megalops > Megalops cyprinoides. The sequence goes on along the minus strand of NC_050590.1, from coordinate 23,195,623 downwards.
GAAGCAGCTTTCACATTTATCTAAAATATTTTTCATCAGACTGTAAAAATGTGAGCTGAATTTAAAGCTTGTTTCATACACACAAACACACACACACACACACACACACACACACACTTCCGTTCAAAAGTTTGGGGCCACTTAGAAATTTCCTTGTTTTTGAAAGAAAAGCAAAAATTTTTGTCCATTAAAATAACATCAAACTGATCAGAAATACAGTGTAGACATTGTTAATGTTCTAAATGACTATTGTAGCTGGAAATGGCTGATTTTTAATGGAATATCTACATAGGCGTACATAGGCCTATTACCAGCAACCATTAGTCCTGTGTTCCAATGGCATGCTGTGTTTGCTAATACAACTTTATTATTTTAAAAGGCTAACTGGTCATTAGAAAACCCTTTTCCAATTTCATTAGCACAGCTGAAAATTGTTGTGCTGATTAAATAAGCAATAAAACTGGCCTTCTTTAGACTAGTTGAGTATCTGTAGCATCAGCAATTGTGAGTTCGATTACAGGCTCAAAATGGCCAGAAACAAAGAATTTTCTTCTGAAACTCATTAGTCTATTCTTGTTCTGAGAAATGAAGGCTATTCCATGCAAGAAATTGGCAAGAAACTGAAGATCTCGTACAACGCTGTGTACTGCTCCCTTCACAGAGCAGCGCAAACTGGCTCTAACCACAATAGAAAGAGGTGTGGGAGGCCCCGGTGCACATCTGAGCAGGACAAATACATTAGAGTGTCTAGTTTGAGAAACAGACACCTCACAGGTCCTAAGCTGGCAGCTTCATTAAATAGTACCCTCAAAACACCAGTCTCAATGTCAACAGTGAAGAGGCGACTCCGGGATGCTGGTCTTCTAGGCAGAATTGCAAAGAAAAAGCCATATCTCAGACTGGCCAATAAAAAGAAAAGATTAAGATGAGCAAAAGATGTGTTATGGACAGACAAATCTAAGTTTGAGGTGTTCGGATCACAAAGAAAAACATTCATGAGACGCAGACCAAATGAGAAGATGCTGGAGGAGTGCCTGACACCATCCGTCAAGCATGGTGGAGGCATCACATGATGGTCTGGGGCTGCTTTGGTGGTGGTAAAGTAGGAGATTTGTACAGGGTAAAAGGGATCTTGAAGAAGGAAGGCTATCACTCCATTTTGCAATGGCATGCCATACCCTATGGACGGGGCTTGATTGGAGCCAATTTACTCCTACAACAGGACAATGACCCAAAGCACAGCTTCAAACTATGCAAGAACTATTTAGGGAAGAAGCAGTCAGCTGGTATTCTGTCTATAATGGAGTGGCCATCACTGTGTGTGTGTATACATATATATATATATATATATATATATATATATATATATATATATAAATATATATAATATATTATATATTATATATATTTGAAAGTGTTTTGTGCTAACATTACAAGGCACTGCCTTGTACTGTGTCCAGTGGTGGTTAATGATATCTACATCCTTCCATTTACATCCCAAACACATTTGCAAACTTCAGTAATTGGATAGTTAGCTATTCAGCAAATGTTAAATAAGCAAATTGATAGGTAAAGAGACAGCAAGCAGCTAGCCAGCAGGATAAATGAGGCCTTCAGAACACTCTTATGAGGACATTACTCTCTAGTATTCCTTTGCTCTGCAGCGTAAGGTACATTTACATTTTAGGTATTTTGATAAAATCAAACATTCCAGCTATGGACACTTAATTAAAGTACTTTGAAGCTCTAAAACAGAATTCAATCATCATGGAAGATACCTTGCACATTGCTAAGAGTTGACTTATAAATACAAGACCTACATCATGGATTGTATCTTAAATGAGTTCAATGAGAGCTGTTCCATTGTGAAAATATAGACAGGGTTTACAAAACTAACAACATCCTGTGCTATTGTAATTTGAGAAGAACTGATGGTACAGTACTGTAATATTCTGTTACCACATAGAAAGAATGAATAAAAACATCCAATTAATAGCATATATCTTTCAGTTAGCTAAGCTCACTCTGTTTGTTAAACATCCTCCCCCAATGAACTAAATATAACTGTCAATGGGCCTTGTGCTGTAGTGGGTGTAGCTGGATCTTAGCAGTCAATCAATGCATAGTTAGATAGTTAGCATTTTAAATTGGCCGAAACCCTTCTACATCACAATTTTTGTCATGATACTTGAACAACAGACAAATTATCTGAACAAAGATGGTGCCCTCCATGACATTTCTAAATAATGTATGTTAAATACATTGTTATCTATGTTAAATAATTAAAAATTTCATTTAATACAGACTGTCAAATATTAAAATTGTTATAAGACTTACAACAGACAATAGACCTTGCATTTTTGTAATTTGTTTGACTTTAATTTGTTTTTCAAAAAGAAGACAGTTTTTCTGTCTGCTCCAATTTAACTTCTTTGCATATAAAATTACTGCTTTCATTATTTTAAGCACCTTTTCATATCAAAGTGAAGTACGTATCATAATACAATACAGAATCTAAGAAAGAAGAGGAGGAGGAGCCTCAGACCTTAGTTTAAAAAAGAATGTTTATCCTGGCTGGCACTCCATTACAAGGGTTTTCACAGTCTTCATTGGTAAAACACTACTACAGTAGCTACTCAAGTAATAAGGTCAATGAGTGAGGGACAATGATATATCTAGAGTTTCCAGCTGTAGCCAACAGTTATTAGCAGTAATGTCTTTCAAAATGATATAAGCTGCCAATATTTGGGATGTAAGTCCAAGACAGACAAAAGAAAGGAATTTAAAAGAAAAACCAAAGCATACATTAGACCCATCAGCTTAATAGGCATGAACACAGCATCAAGCACAATGTGATTCTAAGGGCCTGTCTTAGATATGCATGAGATAAAAATTTACTTGTAGGTCAAGGTAAAGTAGGTCAAGGTCACTGATGAGCAAACCTATCTAGCCCTTCATAAGATGCATGGTGAACTTTTCATGAATGTGGCTGGATTTTTTCATAGGCTATATGGCATAGACAAGAATTTTCTATTTTTAGCTCTGTGATCTTGAAAATCATGTCAAGGTGCCTCATGAGTGAACTTATCTTACTTCTTAATGAGATGTATCTATTGTATAAGTTTCATGACTGATGAAAGCTTCATGGCTGCTACTGGATTTGTTCATGGGTTATCAATTTGATAATCATTTACTATTTTTATCACCTTGACTTTGAAAAGCAGGTCAAGATCATTCATTCATTCAGTTTTCATACTTTTATAAATGGCCATATCTTGGACTTGTGGAAATCTGTGATAATAATCCTTCCACATGCTGTTTTGATTTGTATCTCTGCATTGTCTTCCACATGCATGCATGTGCACATGCTCTATGGTGCACTAGCATCCTGTCCAAGGTGTGCCACCATATTGCAACTGACCTAAAGAATAAAAAGAGTATTCTTTGAGTCATAGTATCAAAGACATTGATGAACACAGATACTGACAGTGGTGTCTTGGCTTCAGTGGCATTGTGCTGTGATTACTGTCAGGCTGACACAATGGTGGAGATAACAAAATAACTGGAAAATAAAAGAAAATATCCAAGAATGAGGAAATCGCTTCTGTAACATCAGTATCTGCTTTCTGGGTCATTAACTCCTTGAGCAGGGGGCCGTTTTACTTCTTGCCAAGGGCTAATGTTTTACATTGTCTTCCAAATGCCAAATGAGTACACAACATCCACTGAGAATGGGAACTCCCCAGGAATAATGCATCTTAGTGTATTCACATATAGTAATACCCAAGCTGATCATCTTACAACACAAAACCTCACTTTCTTTGAACATTTGCTTGAAAATAATGGGAAAATTTTACTGTGCTCTTTAGACTGAGATTACTAGTCACACTTTCATCACACAGCCTCTCCATACAGTTAGAAAACATCCAATGACTCTAAACTGATTAATCAAATTTGTCTCAGTAATGACCATACAATAGATGGATAATGAACCAACAATAACATTTTATTTCTTGTAATGTACTACTCAGCTTTTAAAGAAAATACGAATTAATAAACAGTATTAAGATTTGAAAGATTTGACTTGATAATTTAAATACTAAATTTCTTACTGCTGATGGAGAATATAATGTTCATATAATCACCCCAACAACAGCCACAACCTCCCTTTTTCCCCCAAGCTTAATATGAAACTCAAAAGCAAGCAGTGATTTATATAAATACCACGCTGCAATGAACAAAGATTCACTCAATTTTAAGACAGAAAATAATCATATTGTTTACCAATTATCAGTATGCAGGCTGTTTTATATAAATACAAATGATGTTAAATGATGCTATATACCAAATATATCAACTGTTGTTTTCATATTTGATTAGATATTTTTAATTAAGAAATGTTGTGATGATTAAATATGAAAAATAATTCAGCTTCAACTCATCACTAAAGGCCTGATAATTATTCTATTGTTTATTGAACAAGAGTGTTCTTGCACATTTTTTTACATATTCAAATGTTTGTGGGCATGTATGAAGGCTTCTTCTTTGACCACCTTGTATAAATATTTTATGCCTTTGAAAGATTTTTTTAGTAAATCAATATCATTATATGAAACCTACGGGTCTGAAGTACAGCAGAACTATTCACTTCAACCTTAAGTGGCAACCCAATTCAGTTTCACCCCTACAGTCTCAGCTAGCACTGCAGGTGGTTATTTTGTCTGTCAGGCCTTTCGCTGGTTTGGAGATGTTTGGATGACTTCAAATAAGTTAAACTGTGGGTTCCATAAAAGCATCTAACCAGTTTTGTTTTTGCATGTTTGAGACATCAGCTACGAGTTTCTTCGATCCAGATTTATCTCCAGATCCAGGGGTTGGTGAGTGAGAAACAATCTAAGGCTTTTCATTAGTGTAGAACTGTGTTCTGAAACACATGCATCTTGGAGGAAAAAGACATGGGAGAATGGACTTGCAGCTGTCCTGCAGTAAGCAACATACTCGCCTTATTATTAATATTGCAGGATGGAGTCCAGCAAGCCAAGAACAAAATTTCTGATTTATATTCTATACATAATTGGTATGCCTGGCTAGTAAGAGAGGGTTAGCAAGGATAGGCATTGCATTCTCATTCAACTGAAGCATCATGTAGCATGCAAAGAGTTAACTGCCTAAAGGCAGCCGTTAATTTCAAGTTGACGTGTGAAGGAAGACGACAACCTCTCATTAGGAATACTGTCACAAAAATAAGCCTATATATTCTGCCTACTGGGATTTAATGCAATGTGCAGTGGTGTTCTTGAACATTTCTTGGCAGAGGATGTAAAAGTAGACCTAAATTACAGACAGAAAGTTAATATTTAACCACTTTATTTAGATAGTGATCAATTATTTTTAGCAATGTGTATGCAATTAAGTTTAGTCACTGGCCTCCTTCAGTGTCATTATGGACCTATAGTGTCAAAAGGAATTTCCTGTGTTAGATGATAAAAACTGCCCCTGGAAAAGGCCTTTATAGTATTTGTTTAGCAGAGTATCAATGTGTAAACATAGAGTCTGTCTGTACCATCCTTTGGGGTAGCCATAGCAATTTTCAAATCTGAAATCTCATATCATGGAGATGACACACATGCTATATGCACAGCAATGTGTTTAAATTAAATACGACCTTCAAAGCAGTAAATTAATTATGATTTCAATCAAATATGGAGTGAGGTAAATATGTGGCAGTCCACAGATTCTTTTTAAAACCAGTTAAAATGATACAACATTCCATATGACTGCCTTTGATATCATCCAATCTACCCAAGGGTTTTTTAAAACATTTAATACGCTAAGGCAGGTAAAAGACTTCACAACATCTTCAAAAAAGTAGGACCCCCTTACCAAACTGGTATTTCCTTATGAATTTGAAAAAAATTTGGAAAGTTACCTGACAAGTAGTATTTTATTTCTAAACCTAATTTTCAAAAACCAACCATTTCTGAAACTTCAATTAATATGAATTTGAAAATGCAATGCAATCACCAAATAACACACTCTTTTCATCAGCTTTGCAGCACCACACATAACTCTTCCTCTGGGCAATGAATGGAATGCATTTAGCAAAATGTGTAACTGGTATTCCAATGATGTAATGCCATGCTGCAGCTGTATCCGCTTGCAGGTGAAATAGTACAGGCTCTTCGAACCACATACATTTTAGGGGTGCTGATGCAACAAACTCTCTTACTTCAACTCTGGGGGTTTCCAGGAATTAGGTTAGTATGACCTTCAATGGACAAATGTCAGCCACATGTACAGCTGAGGCATGCCAGAGCCTCTTGATTAGCTCACTGCTTTTGGAGATCAAAGAGGGTCTTTACAGCAGGGGCATCACTACATTAGGGGTTGGTGAGGCTCGGTCCCACCACTAGATGGCGGTATTGATTTCTTTCATTGATTTTCTTATCTCTCAGACACAGCAGTTCAATGAATTAAATTCATTTTGAATAACTCAACCTTTGATAGATATTATCCTTAATATCTCTTTTTAATATCTTGCGCTTGATGCTGGCAAGTATCTGTCAGTGGGGCAGGCCTCACTACCCATGGCCCTGATAGTATGACAGGGAACCCCTTCTGCGCATGTCATAATGGATTTTCTGTGTTAGCCTGTGGAGCCCGATCGTCTCCGCCCCACGTTTGGTAACAACCACATAAAGGTCAAGTGCAGGGCGCAGAAATCATAGCTATGTGTCAATTGGCTAGCTAGCTGTAGATCTTCTCCTAACTATGTGTCAATATGGCTAGCTAGCTGTAGAACTTCTCCTGACTGTAGCTGTAGTAGCTGTCTCCTTACGATCACGTTACTGATACGAAATTGTGTTAGACTCTTGTAGTAGCCTAGCTGTAGCAGTCCATAGCTGTAACTTTTGAAATAGCCTATCACCATGAACGAGGTTGAAAACATCTTGGCCATCAAATTCAGTTCTCTACCTTTTGAAGAGAAAATATTAACATCACCCAAGGAGGATAAGTTAAAAACCAGTTTCAATCCAGAGTGGCTCCAGAAGAAACCCTGGCTAACAGCTAGCGCTTTGAAAAAATCGCTCTTCTGCTTCTCTTGCCTTCTTTTAGAGGGTGAGACAACATGGACCACAACTGGCTTTAAGGATTTAAAACATCTATCGGAGGGGCTTTTCAAGTAGTGAGGTGAATCAATAATTGCTCTTTATGGCTGTGTGCTTAGCTTGTGTTTGCTATCTATTGCATTAGCCTCCCCGTGTGGTAATGCATGATTTACGGTATTACATGGACTGGCCTCCCTGTTTGGTAAAGAAAGATTTACGGTACTACATGCATAAAACATTGTAGGCTACACAAGATTAATAGGTAAATAAGTAAGCAATATTACTTTAAACTTGTACACAAAATTTGTATGTTCATTGTCCATAGTATGTCCATCGCATTTTAAAGACATTTCAGGAGATTAGTTTAGCCTACGCGTAAGGTCAACGACTGCATTGCAAAAGAGATTGTTTGGCGATGTACAGTATGTGGCCAAGGTCCTGAAAAAGCTGAGCTGGGACACCAAGCCGAATCTCAGCTGCACAGAGGCTGGAGCAAGTGATGTAGTACAAAGAGTATGTGGAATTTAAATAGTCCTCACAAAGGGAAGTCGGACATTGAGTAGCACGTTAATGAATGTTCCTTTTGAACTTACATTTGAACATAATTTATTTTAAATGACAGGCCCATCTGCGCTCCCCTGGTAGGCGACTTTCTTGTATTTTCCAGGTGAGCAGCTAGGCATGATACTGTGTTATAAGGGTTTCATCACTGTGTCAAACTAGCAAGGTTGAGGCTCACAGTCATCAGTGATAGGCTTGGCAAGCTAATTGGTGCCCCACCAGAATTTCCATGCCAAAGACACCACTGCTTTGCAGCCATCAAACACTAATGCAAAGAACAAGGAACTTGAAAGACAAACTGCAACACTTTTAAAAATATATATATGTTCATATTAATGTTTTAATGTCACAGCGCCAACTGCTAGCACAATACATAAGGCAGTGGTTCTCAACCGGTGTTCCAATCTAGTGTGTAGCCCCAAAAAGGTTGAAAACCTCTGATGTAAAGGATAATGTACAGCGAGCCGGTCATCATTGCGAAATAAACCCCGACAGTGCGATACAGGACCCTGACGCGAAGCGGACTGGAGTATTAATACAGCATTGGTGCAGGAATAACTTCCTCAGTATTTTTGATCACGTTTTGCATTACTTGCATAACTTCAGCAAGTATAGCTCCCTTCAAGACCACAGGTTTTTTAGTTTTGTTCTGTTTTTAGACAAATCTTTGAAACAATCATAGCTATTTGATGTTTCTACTATCTATAGCAAGGGTTTACTGTAATAAAGGGAGAAAGGGGCTTCATTATGCCTACAACAGGCAAAGCTATCATGTCCTGTCAATGATTCACTTCAGTCAATCTGCAATCTATGTAAGTCAGTCTGGATAAGAGTATCAATTTATTTGCATCGTACCTCCTTAAACTGTAATAATAATGTTGTAATAATAAATCATAACTGTTTTAATAGTTTCATTTTGTGTCATTTCTTTCTGTTTGATACAGCATCATTGTTAATTTTTTGTATTCCATTTAATGTGTTAGTAATGATTTTTGCTTTTTTCTAACGTGCTCCGTTAAGTATTCTGTAACAATTCCTTTCTGGTGTGTGCTCTATTAAGTCAAATTTGATGATTTGATTTGATTGATTTCCCTTGGTATGAAGCAAATGTTGAAACCAAGACCGCAGTTTTTCTTTTTGCAGTTGAGTGCCTGTACAGTACACAATAACACCAATAGAATAAAATGTGCTAACCTCATCATGTTAGATTTTCAGTGCACAATCTGTTATGGATTTTGGCAAAATAAATCAGACCGCTGTGTTCTTGATTACATTCGGAGGACTATTCAGTCCATTTTTGTCTGCATGGTGGCTTCAGTGTTCTCTCATCATCTTCGTAAACAGAGAGCTCAACTGGAGCCCCTCTGGAGGTCACAGTGATCTTGGCTGTCACTCACTTTTCAAAAAGCAGCCCTCCCACAAATCTGATGGAAAGGAAAAGCAGCGTGGCACAGAATTCATAACAATGTGGAGTCGACGTCAAGCAGTGGACACGACTCACTAGAAGAGAATTAATCTCAGGGCTCTGATGTAATAGATGTGAACTATGCTAGAAGCTGACATTACTCTGTTGATGATAGAGCTAGAAAAGAACTTTATAAACAATAAACATTCCCAACCTATATATTTTCACACTTCCAACTGTAGGTCTCTAAATTTTAATTAGTATTAATTAATAAGTATTAATAATCTTAAACTTCTGATATAGTAATATATTCAATTTTATTCAGTCATCAAGTACTGAATGCATAATATTATTTATTAAGCACGATCATTTAAATATTGCATGCATTACACTGTAATGCAATGATATGAGCTAAACTTACAGGAAAGTAGCTGATAAAACTGGATAAAGGACAAACCTCATGAATACAAGAGTACATTATGTGTAGTAACAGCAGACATGGGCAACTTCTAACATAGTGAGGATCCTGGCCATACAGTTGTTATTACTAATGTATATTGATTTAACACAAGTATACTGCAGGGGAGCATAACATCAATTACACTATGCACTATCAACTTATGAAATATTGATTGATCATTAAAAGTGAATCGCTAAAGTAATAATGCAAATGAATCAACAAGTGACACAGACTTTAGTAATCATAAAATTTTGAAAACATTTTGTGAAACTGTTGTTTTATTGTTATTATATACAACACAAAATGTTGTATCCCTTTATTTTAACCTTGCACATAGGAGCCTATCGGTAAGCCTTAAATCGTGTACCTGATAAATATCACTCCTTGGAATATTACATTGTCATATTCTTCAAGGCAATAAAAATTGCAGTACTATTTCCCATTTCAGTTAATACAAGGAACAAAAATGACAATATACTGAAATGCCTTTGGGACAAGCACCTAAGAGGCTATTTCAAACACAAAGCAAAAAAGGGGAGCTATTCATAAGTAATCTGGCATATGTGACAACACTGACAGACCAATGTATCTTGCCTGATCCTATTATAATCAACTCACATACACACATATGAACTTCCATGTGAAATAGTTCTGCATAGACACTAACCTTGACTTTTGTTCATGACAGCACCAAACATTGCTATGAAGTCTGTATTTTTTTTTTTTTTTTGTCTCTGTAGAAGACACCACCAATCAAAAAGAGCAATACACTCAAAGTCATCCTTCGTGTCTGTCAAAAAAAGTTGTCCAACCATTCATAATGCTGTCAATTATGTAAACATTAAAGTGACCTCCACCTCCTCTTTATATTAATAAGCTTCACACATTTTATCTCTTGGAATATATTAATATCCATCAGACCTCTTCTAAAACATAAACTGGTAGCAGGCTTCAGTTTTATCTTGATATGGGAGCTTTGGGTGGCATCAAGTGTCCAGTAAATTGATTCTGCACCTTTATCCTTGCAATGCATTGTGTTTCTCATCCTTACAGTTGTCAACCACCCAACCTTTTTTTGACAGGCATCTTTCCTACAGCATACAAGAGCCACAACATCTGTCTGACCTCAGCCTCACTATTACAGTACTAAAACTTTGACCATACATAAGTCTCTAGAACCACCAAACATAAAAGACGCATTTATGACAGGCTATTCGTAAATTTCCACATGCTGGATGAGTCCTTTAAACTGTAGCCTAGCTGTTAATTTCTAGTTTCATAGGAACCGATACACTATATTTATGCTCGTTAACTATTGGTTTGCAACTCCATTAAAACCGTAACATTTAACAACCGTAACAACCAAACAACTATTTTCTACATAATTCTTGCCAGCCCGTAATATTTTAACTTATGAAGTTGCAGTAGATGCTTCTTTCTTACCTTCGTTTTTCAGTGTATAGTTCAAAACAAAATCACCGCCGCACAAGTGTTGAACATTTGCGTGCACTGTTCATTTGAATACAAACTTGAAAATCCAAATGCACCTAATACCAATTCTTTCATACGTACTACAATAATGGCAGATTTTAAACTGCGTCGATACAGAGGAAATATATCTAACAATGCGAACTATCTATCCACCTATCAAGTAACCAACACACTCCCTTCTACATTAGTTCTAATGCATAAAATAAAAGCGCTGACAAGACAATCTTCGATGACAGGCGATAAATAAACAGCGTTAGTTTGTTTTACTTAGTTGCGTTCCACTCCTGCGAAATATGATAATAATAAAAAAAAAAACTTCAAAGTAAAGTGGGCATGTAGACTATGGGTTTCATACAGACTACCCGCATATTCTGCAAACCTGGACTTCAAGAATTATGGGAATAAAATTATGTGGAATGGGAAATAGGCAAATGTGGACCAGGGTGAAGAAATCAAAATAAAAAGGAGTAATGTAAATATGCTCAGTGTCCAGAAAGCAAACACATTACCACAATGGACATAATATTTGGAGTATCTTGATGTATATGTGTTATATACACTTAGCTAGCTAGTTCTATAAAATACTAATTTGTGGCTTTCTCCATCCCAATAGTCCATGCACTGTACCTTTCCATCTCTGGACTGCACAATCGTATTTCCGAACAGTCTTCGAAATCCAGTGTGACCCAGACCTTCTTATTTCAGTGCCAAACTCGTCATTGTTTCTTACGGCGGTTCGCACTACCCGTCTCCGTCTCTCCCGCATTTGTTAACTGTTTTATTTTGTATCCATCGATTCCACCGGTTATTGATGCGCTTGTGTGGACAAACAGCAGCTGCTGGCAGCTCAGACTCTCAGCCAATAGCTTGCTTGGAGACACGAGCGGACGTTCTTGAGTAGAACTGAAATGTGGAGGCGGCTGGGAATGTTGGGGGGCGCTTGGATGCCCGCTGCGACCCACAGTGTTTGACTGTTGGTTCAACTGCATTAATTAAATTACCCGAGAAATATGACTTTATTTGAATATATTTATTTGAATTATTCCACGAAATCTTTATGAGACGTCCACACATGTACAAGGGAATAAAGGTATTAAAGCAATGAAACCTAAAATTAGTAATACGTTATCATTTTATAGGCAAAAGAGTGTTCATGAACATCAGAAAACAGCAATTTGTACCGCACTTCAGAGTAGCAGGCCTGCAGAGTGCACGTTAGTGTCATTGCCCTGGTGTCAATTCTTTAATGGCTGAATATATAAACACACACACACACACAGATTAGGTCCTAACCGCGCTGTTTACATGCACTATGTGTATCGTGTGTGTGTGTGTGTGTTTTACATATATAAAACAACCTTTTTTCCCGCTAAATCAAAATGTAATTCTTCTAATCCATGACTATCGCTTGGTCTTAATAAAAGTAGATTTGAAAAGATTACGGGATAGGAAATTGTTTTTATATAACATCACAACAGATCATGGGGGATTGGCATTCTGTCTGATATCACAAAATCCTCTTTGAATACGGACGTGAACTAAGATGGAGAAAAGGTCAAAAAACGGCCGTCCAACACACACCAGCTCTGAAAGCTTACGAATGAATATGGAAGTAGTTCAGTACAAAAGAAGGCTCGGTTTCCAAAAATGGAAATGGAATGAGCTTTTTAGGGAAATGTCAGTCGAGTTTTTTAGATAAAAGCCTGAGGTGAAAACTTTCAGTCTGCATATTGTCGTGTTAATTTCAGTTAAAAATGTAGGCTACTGTTAGAAAAAAATCTTGCAACTTTTTAAATTTCCTCTTCTTATTGTGTTATTGAGTGTGTTTGTATGTGTGTGGAGGGTGGAGGAAATACGTGTTTATTTTGGTTAATGAGCTTCGAGTTACTTCTGCTGCAACTGCTTTGTAGTACGATGTCGCTACCGATACAGTAGCTACGGGATACAGATCTGGGCATGACTGTGGGTCGCTTGGTTGAGTTCACTATGTCTTTAAATAAAAAAGTCTCTATTCCGTATACAGGAAACTAATGTAGTGCTGTCCCAGGAAGAGAATGTTGATGCGGAAGTATTCTTTGGTTTAATGATTTGGCAGAAATTTTTGTTTTGTTTTGTTCGCACGGTGTTTGTCTTTGACAGTGTCTACAAGGTGCATGGAAAAACTAACCCGTCTTTACCAGCGATATGAGGAATATGTGACAAACAACCTGGCAGCCACGGCTCAACTGGAGAGCACTGTCCGAACACTTTCATATCTCATTGCTGGTGAGAATATAATGCAGCTCTTAGCTAACTACTAGCTAGCGTTAACCATGTCAAACCAAAGCTGGTGAAAAAGAACAGCACGAAATATTTTAAGAAAATGGTTCAGCTAACTAGCTGTGTTAACCAGCTGTTTAGTTGTGTAGTCTGCTGAATGTAATTCTAGTAGACTGTGCTATTCGATAAATAACTAGGCTGGTAACGAGCGAGACATGTTATGATTGCCAACTTTTGTCTTCATTTTTTTTCCCCCAGACCGTGGGAACTGTTAGCTAGCAGCCGTGAAACCTATCTGGCAAACTACTGAAGTACCCCGATCAACAGTTTGAGAGAATGTAATACATTCTGCTTTAGAATTCATACAAAGACATGATTAATGTTTTATAGTATATACGCAAGTCTTTCCTCTCATTGTATGCATTTTTTGGTTTTAGTTATAGGTTGTAGTCTATTACTTTCCAAGATGGCAAGTTGCTCCTTGTGGGAATAGGGACTCATATAAACCGCACTTTCTGATATGAAGTGGAAATTACACTTTAAATAAACTGAATGTGTTATTGTTTTTATTATTTCACTTAGTTATTTTTATAGGACGTTTTGCAGATTCCCATGAACTTTCAGATTTGGGTAAGCAAGCCGCCAATCAGGACCTGATTGTTACTGAATTAACCATGAAATTTTTAATGCGTGCTTCAAATTCACTACAATTACATTCTGCAGTCAAAAAGTTAAATGACACCAGTCTGACAGTTTCTTTTGTTTTTGCACTATAACTTTTAATCACAAATTTAAGCATGCACCACTGCTATTTTGTAAAATACCTTTTCCTTTATTTCAGCAACCACCACTTTGCTTGAAATCGTAACACATATTTCATATACCAAAGAGCATTACAGTTTGATGTCAGCTGAGTGTAGACATAGGCAATGGATTGCCCACCAAAAATGTCATTTACTCATGTTTGTCCGTTATTAGAATTGCTAGGACTATATTATTATAATTGTATTGAGAAAATGGATGGAATGAATGGAAATATGCAGCACACTGTTCTGTCTTTAAGTGAACTCAGCCTCCAACCTGCTGGTGCTGCTAAATGATGGGATTTTACACAAAGGGCTGTGTCAATCACTGCTTGTGGTGAGTGCAGCTGTCACAGGGATTTGTGTGGCCTCAGGGCTAATGGAGGGTTTTGCCACATCTGGAATCACTAATGATGAACCACATTGCCTGTCTCCCAGTGAATTGGTCAGTGGACCAGCTTGATAAATCAGATAATTTACAAACAAAGACAAAAGGATACCCCCCCCCCCCCCCCCATTAAGCCTCTTGATCTCCAGCCCCATACCTGTGTTTAATAAGCCTTTAATTAGGCAGGTGTAGCTCATTAACCCATGGGCTGGCTCACACAGACAAAGACAATTACTATAAACAATTAATCTGTATGGAATGAAATTCTTTGATGAGCTCGGTTAAGGTTGGAAATAGAGACAACAATCCTTAGCCACTTAATAAAGTCACAGTTGAACAAACAAGTAGTTTTGGGGAGAGCTAAAGGTTCCAGTTAACAATACATTAATACAAATATTTCATGACATAGAGAATGTTTTTGTGGAAAGTAGCACACTACTTTATATCTTGAGTCATAAGTGTTCCTTCAATGCAGCCTACCTTCAGCGATGTAGTGTTTGCTAAAAGATAAGATCACTGAAACATGCTTCAATCTTCCCTGTGGGCTGAGTGTAATACCATTTCAGTATTGGAGACCTTGGCATACAGTGTGCAGGGTCATCAGCTTGATGTGAACATGTAAGGGAAATGACATGCATTTGTACTCACTTGTTGTCTACATACATGCAGTTTAGTGCTGGTGAAAGTGGAAGGAGATCCAGTCAAGAATGGTTCATGAGGTTGCCTCTGCCTACCATTGACATAAGAAATGTCAACAGATATTATTTTATTATAATTAAAATGCACTATATATCTAGGTAGGCATACATGTTTGCACCAGGAGAGACAAAGGAAGAAGATATTAATTTGTAATGGTTTCATTTGTGAACAACGCTGCCATCTTCCTGCAGCTTTTAGAATCATTGGTTGAATACAGTAAACCCTTGTTAACTGCAGTGTTGGCAAACTTTGCCCTTTACAGACAGTTAAAAAAGGCTATACAATAAATTTGTGTTTTGTCATGTGATAATATTAACTGATTTTGAAACTATAATTGCTTTAATAGTGTATTGTACATCACCTGTGTTTATTTTAAAGTGAGGGAGATTTGTATTTATTGTATGGTTTGGTATTGTATAGCTCTGTCTGCATTTATGTTTTCAATGTCGACACCTGCACCAAGTGAAATTCCTTGTATATTTGTACTTGGAAAATAAAGTTCTGATTCTGATTGTATGTTATTTTGAATGTTAAGCATTTTACTTTTCTGTGTTTAGATATGATCTCTGACTGTTTCTGGTACTTATTTTTTAATATATCAGGACATTTTACAACCAGAAAATGTGTTTCAGTCCTTATGTGGATTTCCCAACTGTGTTTTGCCCTTTTGTGTCCTGTGCCAGTCCTTCTCCCAGCAGAATCTGCTAACCTGGCTGACTGCGCTGGAATATGTGGAGGTTTTCATTGAAATGGGAGCCACCAAACTTGGGTGGGAGTGGGTCGTTGGCTGGTCATCAGTCTCATTCAGATTGCCAAGTAAGGACCTTGTGGTAAAATCAGAGAGCATTTAGTTCTAATCCATTGACACCTTAGATGATACATTAAATTTTTACCTTACTCATAATCATAGCCCCTATCCTATATCATATAAGATTGGTACATTCACACTTTGTACTGCAGCAGCAGTGTGGTCACCATTCCTGCTGAGATCTTTGTTTTAGTGTGTGCACATGCTTTGAGTTTAGCCTCAGTTTGGTGATTTTAATTGCCTTTTCATGTTTGC